>NW_027362242.1:0-318399 GCF_039654945.1 Dendrobates tinctorius
GGGCCATGCTCGCCTCCTGGTTACAATATCTGGCACCAGGAGAGTTAGGCCACGTTCACACGCTGCGGATTCCGCTGCGGATTAATCCGCACGGATTTAGCAAAAACCGCAGATAATCCGCAGGTCCAAAGACCTGCGGATTATCTGCGGTTTTGCCTGCGGTTTGGTCCTGCGGATTCACTATCTCCACAATGGTGGAGATAGGAACCCGCAGCGTTTTCCACAGAAAGAATTGACATGCAATTCTTTCTGCGGATTCAAAACCGCAGCAAATCCGCGCGGTTTTTTCCGCAGCGTCGGCACAGCGTTTTTTTTTACCCATTCAAATGAATGGTACTGTACACCGCAGCTAAAACTGCTGCGTGTCTGTAGCGGCCAATCCGCAGCGTGTGCACACAGCCTTAAAGCAAGACCTTTCATTTAGGGAGGGTAGTAGAGGGGGCGGTGTAGGAGCAGTGCTCCTCTGGCCTCTTTCCTAGTACTGAAGCGCGTTTGACCGTGAGGGGAGGGTGGCCTAACAAAAAAGGGGTTGGCCTATGCAAATTAAAAGCGCGTGGAGTGGAATCCTGGGGGGAAAAAAAAAAAAAAAAAAACAGCCGCCTGCGCTTTTGTTATGCGCCCAGACTTGGTTTGAATGTCTTCCTCAGGGTGGTGTCTGTGTCATTCTCCACAATGGGTGCCTGTCTTAAGCCCTGTGGCCTTGCAAGCGGCAAACCATTTCTGGTTATCGCTTCTCGGCCTTTTGGCTAAGATCAAGTGTAGTATCTGTTCTTATCAGTTTAATATCTGATACGTCCCCTATCTGGGGACCATATATTAAATGGATTTTTAGAACAGGGAGATGGAAAAAGAGCTTGCTCACTTCACTCCACGTATCAGCCCAGTATGGCAGTTTCTCTGGGAATGGTGCACTCACTCTCTTAAGCGGTTTCCAAAGACAGATTGAATTGAAATCGGGATAAGCAAGTAGTGTTTTCAAAGCATGATTTGAATGCTTTTTTCCAATGTCGCCGCTCTGCAATTAGTTTTTCTTGGTCCAAGTTGCACATTTCCAATTCCTTAGCCTTGATTTAACTTGACCAACTCTTCTACTACTACTACTACTACTACTACTCTTATTCACCGCTATATGGGAGGCATTGCACTGTATTCAATGTGTCCGTAAAATAACGATCTATCTTGGCCTTTGCTGTTTGGTAGGTATAGGTGTGACAAGCTGCAGTAATGTGTTTGGCTTTGGATAGCTACATTTCTGCACACCCACCTGCTACAAGGCCTGCAGCCCCTTCGCCTCAGAACTTCCCCAGTCTTAATTCAAGCATTCAATTCCTACCACATCCCTCATGCAATGATATGTCGCTTCATTTTTGAAACATTGTCCCCCTCTTGTGGCCTTCCAACTTTGAAATTTACTGTTCAATTTTGAATTAATTCATATATGAATAAAATGGAAAAGCAACGATTTATCTGGCGAGTTATTTGAATGTTCTGCCTACGTCCACCTGTCTGACAGACGGACGGTATTCTAGTGGCTTGTAGCAGCAGCAGCAGCAGCAGCTAGGTGCGCTGCTTGCCTGCAGTAAATAGGATGTGTCCATCCATGGAACACTGTGATAGGAATCATGCCATTCATAGCACACAATGCTTGGATGTGTTCGACCACGTCTCACAATGGGACCACGTGTCACAATGGGCAGCCCACAGTCTGTAGCAGCTGCGCAGTAGTATTCAGCTTCAGTCTGCTGAGTGAGCCTGAGCAGACAGGTGGGCCATGCTCGCCTCCTGGTTACAATATCTGGCACCAGGAGAGTTAGGCCACGTTCACACGCTGCGGATTCCGCTGCGGATTAATCCGCACGGATTTAGCAAAAACCGCAGATAATCCGCAGGTCCAAAGACCTGCGGATTATCTGCGGTTTTGCCTGCGGTTTGGTCCTGCGGATTCACTATCTCCACAATGGTGGAGATAGGAACCCGCAGCGTTTTCCACAGAAAGAATTGACATGCAATTCTTTCTGCGGATTCAAAACCGCAGCAAATCCGCGCGGTTTTTTCCGCAGCGTCGGCACAGCGTTTTTTTTTACCCATTCAAATGAATGGTACTGTACACCGCAGCTAAAACTGCTGCGTGTCTGTAGCGGCCAATCCGCAGCGTGTGCACACAGCCTTAAAGCAAGACCTTTCATTTAGGGAGGGTAGTAGAGGGGGCGGTGTAGGAGCAGTGCTCCTCTGGCCTCTTTCCTAGTACTGAAGCGCGTTTGACCGTGAGGGGAGGGTGGCCTAACAAAAAAGGGGTTGGCCTATGCAAATTAAAAGCGCGTGGAGTGGAATCCTGGGGGGAAAAAAAAAAAAAAAAAAACAGCCGCCTGCGCTTTTGTTATGCGCCCAGACTTGGTTTGAATGTCTTCCTCAGGGTGGTGTCTGTGTCATTCTCCACAATGGGTGCCTGTCTTAAGCCCTGTGGCCTTGCAAGCGGCAAACCATTTCTGGTTATCGCTTCTCGGCCTTTTGGCTAAGATCAAGTGTAGTATCTGTTCTTATCAGTTTAATATCTGATACGTCCCCTATCTGGGGACCATATATTAAATGGATTTTTAGAACAGGGAGATGGAAAAAGAGCTTGCTCACTTCACTCCACGTATCAGCCCAGTATGGCAGTTTCTCTGGGAATGGTGCACTCACTCTCTTAAGCGGTTTCCAAAGACAGATTGAATTGAAATCGGGATAAGCAAGTAGTGTTTTCAAAGCATGATTTGAATGCTTTTTTCCAATGTCGCCGCTCTGCAATTAGTTTTTCTTGGTCCAAGTTGCACATTTCCAATTCCTTAGCCTTGATTTAACTTGACCAACTCTTCTACTACTACTACTACTACTACTACTCTTATTCACCGCTATATGGGAGGCATTGCACTGTATTCAATGTGTCCGTAAAATAACGATCTATCTTGGCCTTTGCTGTTTGGTAGGTATAGGTGTGACAAGCTGCAGTAATGTGTTTGGCTTTGGATAGCTACATTTCTGCACACCCACCTGCTACAAGGCCTGCAGCCCCTTCGCCTCAGAACTTCCCCAGTCTTAATTCAAGCATTCAATTCCTACCACATCCCTCATGCAATGATATGTCGCTTCATTTTTGAAACATTGTCCCCCTCTTGTGGCCTTCCAACTTTGAAATTTACTGTTCAATTTTGAATTAATTCATATATGAATAAAATGGAAAAGCAACGATTTATCTGGCGAGTTATTTGAATGTTCTGCCTACGTCCACCTGTCTGACAGACGGACGGTATTCTAGTGGCTTGTAGCAGCAGCAGCAGCAGCAGCTAGGTGCGCTGCTTGCCTGCAGTAAATAGGATGTGTCCATCCATGGAACACTGTGATAGGAATCATGCCATTCATAGCACACAATGCTTGGATGTGTTCGACCACGTCTCACAATGGGACCACGTGTCACAATGGGCAGCCCACAGTCTGTAGCAGCTGCGCAGTAGTATTCAGCTTCAGTCTGCTGAGTGAGCCTGAGCAGACAGGTGGGCCATGCTCGCCTCCTGGTTACAATATCTGGCACCAGGAGAGTTAGGCCACGTTCACACGCTGCGGATTCCGCTGCGGATTAATCCGCACGGATTTAGCAAAAACCGCAGATAATCCGCAGGTCCAAAGACCTGCGGATTATCTGCGGTTTTGCCTGCGGTTTGGTCCTGCGGATTCACTATCTCCACAATGGTGGAGATAGGAACCCGCAGCGTTTTCCACAGAAAGAATTGACATGCAATTCTTTCTGCGGATTCAAAACCGCAGCAAATCCGCGCGGTTTTTTCCGCAGCGTCGGCACAGCGTTTTTTTTTACCCATTCAAATGAATGGTACTGTACACCGCAGCTAAAACTGCTGCGTGTCTGTAGCGGCCAATCCGCAGCGTGTGCACACAGCCTTAAAGCAAGACCTTTCATTTAGGGAGGGTAGTAGAGGGGGCGGTGTAGGAGCAGTGCTCCTCTGGCCTCTTTCCTAGTACTGAAGCGCGTTTGACCGTGAGGGGAGGGTGGCCTAACAAAAAAGGGGTTGGCCTATGCAAATTAAAAGCGCGTGGAGTGGAATCCTGGGGGGAAAAAAAAAAAAAAAAAAACAGCCGCCTGCGCTTTTGTTATGCGCCCAGACTTGGTTTGAATGTCTTCCTCAGGGTGGTGTCTGTGTCATTCTCCACAATGGGTGCCTGTCTTAAGCCCTGTGGCCTTGCAAGCGGCAAACCATTTCTGGTTATCGCTTCTCGGCCTTTTGGCTAAGATCAAGTGTAGTATCTGTTCTTATCAGTTTAATATCTGATACGTCCCCTATCTGGGGACCATATATTAAATGGATTTTTAGAACAGGGAGATGGAAAAAGAGCTTGCTCACTTCACTCCACGTATCAGCCCAGTATGGCAGTTTCTCTGGGAATGGTGCACTCACTCTCTTAAGCGGTTTCCAAAGACAGATTGAATTGAAATCGGGATAAGCAAGTAGTGTTTTCAAAGCATGATTTGAATGCTTTTTTCCAATGTCGCCGCTCTGCAATTAGTTTTTCTTGGTCCAAGTTGCACATTTCCAATTCCTTAGCCTTGATTTAACTTGACCAACTCTTCTACTACTACTACTACTACTACTACTCTTATTCACCGCTATATGGGAGGCATTGCACTGTATTCAATGTGTCCGTAAAATAACGATCTATCTTGGCCTTTGCTGTTTGGTAGGTATAGGTGTGACAAGCTGCAGTAATGTGTTTGGCTTTGGATAGCTACATTTCTGCACACCCACCTGCTACAAGGCCTGCAGCCCCTTCGCCTCAGAACTTCCCCAGTCTTAATTCAAGCATTCAATTCCTACCACATCCCTCATGCAATGATATGTCGCTTCATTTTTGAAACATTGTCCCCCTCTTGTGGCCTTCCAACTTTGAAATTTACTGTTCAATTTTGAATTAATTCATATATGAATAAAATGGAAAAGCAACGATTTATCTGGCGAGTTATTTGAATGTTCTGCCTACGTCCACCTGTCTGACAGACGGACGGTATTCTAGTGGCTTGTAGCAGCAGCAGCAGCAGCTAGGTGCGCTGCTTGCCTGCAGTAAATAGGATGTGTCCATCCATGGAACACTGTGATAGGAATCATGCCATTCATAGCACACAATGCTTGGATGTGTTCGACCACGTCTCACAATGGGACCACGTGTCACAATGGGCAGCCCACAGTCTGTAGCAGCTGCGCAGTAGTATTCAGCTTCAGTCTGCTGAGTGAGCCTGAGCAGACAGGTGGGCCATGCTCGCCTCCTGGTTACAATATCTGGCACCAGGAGAGTTAGGCCACGTTCACACGCTGCGGATTCCGCTGCGGATTAATCCGCACGGATTTAGCAAAAACCGCAGATAATCCGCAGGTCCAAAGACCTGCGGATTATCTGCGGTTTTGCCTGCGGTTTGGTCCTGCGGATTCACTATCTCCACAATGGTGGAGATAGGAACCCGCAGCGTTTTCCACAGAAAGAATTGACATGCAATTCTTTCTGCGGATTCAAAACCGCAGCAAATCCGCGCGGTTTTTTCCGCAGCGTCGGCACAGCGTTTTTTTTTACCCATTCAAATGAATGGTACTGTACACCGCAGCTAAAACTGCTGCGTGTCTGTAGCGGCCAATCCGCAGCGTGTGCACACAGCCTTAAAGCAAGACCTTTCATTTAGGGAGGGTAGTAGAGGGGGCGGTGTAGGAGCAGTGCTCCTCTGGCCTCTTTCCTAGTACTGAAGCGCGTTTGACCGTGAGGGGAGGGTGGCCTAACAAAAAAGGGGTTGGCCTATGCAAATTAAAAGCGCGTGGAGTGGAATCCTGGGGGGAAAAAAAAAAAAAAAAAAACAGCCGCCTGCGCTTTTGTTATGCGCCCAGACTTGGTTTGAATGTCTTCCTCAGGGTGGTGTCTGTGTCATTCTCCACAATGGGTGCCTGTCTTAAGCCCTGTGGCCTTGCAAGCGGCAAACCATTTCTGGTTATCGCTTCTCGGCCTTTTGGCTAAGATCAAGTGTAGTATCTGTTCTTATCAGTTTAATATCTGATACGTCCCCTATCTGGGGACCATATATTAAATGGATTTTTAGAACAGGGAGATGGAAAAAGAGCTTGCTCACTTCACTCCACGTATCAGCCCAGTATGGCAGTTTCTCTGGGAATGGTGCACTCACTCTCTTAAGCGGTTTCCAAAGACAGATTGAATTGAAATCGGGATAAGCAAGTAGTGTTTTCAAAGCATGATTTGAATGCTTTTTTCCAATGTCGCCGCTCTGCAATTAGTTTTTCTTGGTCCAAGTTGCACATTTCCAATTCCTTAGCCTTGATTTAACTTGACCAACTCTTCTACTACTACTACTACTACTACTACTCTTATTCACCGCTATATGGGAGGCATTGCACTGTATTCAATGTGTCCGTAAAATAACGATCTATCTTGGCCTTTGCTGTTTGGTAGGTATAGGTGTGACAAGCTGCAGTAATGTGTTTGGCTTTGGATAGCTACATTTCTGCACACCCACCTGCTACAAGGCCTGCAGCCCCTTCGCCTCAGAACTTCCCCAGTCTTAATTCAAGCATTCAATTCCTACCACATCCCTCATGCAATGATATGTCGCTTCATTTTTGAAACATTGTCCCCCTCTTGTGGCCTTCCAACTTTGAAATTTACTGTTCAATTTTGAATTAATTCATATATGAATAAAATGGAAAAGCAACGATTTATCTGGCGAGTTATTTGAATGTTCTGCCTACGTCCACCTGTCTGACAGACGGACGGTATTCTAGTGGCTTGTAGCAGCAGCAGCAGCAGCTAGGTGCGCTGCTTGCCTGCAGTAAATAGGATGTGTCCATCCATGGAACACTGTGATAGGAATCATGCCATTCATAGCACACAATGCTTGGATGTGTTCGACCACGTCTCACAATGGGACCACGTGTCACAATGGGCAGCCCACAGTCTGTAGCAGCTGCGCAGTAGTATTCAGCTTCAGTCTGCTGAGTGAGCCTGAGCAGACAGGTGGGCCATGCTCGCCTCCTGGTTACAATATCTGGCACCAGGAGAGTTAGGCCACGTTCACACGCTGCGGATTCCGCTGCGGATTAATCCGCACGGATTTAGCAAAAACCGCAGATAATCCGCAGGTCCAAAGACCTGCGGATTATCTGCGGTTTTGCCTGCGGTTTGGTCCTGCGGATTCACTATCTCCACAATGGTGGAGATAGGAACCCGCAGCGTTTTCCACAGAAAGAATTGACATGCAATTCTTTCTGCGGATTCAAAACCGCAGCAAATCCGCGCGGTTTTTTCCGCAGCGTCGGCACAGCGTTTTTTTTTACCCATTCAAATGAATGGTACTGTACACCGCAGCTAAAACTGCTGCGTGTCTGTAGCGGCCAATCCGCAGCGTGTGCACACAGCCTTAAAGCAAGACCTTTCATTTAGGGAGGGTAGTAGAGGGGGCGGTGTAGGAGCAGTGCTCCTCTGGCCTCTTTCCTAGTACTGAAGCGCGTTTGACCGTGAGGGGAGGGTGGCCTAACAAAAAAGGGGTTGGCCTATGCAAATTAAAAGCGCGTGGAGTGGAATCCTGGGGGGAAAAAAAAAAAAAAAAAAACAGCCGCCTGCGCTTTTGTTATGCGCCCAGACTTGGTTTGAATGTCTTCCTCAGGGTGGTGTCTGTGTCATTCTCCACAATGGGTGCCTGTCTTAAGCCCTGTGGCCTTGCAAGCGGCAAACCATTTCTGGTTATCGCTTCTCGGCCTTTTGGCTAAGATCAAGTGTAGTATCTGTTCTTATCAGTTTAATATCTGATACGTCCCCTATCTGGGGACCATATATTAAATGGATTTTTAGAACAGGGAGATGGAAAAAGAGCTTGCTCACTTCACTCCACGTATCAGCCCAGTATGGCAGTTTCTCTGGGAATGGTGCACTCACTCTCTTAAGCGGTTTCCAAAGACAGATTGAATTGAAATCGGGATAAGCAAGTAGTGTTTTCAAAGCATGATTTGAATGCTTTTTTCCAATGTCGCCGCTCTGCAATTAGTTTTTCTTGGTCCAAGTTGCACATTTCCAATTCCTTAGCCTTGATTTAACTTGACCAACTCTTCTACTACTACTACTACTACTACTACTCTTATTCACCGCTATATGGGAGGCATTGCACTGTATTCAATGTGTCCGTAAAATAACGATCTATCTTGGCCTTTGCTGTTTGGTAGGTATAGGTGTGACAAGCTGCAGTAATGTGTTTGGCTTTGGATAGCTACATTTCTGCACACCCACCTGCTACAAGGCCTGCAGCCCCTTCGCCTCAGAACTTCCCCAGTCTTAATTCAAGCATTCAATTCCTACCACATCCCTCATGCAATGATATGTCGCTTCATTTTTGAAACATTGTCCCCCTCTTGTGGCCTTCCAACTTTGAAATTTACTGTTCAATTTTGAATTAATTCATATATGAATAAAATGGAAAAGCAACGATTTATCTGGCGAGTTATTTGAATGTTCTGCCTACGTCCACCTGTCTGACAGACGGACGGTATTCTAGTGGCTTGTAGCAGCAGCAGCAGCAGCTAGGTGCGCTGCTTGCCTGCAGTAAATAGGATGTGTCCATCCATGGAACACTGTGATAGGAATCATGCCATTCATAGCACACAATGCTTGGATGTGTTCGACCACGTCTCACAATGGGACCACGTGTCACAATGGGCAGCCCACAGTCTGTAGCAGCTGCGCAGTAGTATTCAGCTTCAGTCTGCTGAGTGAGCCTGAGCAGACAGGTGGGCCATGCTCGCCTCCTGGTTACAATATCTGGCACCAGGAGAGTTAGGCCACGTTCACACGCTGCGGATTCCGCTGCGGATTAATCCGCACGGATTTAGCAAAAACCGCAGATAATCCGCAGGTCCAAAGACCTGCGGATTATCTGCGGTTTTGCCTGCGGTTTGGTCCTGCGGATTCACTATCTCCACAATGGTGGAGATAGGAACCCGCAGCGTTTTCCACAGAAAGAATTGACATGCAATTCTTTCTGCGGATTCAAAACCGCAGCAAATCCGCGCGGTTTTTTCCGCAGCGTCGGCACAGCGTTTTTTTTTACCCATTCAAATGAATGGTACTGTACACCGCAGCTAAAACTGCTGCGTGTCTGTAGCGGCCAATCCGCAGCGTGTGCACACAGCCTTAAAGCAAGACCTTTCATTTAGGGAGGGTAGTAGAGGGGGCGGTGTAGGAGCAGTGCTCCTCTGGCCTCTTTCCTAGTACTGAAGCGCGTTTGACCGTGAGGGGAGGGTGGCCTAACAAAAAAGGGGTTGGCCTATGCAAATTAAAAGCGCGTGGAGTGGAATCCTGGGGGGAAAAAAAAAAAAAAAAAAACAGCCGCCTGCGCTTTTGTTATGCGCCCAGACTTGGTTTGAATGTCTTCCTCAGGGTGGTGTCTGTGTCATTCTCCACAATGGGTGCCTGTCTTAAGCCCTGTGGCCTTGCAAGCGGCAAACCATTTCTGGTTATCGCTTCTCGGCCTTTTGGCTAAGATCAAGTGTAGTATCTGTTCTTATCAGTTTAATATCTGATACGTCCCCTATCTGGGGACCATATATTAAATGGATTTTTAGAACAGGGAGATGGAAAAAGAGCTTGCTCACTTCACTCCACGTATCAGCCCAGTATGGCAGTTTCTCTGGGAATGGTGCACTCACTCTCTTAAGCGGTTTCCAAAGACAGATTGAATTGAAATCGGGATAAGCAAGTAGTGTTTTCAAAGCATGATTTGAATGCTTTTTTCCAATGTCGCCGCTCTGCAATTAGTTTTTCTTGGTCCAAGTTGCACATTTCCAATTCCTTAGCCTTGATTTAACTTGACCAACTCTTCTACTACTACTACTACTACTACTACTCTTATTCACCGCTATATGGGAGGCATTGCACTGTATTCAATGTGTCCGTAAAATAACGATCTATCTTGGCCTTTGCTGTTTGGTAGGTATAGGTGTGACAAGCTGCAGTAATGTGTTTGGCTTTGGATAGCTACATTTCTGCACACCCACCTGCTACAAGGCCTGCAGCCCCTTCGCCTCAGAACTTCCCCAGTCTTAATTCAAGCATTCAATTCCTACCACATCCCTCATGCAATGATATGTCGCTTCATTTTTGAAACATTGTCCCCCTCTTGTGGCCTTCCAACTTTGAAATTTACTGTTCAATTTTGAATTAATTCCAGTAAATAGGATGTGTCCATCCATGGAACACTGTGATAGGAATCATGCCATTCATAGCACACAATGCTTGGATGTGTTCGACCACGTCTCACAATGGGACCACGTGTCACAATGGGCAGCCCACAGTCTGTAGCAGCTGCGCAGTAGTATTCAGCTTCAGTCTGCTGAGTGAGCCTGAGCAGACAGGTGGGCCATGCTCGCCTCCTGGTTACAATATCTGGCACCAGGAGAGTTAGGCCACGTTCACACGCTGCGGATTCCGCTGCGGATTAATCCGCACGGATTTAGCAAAAACCGCAGATAATCCGCAGGTCCAAAGACCTGCGGATTATCTGCGGTTTTGCCTGCGGTTTGGTCCTGCGGATTCACTATCTCCACAATGGTGGAGATAGGAACCCGCAGTGTTTTCCACAGAAAGAATTGACATGCAATTCTTTCTGCGGATTCAAAACCGCAGCAAATCCGCGCGGTTTTTTCCGCAGCGTCGGCACAGCGTTTTTTTTTACCCATTCAAATGAATGGTACTGTACACCGCAGCTAAAACTGCTGCGTGTCTGTAGCGGCCAATCCGCAGCGTGTGCACACAGCCTTAAAGCAAGACCTTTCATTTAGGGAGGGTAGTAGAGGGGGCGGTGTAGGAGCAGTGCTCCTCTGGCCTCTTTCCTAGTACTGAAGCGCGTTTGACCGTGAGGGGAGGGTGGCCTAACAAAAAAGGGGTTGGCCTATGCAAATTAAAAGCGCGTGGAGTGGAATCCTGGGGAAAAAAAAAAAAAAAAAAATCAGCCGCCTGCGCTTTTGTTATGCGCCCAGACTTGGTTTGAATGTCTTCCTCAGGGTGGTGTCTGTGTCATTCTCCACAATGGGTGCCTGTCTTAAGCCCTGTGGCCTTGCAAGCGGCAAACCATTTCTGGTTATCGCTTCTCGGCCTTTTGGCTAAGATCAAGTGTAGTATCTGTTCTTATCAGTTTAATATCTGATACGTCCCCTATCTGGGGACCATATATTAAATGGATTTTTAGAACAGGGAGATGGAAAAAGAGCTTGCTCACTTCACTCCACGTATCAGCCCAGTATGGCAGTTTCTCTGGGAATGGTGCACTCACTCTCTTAAGCGGTTTCCAAAGACAGATTGAATTGAAATCGGGATAAGCAAGTAGTGTTTTCAAAGCATGATTTGAATGCTTTTTTCCAATGTCGCCGCTCTGCAATTAGTTTTTCTTGGTCCAAGTTGCACATTTCCAATTCCTTAGCCTTGATTTAACTTGACCAACTCTTCTACTACTACTACTACTACTACTACTACTACTACTACTACTACTACTCTTATTCACCGCTATATGGGAGGCATTGCACTGTATTCAATGTGTCCGTAAAATAACGATCTATCTTGGCCTTTGCTGTTTGGTAGGTATAGGTGTGACAAGCTGCAGTAATGTGTTTGGCTTTGGATAGCTACATTTCTGCACACCCACCTGCTACAAGGCCTGCAGCCCCTTCGCCTCAGAACTTCCCCAGTCTTAATTCAAGCATTCAATTCCTACCACATCCCTCATGCAATGATATGTCGCTTCATTTTTGAAACATTGTCCCCCTCTTGTGGCCTTCCAACTTTGAAATTTACTGTTCAATTTTGAATTAATTCATATATGAATAAAATGGAAAAGCAACGATTTATCTGGCGAGTTATTTGAATGTTCTGCCTACGTCCACCTGTCTGACAGACGGACGGTATTCTAGTGGCTTGTAGCAGCAGCAGCAGCAGCTAGGTGCGCTGCTTGCCTGCAGTAAATAGGATGTGTCCATCCATGGAACACTGTGATAGGAATCATGCCATTCATAGCACACAATGCTTGGATGTGTTCGACCACGTCTCACAATGGGACCACGTGTCACAATGGGCAGCCCACAGTCTGTAGCAGCTGCGCAGTAGTATTCAGCTTCAGTCTGCTGAGTGAGCCTGAGCAGACAGGTGGGCCATGCTCGCCTCCTGGTTACAATATCTGGCACCAGGAGAGTTAGGCCACGTTCACACGCTGCGGATTCCGCTGCGGATTAATCCGCACGGATTTAGCAAAAACCGCAGATAATCCGCAGGTCCAAAGACCTGCGGATTATCTGCGGTTTTGCCTGCGGTTTGGTCCTGCGGATTCACTATCTCCACAATGGTGGAGATAGGAACCCGCAGTGTTTTCCACAGAAAGAATTGACATGCAATTCTTTCTGCGGATTCAAAACCGCAGCAAATCCGCGCGGTTTTTTCCGCAGCGTCGGCACAGCGTTTTTTTTTACCCATTCAAATGAATGGTACTGTACACCGCAGCTAAAACTGCTGCGTGTCTGTAGCGGCCAATCCGCAGCGTGTGCACACAGCCTTAAAGCAAGACCTTTCATTTAGGGAGGGTAGTAGAGGGGGCGGTGTAGGAGCAGTGCTCCTCTGGCCTCTTTCCTAGTACTGAAGCGCGTTTGACCGTGAGGGGAGGGTGGCCTAACAAAAAAGGGGTTGGCCTATGCAAATTAAAAGCGCGTGGAGTGGAATCCTGGGGAAAAAAAAAAAAAAAAAAATCAGCCGCCTGCGCTTTTGTTATGCGCCCAGACTTGGTTTGAATGTCTTCCTCAGGGTGGTGTCTGTGTCATTCTCCACAATGGGTGCCTGTCTTAAGCCCTGTGGCCTTGCAAGCGGCAAACCATTTCTGGTTATCGCTTCTCGGCCTTTTGGCTAAGATCAAGTGTAGTATCTGTTCTTATCAGTTTAATATCTGATACGTCCCCTATCTGGGGACCATATATTAAATGGATTTTTAGAACAGGGAGATGGAAAAAGAGCTTGCTCACTTCACTCCACGTATCAGCCCAGTATGGCAGTTTCTCTGGGAATGGTGCACTCACTCTCTTAAGCGGTTTCCAAAGACAGATTGAATTGAAATCGGGATAAGCAAGTAGTGTTTTCAAAGCATGATTTGAATGCTTTTTTCCAATGTCGCCGCTCTGCAATTAGTTTTTCTTGGTCCAAGTTGCACATTTCCAATTCCTTAGCCTTGATTTAACTTGACCAACTCTTCTACTACTACTACTACTACTACTACTACTACTACTACTACTACTACTCTTATTCACCGCTATATGGGAGGCATTGCACTGTATTCAATGTGTCCGTAAAATAACGATCTATCTTGGCCTTTGCTGTTTGGTAGGTATAGGTGTGACAAGCTGCAGTAATGTGTTTGGCTTTGGATAGCTACATTTCTGCACACCCACCTGCTACAAGGCCTGCAGCCCCTTCGCCTCAGAACTTCCCCAGTCTTAATTCAAGCATTCAATTCCTACCACATCCCTCATGCAATGATATGTCGCTTCATTTTTGAAACATTGTCCCCCTCTTGTGGCCTTCCAACTTTGAAATTTACTGTTCAATTTTGAATTAATTCATATATGAATAAAATGGAAAAGCAACGATTTATCTGGCGAGTTATTTGAATGTTCTGCCTACGTCCACCTGTCTGACAGACGGACGGTATTCTAGTGGCTTGTAGCAGCAGCAGCAGCAGCTAGGTGCGCTGCTTGCCTGCAGTAAATAGGATGTGTCCATCCATGGAACACTGTGATAGGAATCATGCCATTCATAGCACACAATGCTTGGATGTGTTCGACCACGTCTCACAATGGGACCACGTGTCACAATGGGCAGCCCACAGTCTGTAGCAGCTGCGCAGTAGTATTCAGCTTCAGTCTGCTGAGTGAGCCTGAGCAGACAGGTGGGCCATGCTCGCCTCCTGGTTACAATATCTGGCACCAGGAGAGTTAGGCCACGTTCACACGCTGCGGATTCCGCTGCGGATTAATCCGCACGGATTTAGCAAAAACCGCAGATAATCCGCAGGTCCAAAGACCTGCGGATTATCTGCGGTTTTGCCTGCGGTTTGGTCCTGCGGATTCACTATCTCCACAATGGTGGAGATAGGAACCCGCAGTGTTTTCCACAGAAAGAATTGACATGCAATTCTTTCTGCGGATTCAAAACCGCAGCAAATCCGCGCGGTTTTTTCCGCAGCGTCGGCACAGCGTTTTTTTTTACCCATTCAAATGAATGGTACTGTACACCGCAGCTAAAACTGCTGCGTGTCTGTAGCGGCCAATCCGCAGCGTGTGCACACAGCCTTAAAGCAAGACCTTTCATTTAGGGAGGGTAGTAGAGGGGGCGGTGTAGGAGCAGTGCTCCTCTGGCCTCTTTCCTAGTACTGAAGCGCGTTTGACCGTGAGGGGAGGGTGGCCTAACAAAAAAGGGGTTGGCCTATGCAAATTAAAAGCGCGTGGAGTGGAATCCTGGGGAAAAAAAAAAAAAAAAAAATCAGCCGCCTGCGCTTTTGTTATGCGCCCAGACTTGGTTTGAATGTCTTCCTCAGGGTGGTGTCTGTGTCATTCTCCACAATGGGTGCCTGTCTTAAGCCCTGTGGCCTTGCAAGCGGCAAACCATTTCTGGTTATCGCTTCTCGGCCTTTTGGCTAAGATCAAGTGTAGTATCTGTTCTTATCAGTTTAATATCTGATACGTCCCCTATCTGGGGACCATATATTAAATGGATTTTTAGAACAGGGAGATGGAAAAAGAGCTTGCTCACTTCACTCCACGTATCAGCCCAGTATGGCAGTTTCTCTGGGAATGGTGCACTCACTCTCTTAAGCGGTTTCCAAAGACAGATTGAATTGAAATCGGGATAAGCAAGTAGTGTTTTCAAAGCATGATTTGAATGCTTTTTTCCAATGTCGCCGCTCTGCAATTAGTTTTTCTTGGTCCAAGTTGCACATTTCCAATTCCTTAGCCTTGATTTAACTTGACCAACTCTTCTACTACTACTACTACTACTACTACTACTACTACTACTACTACTACTCTTATTCACCGCTATATGGGAGGCATTGCACTGTATTCAATGTGTCCGTAAAATAACGATCTATCTTGGCCTTTGCTGTTTGGTAGGTATAGGTGTGACAAGCTGCAGTAATGTGTTTGGCTTTGGATAGCTACATTTCTGCACACCCACCTGCTACAAGGCCTGCAGCCCCTTCGCCTCAGAACTTCCCCAGTCTTAATTCAAGCATTCAATTCCTACCACATCCCTCATGCAATGATATGTCGCTTCATTTTTGAAACATTGTCCCCCTCTTGTGGCCTTCCAACTTTGAAATTTACTGTTCAATTTTGAATTAATTCATATATGAATAAAATGGAAAAGCAACGATTTATCTGGCGAGTTATTTGAATGTTCTGCCTACGTCCACCTGTCTGACAGACGGACGGTATTCTAGTGGCTTGTAGCAGCAGCAGCAGCAGCTAGGTGCGCTGCTTGCCTGCAGTAAATAGGATGTGTCCATCCATGGAACACTGTGATAGGAATCATGCCATTCATAGCACACAATGCTTGGATGTGTTCGACCACGTCTCACAATGGGACCACGTGTCACAATGGGCAGCCCACAGTCTGTAGCAGCTGCGCAGTAGTATTCAGCTTCAGTCTGCTGAGTGAGCCTGAGCAGACAGGTGGGCCATGCTCGCCTCCTGGTTACAATATCTGGCACCAGGAGAGTTAGGCCACGTTCACACGCTGCGGATTCCGCTGCGGATTAATCCGCACGGATTTAGCAAAAACCGCAGATAATCCGCAGGTCCAAAGACCTGCGGATTATCTGCGGTTTTGCCTGCGGTTTGGTCCTGCGGATTCACTATCTCCACAATGGTGGAGATAGGAACCCGCAGTGTTTTCCACAGAAAGAATTGACATGCAATTCTTTCTGCGGATTCAAAACCGCAGCAAATCCGCGCGGTTTTTTCCGCAGCGTCGGCACAGCGTTTTTTTTTACCCATTCAAATGAATGGTACTGTACACCGCAGCTAAAACTGCTGCGTGTCTGTAGCGGCCAATCCGCAGCGTGTGCACACAGCCTTAAAGCAAGACCTTTCATTTAGGGAGGGTAGTAGAGGGGGCGGTGTAGGAGCAGTGCTCCTCTGGCCTCTTTCCTAGTACTGAAGCGCGTTTGACCGTGAGGGGAGGGTGGCCTAACAAAAAAGGGGTTGGCCTATGCAAATTAAAAGCGCGTGGAGTGGAATCCTGGGGAAAAAAAAAAAAAAAAAAATCAGCCGCCTGCGCTTTTGTTATGCGCCCAGACTTGGTTTGAATGTCTTCCTCAGGGTGGTGTCTGTGTCATTCTCCACAATGGGTGCCTGTCTTAAGCCCTGTGGCCTTGCAAGCGGCAAACCATTTCTGGTTATCGCTTCTCGGCCTTTTGGCTAAGATCAAGTGTAGTATCTGTTCTTATCAGTTTAATATCTGATACGTCCCCTATCTGGGGACCATATATTAAATGGATTTTTAGAACAGGGAGATGGAAAAAGAGCTTGCTCACTTCACTCCACGTATCAGCCCAGTATGGCAGTTTCTCTGGGAATGGTGCACTCACTCTCTTAAGCGGTTTCCAAAGACAGATTGAATTGAAATCGGGATAAGCAAGTAGTGTTTTCAAAGCATGATTTGAATGCTTTTTTCCAATGTCGCCGCTCTGCAATTAGTTTTTCTTGGTCCAAGTTGCACATTTCCAATTCCTTAGCCTTGATTTAACTTGACCAACTCTTCTACTACTACTACTACTACTACTACTACTACTACTACTACTACTACTCTTATTCACCGCTATATGGGAGGCATTGCACTGTATTCAATGTGTCCGTAAAATAACGATCTATCTTGGCCTTTGCTGTTTGGTAGGTATAGGTGTGACAAGCTGCAGTAATGTGTTTGGCTTTGGATAGCTACATTTCTGCACACCCACCTGCTACAAGGCCTGCAGCCCCTTCGCCTCAGAACTTCCCCAGTCTTAATTCAAGCATTCAATTCCTACCACATCCCTCATGCAATGATATGTCGCTTCATTTTTGAAACATTGTCCCCCTCTTGTGGCCTTCCAACTTTGAAATTTACTGTTCAATTTTGAATTAATTCATATATGAATAAAATGGAAAAGCAACGATTTATCTGGCGAGTTATTTGAATGTTCTGCCTACGTCCACCTGTCTGACAGACGGACGGTATTCTAGTGGCTTGTAGCAGCAGCAGCAGCAGCTAGGTGCGCTGCTTGCCTGCAGTAAATAGGATGTGTCCATCCATGGAACACTGTGATAGGAATCATGCCATTCATAGCACACAATGCTTGGATGTGTTCGACCACGTCTCACAATGGGACCACGTGTCACAATGGGCAGCCCACAGTCTGTAGCAGCTGCGCAGTAGTATTCAGCTTCAGTCTGCTGAGTGAGCCTGAGCAGACAGGTGGGCCATGCTCGCCTCCTGGTTACAATATCTGGCACCAGGAGAGTTAGGCCACGTTCACACGCTGCGGATTCCGCTGCGGATTAATCCGCACGGATTTAGCAAAAACCGCAGATAATCCGCAGGTCCAAAGACCTGCGGATTATCTGCGGTTTTGCCTGCGGTTTGGTCCTGCGGATTCACTATCTCCACAATGGTGGAGATAGGAACCCGCAGTGTTTTCCACAGAAAGAATTGACATGCAATTCTTTCTGCGGATTCAAAACCGCAGCAAATCCGCGCGGTTTTTTCCGCAGCGTCGGCACAGCGTTTTTTTTTACCCATTCAAATGAATGGTACTGTACACCGCAGCTAAAACTGCTGCGTGTCTGTAGCGGCCAATCCGCAGCGTGTGCACACAGCCTTAAAGCAAGACCTTTCATTTAGGGAGGGTAGTAGAGGGGGCGGTGTAGGAGCAGTGCTCCTCTGGCCTCTTTCCTAGTACTGAAGCGCGTTTGACCGTGAGGGGAGGGTGGCCTAACAAAAAAGGGGTTGGCCTATGCAAATTAAAAGCGCGTGGAGTGGAATCCTGGGGAAAAAAAAAAAAAAAAAAATCAGCCGCCTGCGCTTTTGTTATGCGCCCAGACTTGGTTTGAATGTCTTCCTCAGGGTGGTGTCTGTGTCATTCTCCACAATGGGTGCCTGTCTTAAGCCCTGTGGCCTTGCAAGCGGCAAACCATTTCTGGTTATCGCTTCTCGGCCTTTTGGCTAAGATCAAGTGTAGTATCTGTTCTTATCAGTTTAATATCTGATACGTCCCCTATCTGGGGACCATATATTAAATGGATTTTTAGAACAGGGAGATGGAAAAAGAGCTTGCTCACTTCACTCCACGTATCAGCCCAGTATGGCAGTTTCTCTGGGAATGGTGCACTCACTCTCTTAAGCGGTTTCCAAAGACAGATTGAATTGAAATCGGGATAAGCAAGTAGTGTTTTCAAAGCATGATTTGAATGCTTTTTTCCAATGTCGCCGCTCTGCAATTAGTTTTTCTTGGTCCAAGTTGCACATTTCCAATTCCTTAGCCTTGATTTAACTTGACCAACTCTTCTACTACTACTACTACTACTACTACTACTACTACTACTACTACTACTCTTATTCACCGCTATATGGGAGGCATTGCACTGTATTCAATGTGTCCGTAAAATAACGATCTATCTTGGCCTTTGCTGTTTGGTAGGTATAGGTGTGACAAGCTGCAGTAATGTGTTTGGCTTTGGATAGCTACATTTCTGCACACCCACCTGCTACAAGGCCTGCAGCCCCTTCGCCTCAGAACTTCCCCAGTCTTAATTCAAGCATTCAATTCCTACCACATCCCTCATGCAATGATATGTCGCTTCATTTTTGAAACATTGTCCCCCTCTTGTGGCCTTCCAACTTTGAAATTTACTGTTCAATTTTGAATTAATTCATATATGAATAAAATGGAAAAGCAACGATTTATCTGGCGAGTTATTTGAATGTTCTGCCTACGTCCACCTGTCTGACAGACGGACGGTATTCTAGTGGCTTGTAGCAGCAGCAGCAGCAGCTAGGTGCGCTGCTTGCCTGCAGTAAATAGGATGTGTCCATCCATGGAACACTGTGATAGGAATCATGCCATTCATAGCACACAATGCTTGGATGTGTTCGACCACGTCTCACAATGGGACCACGTGTCACAATGGGCAGCCCACAGTCTGTAGCAGCTGCGCAGTAGTATTCAGCTTCAGTCTGCTGAGTGAGCCTGAGCAGACAGGTGGGCCATGCTCGCCTCCTGGTTACAATATCTGGCACCAGGAGAGTTAGGCCACGTTCACACGCTGCGGATTCCGCTGCGGATTAATCCGCACGGATTTAGCAAAAACCGCAGATAATCCGCAGGTCCAAAGACCTGCGGATTATCTGCGGTTTTGCCTGCGGTTTGGTCCTGCGGATTCACTATCTCCACAATGGTGGAGATAGGAACCCGCAGTGTTTTCCACAGAAAGAATTGACATGCAATTCTTTCTGCGGATTCAAAACCGCAGCAAATCCGCGCGGTTTTTTCCGCAGCGTCGGCACAGCGTTTTTTTTTACCCATTCAAATGAATGGTACTGTACACCGCAGCTAAAACTGCTGCGTGTCTGTAGCGGCCAATCCGCAGCGTGTGCACACAGCCTTAAAGCAAGACCTTTCATTTAGGGAGGGTAGTAGAGGGGGCGGTGTAGGAGCAGTGCTCCTCTGGCCTCTTTCCTAGTACTGAAGCGCGTTTGACCGTGAGGGGAGGGTGGCCTAACAAAAAAGGGGTTGGCCTATGCAAATTAAAAGCGCGTGGAGTGGAATCCTGGGGAAAAAAAAAAAAAAAAAAATCAGCCGCCTGCGCTTTTGTTATGCGCCCAGACTTGGTTTGAATGTCTTCCTCAGGGTGGTGTCTGTGTCATTCTCCACAATGGGTGCCTGTCTTAAGCCCTGTGGCCTTGCAAGCGGCAAACCATTTCTGGTTATCGCTTCTCGGCCTTTTGGCTAAGATCAAGTGTAGTATCTGTTCTTATCAGTTTAATATCTGATACGTCCCCTATCTGGGGACCATATATTAAATGGATTTTTAGAACAGGGAGATGGAAAAAGAGCTTGCTCACTTCACTCCACGTATCAGCCCAGTATGGCAGTTTCTCTGGGAATGGTGCACTCACTCTCTTAAGCGGTTTCCAAAGACAGATTGAATTGAAATCGGGATAAGCAAGTAGTGTTTTCAAAGCATGATTTGAATGCTTTTTTCCAATGTCGCCGCTCTGCAATTAGTTTTTCTTGGTCCAAGTTGCACATTTCCAATTCCTTAGCCTTGATTTAACTTGACCAACTCTTCTACTACTACTACTACTACTACTACTACTACTACTACTACTACTACTCTTATTCACCGCTATATGGGAGGCATTGCACTGTATTCAATGTGTCCGTAAAATAACGATCTATCTTGGCCTTTGCTGTTTGGTAGGTATAGGTGTGACAAGCTGCAGTAATGTGTTTGGCTTTGGATAGCTACATTTCTGCACACCCACCTGCTACAAGGCCTGCAGCCCCTTCGCCTCAGAACTTCCCCAGTCTTAATTCAAGCATTCAATTCCTACCACATCCCTCATGCAATGATATGTCGCTTCATTTTTGAAACATTGTCCCCCTCTTGTGGCCTTCCAACTTTGAAATTTACTGTTCAATTTTGAATTAATTCATATATGAATAAAATGGAAAAGCAACGATTTATCTGGCGAGTTATTTGAATGTTCTGCCTACGTCCACCTGTCTGACAGACGGACGGTATTCTAGTGGCTTGTAGCAGCAGCAGCAGCAGCTAGGTGCGCTGCTTGCCTGCAGTAAATAGGATGTGTCCATCCATGGAACACTGTGATAGGAATCATGCCATTCATAGCACACAATGCTTGGATGTGTTCGACCACGTCTCACAATGGGACCACGTGTCACAATGGGCAGCCCACAGTCTGTAGCAGCTGCGCAGTAGTATTCAGCTTCAGTCTGCTGAGTGAGCCTGAGCAGACAGGTGGGCCATGCTCGCCTCCTGGTTACAATATCTGGCACCAGGAGAGTTAGGCCACGTTCACACGCTGCGGATTCCGCTGCGGATTAATCCGCACGGATTTAGCAAAAACCGCAGATAATCCGCAGGTCCAAAGACCTGCGGATTATCTGCGGTTTTGCCTGCGGTTTGGTCCTGCGGATTCACTATCTCCACAATGGTGGAGATAGGAACCCGCAGTGTTTTCCACAGAAAGAATTGACATGCAATTCTTTCTGCGGATTCAAAACCGCAGCAAATCCGCGCGGTTTTTTCCGCAGCGTCGGCACAGCGTTTTTTTTTACCCATTCAAATGAATGGTACTGTACACCGCAGCTAAAACTGCTGCGTGTCTGTAGCGGCCAATCCGCAGCGTGTGCACACAGCCTTAAAGCAAGACCTTTCATTTAGGGAGGGTAGTAGAGGGGGCGGTGTAGGAGCAGTGCTCCTCTGGCCTCTTTCCTAGTACTGAAGCGCGTTTGACCGTGAGGGGAGGGTGGCCTAACAAAAAAGGGGTTGGCCTATGCAAATTAAAAGCGCGTGGAGTGGAATCCTGGGGAAAAAAAAAAAAAAAAAAATCAGCCGCCTGCGCTTTTGTTATGCGCCCAGACTTGGTTTGAATGTCTTCCTCAGGGTGGTGTCTGTGTCATTCTCCACAATGGGTGCCTGTCTTAAGCCCTGTGGCCTTGCAAGCGGCAAACCATTTCTGGTTATCGCTTCTCGGCCTTTTGGCTAAGATCAAGTGTAGTATCTGTTCTTATCAGTTTAATATCTGATACGTCCCCTATCTGGGGACCATATATTAAATGGATTTTTAGAACAGGGAGATGGAAAAAGAGCTTGCTCACTTCACTCCACGTATCAGCCCAGTATGGCAGTTTCTCTGGGAATGGTGCACTCACTCTCTTAAGCGGTTTCCAAAGACAGATTGAATTGAAATCGGGATAAGCAAGTAGTGTTTTCAAAGCATGATTTGAATGCTTTTTTCCAATGTCGCCGCTCTGCAATTAGTTTTTCTTGGTCCAAGTTGCACATTTCCAATTCCTTAGCCTTGATTTAACTTGACCAACTCTTCTACTACTACTACTACTACTACTACTACTACTACTACTACTACTACTCTTATTCACCGCTATATGGGAGGCATTGCACTGTATTCAATGTGTCCGTAAAATAACGATCTATCTTGGCCTTTGCTGTTTGGTAGGTATAGGTGTGACAAGCTGCAGTAATGTGTTTGGCTTTGGATAGCTACATTTCTGCACACCCACCTGCTACAAGGCCTGCAGCCCCTTCGCCTCAGAACTTCCCCAGTCTTAATTCAAGCATTCAATTCCTACCACATCCCTCATGCAATGATATGTCGCTTCATTTTTGAAACATTGTCCCCCTCTTGTGGCCTTCCAACTTTGAAATTTACTGTTCAATTTTGAATTAATTCATATATGAATAAAATGGAAAAGCAACGATTTATCTGGCGAGTTATTTGAATGTTCTGCCTACGTCCACCTGTCTGACAGACGGACGGTATTCTAGTGGCTTGTAGCAGCAGCAGCAGCAGCTAGGTGCGCTGCTTGCCTGCAGTAAATAGGATGTGTCCATCCATGGAACACTGTGATAGGAATCATGCCATTCATAGCACACAATGCTTGGATGTGTTCGACCACGTCTCACAATGGGACCACGTGTCACAATGGGCAGCCCACAGTCTGTAGCAGCTGCGCAGTAGTATTCAGCTTCAGTCTGCTGAGTGAGCCTGAGCAGACAGGTGGGCCATGCTCGCCTCCTGGTTACAATATCTGGCACCAGGAGAGTTAGGCCACGTTCACTACGCTGCGGATTCCGCTGCGGATTAATCCGCACGGATTTAGCAAAAACCGCAGATAATCCGCAGGTCCAAAGACCTGCGGATTATCTGCGGTTTTGCCTGCGGTTTGGTCCTGCGGATTCACTATCTCCACAATGGTGGAGATAGGAACCCGCAGTGTTTTCCACAGAAAGAATTGACATGCAATTCTTTCTGCGGATTCAAAACCGCAGCAAATCCGCGCGGTTTTTTCCGCAGCGTCGGCACAGCGTTTTTTTTTACCCATTCAAATGAATGGTACTGTACACCGCAGCTAAAACTGCTGCGTGTCTGTAGCGGCCAATCCGCAGCGTGTGCACACAGCCTTAAAGCAAGACCTTTCATTTAGGGAGGGTAGTAGAGGGGGCGGTGTAGGAGCAGTGCTCCTCTGGCCTCTTTCCTAGTACTGAAGCGCGTTTGACCGTGAGGGGAGGGTGGCCTAACAAAAAAGGGGTTGGCCTATGCAAATTAAAAGCGCGTGGAGTGGAATCCTGGGGAAAAAAAAAAAAAAAAAAATCAGCCGCCTGCGCTTTTGTTATGCGCCCAGACTTGGTTTGAATGTCTTCCTCAGGGTGGTGTCTGTGTCATTCTCCACAATGGGTGCCTGTCTTAAGCCCTGTGGCCTTGCAAGCGGCAAACCATTTCTGGTTATCGCTTCTCGGCCTTTTGGCTAAGATCAAGTGTAGTATCTGTTCTTATCAGTTTAATATCTGATACGTCCCCTATCTGGGGACCATATATTAAATGGATTTTTAGAACAGGGAGATGGAAAAAGAGCTTGCTCACTTCACTCCACGTATCAGCCCAGTATGGCAGTTTCTCTGGGAATGGTGCACTCACTCTCTTAAGCGGTTTCCAAAGACAGATTGAATTGAAATCGGGATAAGCAAGTAGTGTTTTCAAAGCATGATTTGAATGCTTTTTTCCAATGTCGCCGCTCTGCAATTAGTTTTTCTTGGTCCAAGTTGCACATTTCCAATTCCTTAGCCTTGATTTAACTTGACCAACTCTTCTACTACTACTACTACTACTACTACTACTACTACTACTACTACTACTCTTATTCACCGCTATATGGGAGGCATTGCACTGTATTCAATGTGTCCGTAAAATAACGATCTATCTTGGCCTTTGCTGTTTGGTAGGTATAGGTGTGACAAGCTGCAGTAATGTGTTTGGCTTTGGATAGCTACATTTCTGCACACCCACCTGCTACAAGGCCTGCAGCCCCTTCGCCTCAGAACTTCCCCAGTCTTAATTCAAGCATTCAATTCCTACCACATCCCTCATGCAATGATATGTCGCTTCATTTTTGAAACATTGTCCCCCTCTTGTGGCCTTCCAACTTTGAAATTTACTGTTCAATTTTGAATTAATTCATATATGAATAAAATGGAAAAGCAACGATTTATCTGGCGAGTTATTTGAATGTTCTGCCTACGTCCACCTGTCTGACAGACGGACGGTATTCTAGTGGCTTGTAGCAGCAGCAGCAGCAGCTAGGTGCGCTGCTTGCCTGCAGTAAATAGGATGTGTCCATCCATGGAACACTGTGATAGGAATCATGCCATTCATAGCACACAATGCTTGGATGTGTTCGACCACGTCTCACAATGGGACCACGTGTCACAATGGGCAGCCCACAGTCTGTAGCAGCTGCGCAGTAGTATTCAGCTTCAGTCTGCTGAGTGAGCCTGAGCAGACAGGTGGGCCATGCTCGCCTCCTGGTTACAATATCTGGCACCAGGAGAGTTAGGCCACGTTCACACGCTGCGGATTCCGCTGCGGATTAATCCGCACGGATTTAGCAAAAACCGCAGATAATCCGCAGGTCCAAAGACCTGCGGATTATCTGCGGTTTTGCCTGCGGTTTGGTCCTGCGGATTCACTATCTCCACAATGGTGGAGATAGGAACCCGCAGTGTTTTCCACAGAAAGAATTGACATGCAATTCTTTCTGCGGATTCAAAACCGCAGCAAATCCGCGCGGTTTTTTCCGCAGCGTCGGCACAGCGTTTTTTTTTACCCATTCAAATGAATGGTACTGTACACCGCAGCTAAAACTGCTGCGTGTCTGTAGCGGCCAATCCGCAGCGTGTGCACACAGCCTTAAAGCAAGACCTTTCATTTAGGGAGGGTAGTAGAGGGGGCGGTGTAGGAGCAGTGCTCCTCTGGCCTCTTTCCTAGTACTGAAGCGCGTTTGACCGTGAGGGGAGGGTGGCCTAACAAAAAAGGGGTTGGCCTATGCAAATTAAAAGCGCGTGGAGTGGAATCCTGGGGAAAAAAAAAAAAAAAAAAATCAGCCGCCTGCGCTTTTGTTATGCGCCCAGACTTGGTTTGAATGTCTTCCTCAGGGTGGTGTCTGTGTCATTCTCCACAATGGGTGCCTGTCTTAAGCCCTGTGGCCTTGCAAGCGGCAAACCATTTCTGGTTATCGCTTCTCGGCCTTTTGGCTAAGATCAAGTGTAGTATCTGTTCTTATCAGTTTAATATCTGATACGTCCCCTATCTGGGGACCATATATTAAATGGATTTTTAGAACAGGGAGATGGAAAAAGAGCTTGCTCACTTCACTCCACGTATCAGCCCAGTATGGCAGTTTCTCTGGGAATGGTGCACTCACTCTCTTAAGCGGTTTCCAAAGACAGATTGAATTGAAATCGGGATAAGCAAGTAGTGTTTTCAAAGCATGATTTGAATGCTTTTTTCCAATGTCGCCGCTCTGCAATTAGTTTTTCTTGGTCCAAGTTGCACATTTCCAATTCCTTAGCCTTGATTTAACTTGACCAACTCTTCTACTACTACTACTACTACTACTACTACTACTACTACTACTACTACTCTTATTCACCGCTATATGGGAGGCATTGCACTGTATTCAATGTGTCCGTAAAATAACGATCTATCTTGGCCTTTGCTGTTTGGTAGGTATAGGTGTGACAAGCTGCAGTAATGTGTTTGGCTTTGGATAGCTACATTTCTGCACACCCACCTGCTACAAGGCCTGCAGCCCCTTCGCCTCAGAACTTCCCCAGTCTTAATTCAAGCATTCAATTCCTACCACATCCCTCATGCAATGATATGTCGCTTCATTTTTGAAACATTGTCCCCCTCTTGTGGCCTTCCAACTTTGAAATTTACTGTTCAATTTTGAATTAATTCATATATGAATAAAATGGAAAAGCAACGATTTATCTGGCGAGTTATTTGAATGTTCTGCCTACGTCCACCTGTCTGACAGACGGACGGTATTCTAGTGGCTTGTAGCAGCAGCAGCAGCAGCTAGGTGCGCTGCTTGCCTGCAGTAAATAGGATGTGTCCATCCATGGAACACTGTGATAGGAATCATGCCATTCATAGCACACAATGCTTGGATGTGTTCGACCACGTCTCACAATGGGACCACGTGTCACAATGGGCAGCCCACAGTCTGTAGCAGCTGCGCAGTAGTATTCAGCTTCAGTCTGCTGAGTGAGCCTGAGCAGACAGGTGGGCCATGCTCGCCTCCTGGTTACAATATCTGGCACCAGGAGAGTTAGGCCACGTTCACACGCTGCGGATTCCGCTGCGGATTAATCCGCACGGATTTAGCAAAAACCGCAGATAATCCGCAGGTCCAAAGACCTGCGGATTATCTGCGGTTTTGCCTGCGGTTTGGTCCTGCGGATTCACTATCTCCACAATGGTGGAGATAGGAACCCGCAGTGTTTTCCACAGAAAGAATTGACATGCAATTCTTTCTGCGGATTCAAAACCGCAGCAAATCCGCGCGGTTTTTTCCGCAGCGTCGGCACAGCGTTTTTTTTTACCCATTCAAATGAATGGTACTGTACACCGCAGCTAAAACTGCTGCGTGTCTGTAGCGGCCAATCCGCAGCGTGTGCACACAGCCTTAAAGCAAGACCTTTCATTTAGGGAGGGTAGTAGAGGGGGCGGTGTAGGAGCAGTGCTCCTCTGGCCTCTTTCCTAGTACTGAAGCGCGTTTGACCGTGAGGGGAGGGTGGCCTAACAAAAAAGGGGTTGGCCTATGCAAATTAAAAGCGCGTGGAGTGGAATCCTGGGGAAAAAAAAAAAAAAAAAAATCAGCCGCCTGCGCTTTTGTTATGCGCCCAGACTTGGTTTGAATGTCTTCCTCAGGGTGGTGTCTGTGTCATTCTCCACAATGGGTGCCTGTCTTAAGCCCTGTGGCCTTGCAAGCGGCAAACCATTTCTGGTTATCGCTTCTCGGCCTTTTGGCTAAGATCAAGTGTAGTATCTGTTCTTATCAGTTTAATATCTGATACGTCCCCTATCTGGGGACCATATATTAAATGGATTTTTAGAACAGGGAGATGGAAAAAGAGCTTGCTCACTTCACTCCACGTATCAGCCCAGTATGGCAGTTTCTCTGGGAATGGTGCACTCACTCTCTTAAGCGGTTTCCAAAGACAGATTGAATTGAAATCGGGATAAGCAAGTAGTGTTTTCAAAGCATGATTTGAATGCTTTTTTCCAATGTCGCCGCTCTGCAATTAGTTTTTCTTGGTCCAAGTTGCACATTTCCAATTCCTTAGCCTTGATTTAACTTGACCAACTCTTCTACTACTACTACTACTACTACTACTACTACTACTACTACTACTACTCTTATTCACCGCTATATGGGAGGCATTGCACTGTATTCAATGTGTCCGTAAAATAACGATCTATCTTGGCCTTTGCTGTTTGGTAGGTATAGGTGTGACAAGCTGCAGTAATGTGTTTGGCTTTGGATAGCTACATTTCTGCACACCCACCTGCTACAAGGCCTGCAGCCCCTTCGCCTCAGAACTTCCCCAGTCTTAATTCAAGCATTCAATTCCTACCACATCCCTCATGCAATGATATGTCGCTTCATTTTTGAAACATTGTCCCCCTCTTGTGGCCTTCCAACTTTGAAATTTACTGTTCAATTTTGAATTAATTCATATATGAATAAAATGGAAAAGCAACGATTTATCTGGCGAGTTATTTGAATGTTCTGCCTACGTCCACCTGTCTGACAGACGGACGGTATTCTAGTGGCTTGTAGCAGCAGCAGCAGCAGCTAGGTGCGCTGCTTGCCTGCAGTAAATAGGATGTGTCCATCCATGGAACACTGTGATAGGAATCATGCCATTCATAGCACACAATGCTTGGATGTGTTCGACCACGTCTCACAATGGGACCACGTGTCACAATGGGCAGCCCACAGTCTGTAGCAGCTGCGCAGTAGTATTCAGCTTCAGTCTGCTGAGTGAGCCTGAGCAGACAGGTGGGCCATGCTCGCCTCCTGGTTACAATATCTGGCACCAGGAGAGTTAGGCCACGTTCACACGCTGCGGATTCCGCTGCGGATTAATCCGCACGGATTTAGCAAAAACCGCAGATAATCCGCAGGTCCAAAGACCTGCGGATTATCTGCGGTTTTGCCTGCGGTTTGGTCCTGCGGATTCACTATCTCCACAATGGTGGAGATAGGAACCCGCAGTGTTTTCCACAGAAAGAATTGACATGCAATTCTTTCTGCGGATTCAAAACCGCAGCAAATCCGCGCGGTTTTTTCCGCAGCGTCGGCACAGCGTTTTTTTTTACCCATTCAAATGAATGGTACTGTACACCGCAGCTAAAACTGCTGCGTGTCTGTAGCGGCCAATCCGCAGCGTGTGCACACAGCCTTAAAGCAAGACCTTTCATTTAGGGAGGGTAGTAGAGGGGGCGGTGTAGGAGCAGTGCTCCTCTGGCCTCTTTCCTAGTACTGAAGCGCGTTTGACCGTGAGGGGAGGGTGGCCTAACAAAAAAGGGGTTGGCCTATGCAAATTAAAAGCGCGTGGAGTGGAATCCTGGGGAAAAAAAAAAAAAAAAAAATCAGCCGCCTGCGCTTTTGTTATGCGCCCAGACTTGGTTTGAATGTCTTCCTCAGGGTGGTGTCTGTGTCATTCTCCACAATGGGTGCCTGTCTTAAGCCCTGTGGCCTTGCAAGCGGCAAACCATTTCTGGTTATCGCTTCTCGGCCTTTTGGCTAAGATCAAGTGTAGTATCTGTTCTTATCAGTTTAATATCTGATACGTCCCCTATCTGGGGACCATATATTAAATGGATTTTTAGAACAGGGAGATGGAAAAAGAGCTTGCTCACTTCACTCCACGTATCAGCCCAGTATGGCAGTTTCTCTGGGAATGGTGCACTCACTCTCTTAAGCGGTTTCCAAAGACAGATTGAATTGAAATCGGGATAAGCAAGTAGTGTTTTCAAAGCATGATTTGAATGCTTTTTTCCAATGTCGCCGCTCTGCAATTAGTTTTTCTTGGTCCAAGTTGCACATTTCCAATTCCTTAGCCTTGATTTAACTTGACCAACTCTTCTACTACTACTACTACTACTACTACTACTACTACTACTACTACTACTCTTATTCACCGCTATATGGGAGGCATTGCACTGTATTCAATGTGTCCGTAAAATAACGATCTATCTTGGCCTTTGCTGTTTGGTAGGTATAGGTGTGACAAGCTGCAGTAATGTGTTTGGCTTTGGATAGCTACATTTCTGCACACCCACCTGCTACAAGGCCTGCAGCCCCTTCGCCTCAGAACTTCCCCAGTCTTAATTCAAGCATTCAATTCCTACCACATCCCTCATGCAATGATATGTCGCTTCATTTTTGAAACATTGTCCCCCTCTTGTGGCCTTCCAACTTTGAAATTTACTGTTCAATTTTGAATTAATTCATATATGAATAAAATGGAAAAGCAACGATTTATCTGGCGAGTTATTTGAATGTTCTGCCTACGTCCACCTGTCTGACAGACGGACGGTATTCTAGTGGCTTGTAGCAGCAGCAGCAGCAGCTAGGTGCGCTGCTTGCCTGCAGTAAATAGGATGTGTCCATCCATGGAACACTGTGATAGGAATCATGCCATTCATAGCACACAATGCTTGGATGTGTTCGACCACGTCTCACAATGGGACCACGTGTCACAATGGGCAGCCCACAGTCTGTAGCAGCTGCGCAGTAGTATTCAGCTTCAGTCTGCTGAGTGAGCCTGAGCAGACAGGTGGGCCATGCTCGCCTCCTGGTTACAATATCTGGCACCAGGAGAGTTAGGCCACGTTCACACGCTGCGGATTCCGCTGCGGATTAATCCGCACGGATTTAGCAAAAACCGCAGATAATCCGCAGGTCCAAAGACCTGCGGATTATCTGCGGTTTTGCCTGCGGTTTGGTCCTGCGGATTCACTATCTCCACAATGGTGGAGATAGGAACCCGCAGTGTTTTCCACAGAAAGAATTGACATGCAATTCTTTCTGCGGATTCAAAACCGCAGCAAATCCGCGCGGTTTTTTCCGCAGCGTCGGCACAGCGTTTTTTTTTACCCATTCAAATGAATGGTACTGTACACCGCAGCTAAAACTGCTGCGTGTCTGTAGCGGCCAATCCGCAGCGTGTGCACACAGCCTTAAAGCAAGACCTTTCATTTAGGGAGGGTAGTAGAGGGGGCGGTGTAGGAGCAGTGCTCCTCTGGCCTCTTTCCTAGTACTGAAGCGCGTTTGACCGTGAGGGGAGGGTGGCCTAACAAAAAAGGGGTTGGCCTATGCAAATTAAAAGCGCGTGGAGTGGAATCCTGGGGAAAAAAAAAAAAAAAAAAATCAGCCGCCTGCGCTTTTGTTATGCGCCCAGACTTGGTTTGAATGTCTTCCTCAGGGTGGTGTCTGTGTCATTCTCCACAATGGGTGCCTGTCTTAAGCCCTGTGGCCTTGCAAGCGGCAAACCATTTCTGGTTATCGCTTCTCGGCCTTTTGGCTAAGATCAAGTGTAGTATCTGTTCTTATCAGTTTAATATCTGATACGTCCCCTATCTGGGGACCATATATTAAATGATTTTTAGAACAGGGAGATGGAAAAAGAGCTTGCTCACTTCACTCCACGTATCAGCCCAGTATGGCAGTTTCTCTGGGAATGGTGCACTCACTCTCTTAAGCGGTTTCCAAAGACAGATTGAATTGAAATCGGGATAAGCAAGTAGTGTTTTCAAAGCATGATTTGAATGCTTTTTTCCAATGTCGCCGCTCTGCAATTAGTTTTTCTTGGTCCAAGTTGCACATTTCCAATTCCTTAGCCTTGATTTAACTTGACCAACTCTTCTACTACTACTACTACTACTACTACTACTACTACTACTACTACTACTCTTATTCACCGCTATATGGGAGGCATTGCACTGTATTCAATGTGTCCGTAAAATAACGATCTATCTTGGCCTTTGCTGTTTGGTAGGTATAGGTGTGACAAGCTGCAGTAATGTGTTTGGCTTTGGATAGCTACATTTCTGCACACCCACCTGCTACAAGGCCTGCAGCCCCTTCGCCTCAGAACTTCCCCAGTCTTAATTCAAGCATTCAATTCCTACCACATCCCTCATGCAATGATATGTCGCTTCATTTTTGAAACATTGTCCCCCTCTTGTGGCCTTCCAACTTTGAAATTTACTGTTCAATTTTGAATTAATTCATATATGAATAAAATGGAAAAGCAACGATTTATCTGGCGAGTTATTTGAATGTTCTGCCTACGTCCACCTGTCTGACAGACGGACGGTATTCTAGTGGCTTGTAGCAGCAGCAGCAGCAGCTAGGTGCGCTGCTTGCCTGCAGTAAATAGGATGTGTCCATCCATGGAACACTGTGATAGGAATCATGCCATTCATAGCACACAATGCTTGGATGTGTTCGACCACGTCTCACAATGGGACCACGTGTCACAATGGGCAGCCCACAGTCTGTAGCAGCTGCGCAGTAGTATTCAGCTTCAGTCTGCTGAGTGAGCCTGAGCAGACAGGTGGGCCATGCTCGCCTCCTGGTTACAATATCTGGCACCAGGAGAGTTAGGCCACGTTCACACGCTGCGGATTCCGCTGCGGATTAATCCGCACGGATTTAGCAAAAACCGCAGATAATCCGCAGGTCCAAAGACCTGCGGATTATCTGCGGTTTTGCCTGCGGTTTGGTCCTGCGGATTCACTATCTCCACAATGGTGGAGATAGGAACCCGCAGTGTTTTCCACAGAAAGAATTGACATGCAATTCTTTCTGCGGATTCAAAACCGCAGCAAATCCGCGCGGTTTTTTCCGCAGCGTCGGCACAGCGTTTTTTTTTTACCCATTCAAATGAATGGTACTGTACACCGCAGCTAAAACTGCTGCGTGTCTGTAGCGGCCAATCCGCAGCGTGTGCACACAGCCTTAAAGCAAGACCTTTCATTTAGGGAGGGTAGTAGAGGGGGCGGTGTAGGAGCAGTGCTCCTCTGGCCTCTTTCCTAGTACTGAAGCGCGTTTGACCGTGAGGGGAGGGTGGCCTAACAAAAAAGGGGTTGGCCTATGCAAATTAAAAGCGCGTGGAGTGGAATCCTGGGGAAAAAAAAAAAAAAAAAAATCAGCCGCCTGCGCTTTTGTTATGCGCCCAGACTTGGTTTGAATGTCTTCCTCAGGGTGGTGTCTGTGTCATTCTCCACAATGGGTGCCTGTCTTAAGCCCTGTGGCCTTGCAAGCGGCAAACCATTTCTGGTTATCGCTTCTCGGCCTTTTGGCTAAGATCAAGTGTAGTATCTGTTCTTATCAGTTTAATATCTGATACGTCCCCTATCTGGGGACCATATATTAAATGGATTTTTAGAACAGGGAGATGGAAAAAGAGCTTGCTCACTTCACTCCACGTATCAGCCCACCAGTATGGCAGTTTCTCTGGGAATGGTGCACTCACTCTCTTAAGCGGTTTCCAAAGACAGATTGAATTGAAATCGGGATAAGCAAGTAGTGTTTTCAAAGCATGATTTGAATGCTTTTTTCCAATGTCGCCGCTCTGCAATTAGTTTTTCTTGGTCCAAGTTGCACATTTCCAATTCCTTAGCCTTGATTTAACTTGACCAACTCTTCTACTACTACTACTACTACTACTACTACTACTACTACTACTACTACTCTTATTCACCGCTATATGGGAGGCATTGCACTGTATTCAATGTGTCCGTAAAATAACGATCTATCTTGGCCTTTGCTGTTTGGTAGGTATAGGTGTGACAAGCTGCAGTAATGTGTTTGGCTTTGGATAGCTACATTTCTGCACACCCACCTGCTACAAGGCCTGCAGCCCCTTCGCCTCAGAACTTCCCCAGTCTTAATTCAAGCATTCAATTCCTACCACATCCCTCATGCAATGATATGTCGCTTCATTTTTGAAACATTGTCCCCCTCTTGTGGCCTTCCAACTTTGAAATTTACTGTTCAATTTTGAATTAATTCATATATGAATAAAATGGAAAAGCAACGATTTATCTGGCGAGTTATTTGAATGTTCTGCCTACGTCCACCTGTCTGACAGACGGACGGTATTCTAGTGGCTTGTAGCAGCAGCAGCAGCAGCTAGGTGCGCTGCTTGCCTGCAGTAAATAGGATGTGTCCATCCATGGAACACTGTGATAGGAATCATGCCATTCATAGCACACAATGCTTGGATGTGTTCGACCACGTCTCACAATGGGACCACGTGTCACAATGGGCAGCCCACAGTCTGTAGCAGCTGCGCAGTAGTATTCAGCTTCAGTCTGCTGAGTGAGCCTGAGCAGACAGGTGGGCCATGCTCGCCTCCTGGTTACAATATCTGGCACCAGGAGAGTTAGGCCACGTTCACACGCTGCGGATTCCGCTGCGGATTAATCCGCACGGATTTAGCAAAAACCGCAGATAATCCGCAGGTCCAAAGACCTGCGGATTATCTGCGGTTTTGCCTGCGGTTTGGTCCTGCGGATTCACTATCTCCACAATGGTGGAGATAGGAACCCGCAGTGTTTTCCACAGAAAGAATTGACATGCAATTCTTTCTGCGGATTCAAAACCGCAGCAAATCCGCGCGGTTTTTTCCGCAGCGTCGGCACAGCGTTTTTTTTTACCCATTCAAATGAATGGTACTGTACACCGCAGCTAAAACTGCTGCGTGTCTGTAGCGGCCAATCCGCAGCGTGTGCACACAGCCTTAAAGCAAGACCTTTCATTTAGGGAGGGTAGTAGAGGGGGCGGTGTAGGAGCAGTGCTCCTCTGGCCTCTTTCCTAGTACTGAAGCGCGTTTGACCGTGAGGGGAGGGTGGCCTAACAAAAAAGGGGTTGGCCTATGCAAATTAAAAGCGCGTGGAGTGGAATCCTGGGGAAAAAAAAAAAAAAAAAAATCAGCCGCCTGCGCTTTTGTTATGCGCCCAGACTTGGTTTGAATGTCTTCCTCAGGGTGGTGTCTGTGTCATTCTCCACAATGGGTGCCTGTCTTAAGCCCTGTGGCCTTGCAAGCGGCAAACCATTTCTGGTTATCGCTTCTCGGCCTTTTGGCTAAGATCAAGTGTAGTATCTGTTCTTATCAGTTTAATATCTGATACGTCCCCTATCTGGGGACCATATATTAAATGGATTTTTAGAACAGGGAGATGGAAAAAGAGCTTGCTCACTTCACTCCACGTATCAGCCCAGTATGGCAGTTTCTCTGGGAATGGTGCACTCACTCTCTTAAGCGGTTTCCAAAGACAGATTGAATTGAAATCGGGATAAGCAAGTAGTGTTTTCAAAGCATGATTTGAATGCTTTTTTCCAATGTCGCCGCTCTGCAATTAGTTTTTCTTGGTCCAAGTTGCACATTTCCAATTCCTTAGCCTTGATTTAACTTGACCAACTCTTCTACTACTACTACTACTACTACTACTACTACTACTACTACTACTACTCTTATTCACCGCTATATGGGAGGCATTGCACTGTATTCAATGTGTCCGTAAAATAACGATCTATCTTGGCCTTTGCTGTTTGGTAGGTATAGGTGTGACAAGCTGCAGTAATGTGTTTGGCTTTGGATAGCTACATTTCTGCACACCCACCTGCTACAAGGCCTGCAGCCCCTTCGCCTCAGAACTTCCCCAGTCTTAATTCAAGCATTCAATTCCTACCACATCCCTCATGCAATGATATGTCGCTTCATTTTTGAAACATTGTCCCCCTCTTGTGGCCTTCCAACTTTGAAATTTACTGTTCAATTTTGAATTAATTCATATATGAATAAAATGGAAAAGCAACGATTTATCTGGCGAGTTATTTGAATGTTCTGCCTACGTCCACCTGTCTGACAGACGGACGGTATTCTAGTGGCTTGTAGCAGCAGCAGCAGCAGCTAGGTGCGCTGCTTGCCTGCAGTAAATAGGATGTGTCCATCCATGGAACACTGTGATAGGAATCATGCCATTCATAGCACACAATGCTTGGATGTGTTCGACCACGTCTCACAATGGGACCACGTGTCACAATGGGCAGCCCACAGTCTGTAGCAGCTGCGCAGTAGTATTCAGCTTCAGTCTGCTGAGTGAGCCTGAGCAGACAGGTGGGCCATGCTCGCCTCCTGGTTACAATATCTGGCACCAGGAGAGTTAGGCCACGTTCACACGCTGCGGATTCCGCTGCGGATTAATCCGCACGGATTTAGCAAAAACCGCAGATAATCCGCAGGTCCAAAGACCTGCGGATTATCTGCGGTTTTGCCTGCGGTTTGGTCCTGCGGATTCACTATCTCCACAATGGTGGAGATAGGAACCCGCAGTGTTTTCCACAGAAAGAATTGACATGCAATTCTTTCTGCGGATTCAAAACCGCAGCAAATCCGCGCGGTTTTTTCCGCAGCGTCGGCACAGCGTTTTTTTTTACCCATTCAAATGAATGGTACTGTACACCGCAGCTAAAACTGCTGCGTGTCTGTAGCGGCCAATCCGCAGCGTGTGCACACAGCCTTAAAGCAAGACCTTTCATTTAGGGAGGGTAGTAGAGGGGGCGGTGTAGGAGCAGTGCTCCTCTGGCCTCTTTCCTAGTACTGAAGCGCGTTTGACCGTGAGGGGAGGGTGGCCTAACAAAAAAGGGGTTGGCCTATGCAAATTAAAAGCGCGTGGAGTGGAATCCTGGGGAAAAAAAAAAAAAAAAAAATCAGCCGCCTGCGCTTTTGTTATGCGCCCAGACTTGGTTTGAATGTCTTCCTCAGGGTGGTGTCTGTGTCATTCTCCACAATGGGTGCCTGTCTTAAGCCCTGTGGCCTTGCAAGCGGCAAACCATTTCTGGTTATCGCTTCTCGGCCTTTTGGCTAAGATCAAGTGTAGTATCTGTTCTTATCAGTTTAATATCTGATACGTCCCCTATCTGGGGACCATATATTAAATGGATTTTTAGAACAGGGAGATGGAAAAAGAGCTTGCTCACTTCACTCCACGTATCAGCCCAGTATGGCAGTTTCTCTGGGAATGGTGCACTCACTCTCTTAAGCGGTTTCCAAAGACAGATTGAATTGAAATCGGGATAAGCAAGTAGTGTTTTCAAAGCATGATTTGAATGCTTTTTTCCAATGTCGCCGCTCTGCAATTAGTTTTTCTTGGTCCAAGTTGCACATTTCCAATTCCTTAGCCTTGATTTAACTTGACCAACTCTTCTACTACTACTACTACTACTACTACTACTACTACTACTACTACTACTCTTATTCACCGCTATATGGGAGGCATTGCACTGTATTCAATGTGTCCGTAAAATAACGATCTATCTTGGCCTTTGCTGTTTGGTAGGTATAGGTGTGACAAGCTGCAGTAATGTGTTTGGCTTTGGATAGCTACATTTCTGCACACCCACCTGCTACAAGGCCTGCAGCCCCTTCGCCTCAGAACTTCCCCAGTCTTAATTCAAGCATTCAATTCCTACCACATCCCTCATGCAATGATATGTCGCTTCATTTTTGAAACATTGTCCCCCTCTTGTGGCCTTCCAACTTTGAAATTTACTGTTCAATTTTGAATTAATTCATATATGAATAAAATGGAAAAGCAACGATTTATCTGGCGAGTTATTTGAATGTTCTGCCTACGTCCACCTGTCTGACAGACGGACGGTATTCTAGTGGCTTGTAGCAGCAGCAGCAGCAGCTAGGTGCGCTGCTTGCCTGCAGTAAATAGGATGTGTCCATCCATGGAACACTGTGATAGGAATCATGCCATTCATAGCACACAATGCTTGGATGTGTTCGACCACGTCTCACAATGGGACCACGTGTCACAATGGGCAGCCCACAGTCTGTAGCAGCTGCGCAGTAGTATTCAGCTTCAGTCTGCTGAGTGAGCCTGAGCAGACAGGTGGGCCATGCTCGCCTCCTGGTTACAATATCTGGCACCAGGAGAGTTAGGCCACGTTCACACGCTGCGGATTCCGCTGCGGATTAATCCGCACGGATTTAGCAAAAACCGCAGATAATCCGCAGGTCCAAAGACCTGCGGATTATCTGCGGTTTTGCCTGCGGTTTGGTCCTGCGGATTCACTATCTCCACAATGGTGGAGATAGGAACCCGCAGTGTTTTCCACAGAAAGAATTGACATGCAATTCTTTCTGCGGATTCAAAACCGCAGCAAATCCGCGCGGTTTTTTCCGCAGCGTCGGCACAGCGTTTTTTTTTACCCATTCAAATGAATGGTACTGTACACCGCAGCTAAAACTGCTGCGTGTCTGTAGCGGCCAATCCGCAGCGTGTGCACACAGCCTTAAAGCAAGACCTTTCATTTAGGGAGGGTAGTAGAGGGGGCGGTGTAGGAGCAGTGCTCCTCTGGCCTCTTTCCTAGTACTGAAGCGCGTTTGACCGTGAGGGGAGGGTGGCCTAACAAAAAAGGGGTTGGCCTATGCAAATTAAAAGCGCGTGGAGTGGAATCCTGGGGAAAAAAAAAAAAAAAAAAATCAGCCGCCTGCGCTTTTGTTATGCGCCCAGACTTGGTTTGAATGTCTTCCTCAGGGTGGTGTCTGTGTCATTCTCCACAATGGGTGCCTGTCTTAAGCCCTGTGGCCTTGCAAGCGGCAAACCATTTCTGGTTATCGCTTCTCGGCCTTTTGGCTAAGATCAAGTGTAGTATCTGTTCTTATCAGTTTAATATCTGATACGTCCCCTATCTGGGGACCATATATTAAATGGATTTTTAGAACAGGGAGATGGAAAAAGAGCTTGCTCACTTCACTCCACGTATCAGCCCAGTATGGCAGTTTCTCTGGGAATGGTGCACTCACTCTCTTAAGCGGTTTCCAAAGACAGATTGAATTGAAATCGGGATAAGCAAGTAGTGTTTTCAAAGCATGATTTGAATGCTTTTTTCCAATGTCGCCGCTCTGCAATTAGTTTTTCTTGGTCCAAGTTGCACATTTCCAATTCCTTAGCCTTGATTTAACTTGACCAACTCTTCTACTACTACTACTACTACTACTACTACTACTACTACTACTACTACTCTTATTCACCGCTATATGGGAGGCATTGCACTGTATTCAATGTGTCCGTAAAATAACGATCTATCTTGGCCTTTGCTGTTTGGTAGGTATAGGTGTGACAAGCTGCAGTAATGTGTTTGGCTTTGGATAGCTACATTTCTGCACACCCACCTGCTACAAGGCCTGCAGCCCCTTCGCCTCAGAACTTCCCCAGTCTTAATTCAAGCATTCAATTCCTACCACATCCCTCATGCAATGATATGTCGCTTCATTTTTGAAACATTGTCCCCCTCTTGTGGCCTTCCAACTTTGAAATTTACTGTTCAATTTTGAATTAATTCATATATGAATAAAATGGAAAAGCAACGATTTATCTGGCGAGTTATTTGAATGTTCTGCCTACGTCCACCTGTCTGACAGACGGACGGTATTCTAGTGGCTTGTAGCAGCAGCAGCAGCAGCTAGGTGCGCTGCTTGCCTGCAGTAAATAGGATGTGTCCATCCATGGAACACTGTGATAGGAATCATGCCATTCATAGCACACAATGCTTGGATGTGTTCGACCACGTCTCACAATGGGACCACGTGTCACAATGGGCAGCCCACAGTCTGTAGCAGCTGCGCAGTAGTATTCAGCTTCAGTCTGCTGAGTGAGCCTGAGCAGACAGGTGGGCCATGCTCGCCTCCTGGTTACAATATCTGGCACCAGGAGAGTTAGGCCACGTTCACACGCTGCGGATTCCGCTGCGGATTAATCCGCACGGATTTAGCAAAAACCGCAGATAATCCGCAGGTCCAAAGACCTGCGGATTATCTGCGGTTTTGCCTGCGGTTTGGTCCTGCGGATTCACTATCTCCACAATGGTGGAGATAGGAACCCGCAGTGTTTTCCACAGAAAGAATTGACATGCAATTCTTTCTGCGGATTCAAAACCGCAGCAAATCCGCGCGGTTTTTTCCGCAGCGTCGGCACAGCGTTTTTTTTTACCCATTCAAATGAATGGTACTGTACACCGCAGCTAAAACTGCTGCGTGTCTGTAGCGGCCAATCCGCAGCGTGTGCACACAGCCTTAAAGCAAGACCTTTCATTTAGGGAGGGTAGTAGAGGGGGCGGTGTAGGAGCAGTGCTCCTCTGGCCTCTTTCCTAGTACTGAAGCGCGTTTGACCGTGAGGGGAGGGTGGCCTAACAAAAAAGGGGTTGGCCTATGCAAATTAAAAGCGCGTGGAGTGGAATCCTGGGGAAAAAAAAAAAAAAAAAAATCAGCCGCCTGCGCTTTTGTTATGCGCCCAGACTTGGTTTGAATGTCTTCCTCAGGGTGGTGTCTGTGTCATTCTCCACAATGGGTGCCTGTCTTAAGCCCTGTGGCCTTGCAAGCGGCAAACCATTTCTGGTTATCGCTTCTCGGCCTTTTGGCTAAGATCAAGTGTAGTATCTGTTCTTATCAGTTTAATATCTGATACGTCCCCTATCTGGGGACCATATATTAAATGGATTTTTAGAACAGGGAGATGGAAAAAGAGCTTGCTCACTTCACTCCACGTATCAGCCCAGTATGGCAGTTTCTCTGGGAATGGTGCACTCACTCTCTTAAGCGGTTTCCAAAGACAGATTGAATTGAAATCGGGATAAGCAAGTAGTGTTTTCAAAGCATGATTTGAATGCTTTTTTCCAATGTCGCCGCTCTGCAATTAGTTTTTCTTGGTCCAAGTTGCACATTTCCAATTCCTTAGCCTTGATTTAACTTGACCAACTCTTCTACTACTACTACTACTACTACTACTACTACTACTACTACTACTACTCTTATTCACCGCTATATGGGAGGCATTGCACTGTATTCAATGTGTCCGTAAAATAACGATCTATCTTGGCCTTTGCTGTTTGGTAGGTATAGGTGTGACAAGCTGCAGTAATGTGTTTGGCTTTGGATAGCTACATTTCTGCACACCCACCTGCTACAAGGCCTGCAGCCCCTTCGCCTCAGAACTTCCCCAGTCTTAATTCAAGCATTCAATTCCTACCACATCCCTCATGCAATGATATGTCGCTTCATTTTTGAAACATTGTCCCCCTCTTGTGGCCTTCCAACTTTGAAATTTACTGTTCAATTTTGAATTAATTCATATATGAATAAAATGGAAAAGCAACGATTTATCTGGCGAGTTATTTGAATGTTCTGCCTACGTCCACCTGTCTGACAGACGGACGGTATTCTAGTGGCTTGTAGCAGCAGCAGCAGCAGCTAGGTGCGCTGCTTGCCTGCAGTAAATAGGATGTGTCCATCCATGGAACACTGTGATAGGAATCATGCCATTCATAGCACACAATGCTTGGATGTGTTCGACCACGTCTCACAATGGGACCACGTGTCACAATGGGCAGCCCACAGTCTGTAGCAGCTGCGCAGTAGTATTCAGCTTCAGTCTGCTGAGTGAGCCTGAGCAGACAGGTGGGCCATGCTCGCCTCCTGGTTACAATATCTGGCACCAGGAGAGTTAGGCCACGTTCACACGCTGCGGATTCCGCTGCGGATTAATCCGCACGGATTTAGCAAAAACCGCAGATAATCCGCAGGTCCAAAGACCTGCGGATTATCTGCGGTTTTGCCTGCGGTTTGGTCCTGCGGATTCACTATCTCCACAATGGTGGAGATAGGAACCCGCAGTGTTTTCCACAGAAAGAATTGACATGCAATTCTTTCTGCGGATTCAAAACCGCAGCAAATCCGCGCGGTTTTTTCCGCAGCGTCGGCACAGCGTTTTTTTTTACCCATTCAAATGAATGGTACTGTACACCGCAGCTAAAACTGCTGCGTGTCTGTAGCGGCCAATCCGCAGCGTGTGCACACAGCCTTAAAGCAAGACCTTTCATTTAGGGAGGGTAGTAGAGGGGGCGGTGTAGGAGCAGTGCTCCTCTGGCCTCTTTCCTAGTACTGAAGCGCGTTTGACCGTGAGGGGAGGGTGGCCTAACAAAAAAGGGGTTGGCCTATGCAAATTAAAAGCGCGTGGAGTGGAATCCTGGGGAAAAAAAAAAAAAAAAAAATCAGCCGCCTGCGCTTTTGTTATGCGCCCAGACTTGGTTTGAATGTCTTCCTCAGGGTGGTGTCTGTGTCATTCTCCACAATGGGTGCCTGTCTTAAGCCCTGTGGCCTTGCAAGCGGCAAACCATTTCTGGTTATCGCTTCTCGGCCTTTTGGCTAAGATCAAGTGTAGTATCTGTTCTTATCAGTTTAATATCTGATACGTCCCCTATCTGGGGACCATATATTAAATGGATTTTTAGAACAGGGAGATGGAAAAAGAGCTTGCTCACTTCACTCCACGTATCAGCCCAGTATGGCAGTTTCTCTGGGAATGGTGCACTCACTCTCTTAAGCGGTTTCCAAAGACAGATTGAATTGAAATCGGGATAAGCAAGTAGTGTTTTCAAAGCATGATTTGAATGCTTTTTTCCAATGTCGCCGCTCTGCAATTAGTTTTTCTTGGTCCAAGTTGCACATTTCCAATTCCTTAGCCTTGATTTAACTTGACCAACTCTTCTACTACTACTACTACTACTACTACTACTACTACTACTACTACTACTCTTATTCACCGCTATATGGGAGGCATTGCACTGTATTCAATGTGTCCGTAAAATAACGATCTATCTTGGCCTTTGCTGTTTGGTAGGTATAGGTGTGACAAGCTGCAGTAATGTGTTTGGCTTTGGATAGCTACATTTCTGCACACCCACCTGCTACAAGGCCTGCAGCCCCTTCGCCTCAGAACTTCCCCAGTCTTAATTCAAGCATTCAATTCCTACCACATCCCTCATGCAATGATATGTCGCTTCATTTTTGAAACATTGTCCCCCTCTTGTGGCCTTCCAACTTTGAAATTTACTGTTCAATTTTGAATTAATTCATATATGAATAAAATGGAAAAGCAACGATTTATCTGGCGAGTTATTTGAATGTTCTGCCTACGTCCACCTGTCTGACAGACGGACGGTATTCTAGTGGCTTGTAGCAGCAGCAGCAGCAGCTAGGTGCGCTGCTTGCCTGCAGTAAATAGGATGTGTCCATCCATGGAACACTGTGATAGGAATCATGCCATTCATAGCACACAATGCTTGGATGTGTTCGACCACGTCTCACAATGGGACCACGTGTCACAATGGGCAGCCCACAGTCTGTAGCAGCTGCGCAGTAGTATTCAGCTTCAGTCTGCTGAGTGAGCCTGAGCAGACAGGTGGGCCATGCTCGCCTCCTGGTTACAATATCTGGCACCAGGAGAGTTAGGCCACGTTCACACGCTGCGGATTCCGCTGCGGATTAATCCGCACGGATTTAGCAAAAACCGCAGATAATCCGCAGGTCCAAAGACCTGCGGATTATCTGCGGTTTTGCCTGCGGTTTGGTCCTGCGGATTCACTATCTCCACAATGGTGGAGATAGGAACCCGCAGTGTTTTCCACAGAAAGAATTGACATGCAATTCTTTCTGCGGATTCAAAACCGCAGCAAATCCGCGCGGTTTTTTCCGCAGCGTCGGCACAGCGTTTTTTTTTACCCATTCAAATGAATGGTACTGTACACCGCAGCTAAAACTGCTGCGTGTCTGTAGCGGCCAATCCGCAGCGTGTGCACACAGCCTTAAAGCAAGACCTTTCATTTAGGGAGGGTAGTAGAGGGGGCGGTGTAGGAGCAGTGCTCCTCTGGCCTCTTTCCTAGTACTGAAGCGCGTTTGACCGTGAGGGGAGGGTGGCCTAACAAAAAAGGGGTTGGCCTATGCAAATTAAAAGCGCGTGGAGTGGAATCCTGGGGAAAAAAAAAAAAAAAAAAATCAGCCGCCTGCGCTTTTGTTATGCGCCCAGACTTGGTTTGAATGTCTTCCTCAGGGTGGTGTCTGTGTCATTCTCCACAATGGGTGCCTGTCTTAAGCCCTGTGGCCTTGCAAGCGGCAAACCATTTCTGGTTATCGCTTCTCGGCCTTTTGGCTAAGATCAAGTGTAGTATCTGTTCTTATCAGTTTAATATCTGATACGTCCCCTATCTGGGGACCATATATTAAATGGATTTTTAGAACAGGGAGATGGAAAAAGAGCTTGCTCACTTCACTCCACGTATCAGCCCAGTATGGCAGTTTCTCTGGGAATGGTGCACTCACTCTCTTAAGCGGTTTCCAAAGACAGATTGAATTGAAATCGGGATAAGCAAGTAGTGTTTTCAAAGCATGATTTGAATGCTTTTTTCCAATGTCGCCGCTCTGCAATTAGTTTTTCTTGGTCCAAGTTGCACATTTCCAATTCCTTAGCCTTGATTTAACTTGACCAACTCTTCTACTACTACTACTACTACTACTACTACTACTACTACTACTACTACTCTTATTCACCGCTATATGGGAGGCATTGCACTGTATTCAATGTGTCCGTAAAATAACGATCTATCTTGGCCTTTGCTGTTTGGTAGGTATAGGTGTGACAAGCTGCAGTAATGTGTTTGGCTTTGGATAGCTACATTTCTGCACACCCACCTGCTACAAGGCCTGCAGCCCCTTCGCCTCAGAACTTCCCCAGTCTTAATTCAAGCATTCAATTCCTACCACATCCCTCATGCAATGATATGTCGCTTCATTTTTGAAACATTGTCCCCCTCTTGTGGCCTTCCAACTTTGAAATTTACTGTTCAATTTTGAATTAATTCATATATGAATAAAATGGAAAAGCAACGATTTATCTGGCGAGTTATTTGAATGTTCTGCCTACGTCCACCTGTCTGACAGACGGACGGTATTCTAGTGGCTTGTAGCAGCAGCAGCAGCAGCTAGGTGCGCTGCTTGCCTGCAGTAAATAGGATGTGTCCATCCATGGAACACTGTGATAGGAATCATGCCATTCATAGCACACAATGCTTGGATGTGTTCGACCACGTCTCACAATGGGACCACGTGTCACAATGGGCAGCCCACAGTCTGTAGCAGCTGCGCAGTAGTATTCAGCTTCAGTCTGCTGAGTGAGCCTGAGCAGACAGGTGGGCCATGCTCGCCTCCTGGTTACAATATCTGGCACCAGGAGAGTTAGGCCACGTTCACACGCTGCGGATTCCGCTGCGGATTAATCCGCACGGATTTAGCAAAAACCGCAGATAATCCGCAGGTCCAAAGACCTGCGGATTATCTGCGGTTTTGCCTGCGGTTTGGTCCTGCGGATTCACTATCTCCACAATGGTGGAGATAGGAACCCGCAGTGTTTTCCACAGAAAGAATTGACATGCAATTCTTTCTGCGGATTCAAAACCGCAGCAAATCCGCGCGGTTTTTTCCGCAGCGTCGGCACAGCGTTTTTTTTTACCCATTCAAATGAATGGTACTGTACACCGCAGCTAAAACTGCTGCGTGTCTGTAGCGGCCAATCCGCAGCGTGTGCACACAGCCTTAAAGCAAGACCTTTCATTTAGGGAGGGTAGTAGAGGGGGCGGTGTAGGAGCAGTGCTCCTCTGGCCTCTTTCCTAGTACTGAAGCGCGTTTGACCGTGAGGGGAGGGTGGCCTAACAAAAAAGGGGTTGGCCTATGCAAATTAAAAGCGCGTGGAGTGGAATCCTGGGGAAAAAAAAAAAAAAAAAAATCAGCCGCCTGCGCTTTTGTTATGCGCCCAGACTTGGTTTGAATGTCTTCCTCAGGGTGGTGTCTGTGTCATTCTCCACAATGGGTGCCTGTCTTAAGCCCTGTGGCCTTGCAAGCGGCAAACCATTTCTGGTTATCGCTTCTCGGCCTTTTGGCTAAGATCAAGTGTAGTATCTGTTCTTATCAGTTTAATATCTGATACGTCCCCTATCTGGGGACCATATATTAAATGGATTTTTAGAACAGGGAGATGGAAAAAGAGCTTGCTCACTTCACTCCACGTATCAGCCCAGTATGGCAGTTTCTCTGGGAATGGTGCACTCACTCTCTTAAGCGGTTTCCAAAGACAGATTGAATTGAAATCGGGATAAGCAAGTAGTGTTTTCAAAGCATGATTTGAATGCTTTTTTCCAATGTCGCCGCTCTGCAATTAGTTTTTCTTGGTCCAAGTTGCACATTTCCAATTCCTTAGCCTTGATTTAACTTGACCAACTCTCTCTACTACTACTACTACTACTACTACTACTACTACTACTACTACTACTCTTATTCACCGCTATATGGGAGGCATTGCACTGTATTCAATGTGTCCGTAAAATAACGATCTATCTTGGCCTTTGCTGTTTGGTAGGTATAGGTGTGACAAGCTGCAGTAATGTGTTTGGCTTTGGATAGCTACATTTCTGCACACCCACCTGCTACAAGGCCTGCAGCCCCTTCGCCTCAGAACTTCCCCAGTCTTAATTCAAGCATTCAATTCCTACCACATCCCTCATGCAATGATATGTCGCTTCATTTTTGAAACATTGTCCCCCTCTTGTGGCCTTCCAACTTTGAAATTTACTGTTCAATTTTGAATTAATTCATATATGAATAAAATGGAAAAGCAACGATTTATCTGGCGAGTTATTTGAATGTTCTGCCTACGTCCACCTGTCTGACAGACGGACGGTATTCTAGTGGCTTGTAGCAGCAGCAGCAGCAGCTAGGTGCGCTGCTTGCCTGCAGTAAATAGGATGTGTCCATCCATGGAACACTGTGATAGGAATCATGCCATTCATAGCACACAATGCTTGGATGTGTTCGACCACGTCTCACAATGGGACCACGTGTCACAATGGGCAGCCCACAGTCTGTAGCAGCTGCGCAGTAGTATTCAGCTTCAGTCTGCTGAGTGAGCCTGAGCAGACAGGTGGGCCATGCTCGCCTCCTGGTTACAATATCTGGCACCAGGAGAGTTAGGCCACGTTCACACGCTGCGGATTCCGCTGCGGATTAATCCGCACGGATTTAGCAAAAACCGCAGATAATCCGCAGGTCCAAAGACCTGCGGATTATCTGCGGTTTTGCCTGCGGTTTGGTCCTGCGGATTCACTATCTCCACAATGGTGGAGATAGGAACCCGCAGTGTTTTCCACAGAAAGAATTGACATGCAATTCTTTCTGCGGATTCAAAACCGCAGCAAATCCGCGCGGTTTTTTCCGCAGCGTCGGCACAGCGTTTTTTTTTACCCATTCAAATGAATGGTACTGTACACCGCAGCTAAAACTGCTGCGTGTCTGTAGCGGCCAATCCGCAGCGTGTGCACACAGCCTTAAAGCAAGACCTTTCATTTAGGGAGGGTAGTAGAGGGGGCGGTGTAGGAGCAGTGCTCCTCTGGCCTCTTTCCTAGTACTGAAGCGCGTTTGACCGTGAGGGGAGGGTGGCCTAACAAAAAAGGGGTTGGCCTATGCAAATTAAAAGCGCGTGGAGTGGAATCCTGGGGAAAAAAAAAAAAAAAAAAATCAGCCGCCTGCGCTTTTGTTATGCGCCCAGACTTGGTTTGAATGTCTTCCTCAGGGTGGTGTCTGTGTCATTCTCCACAATGGGTGCCTGTCTTAAGCCCTGTGGCCTTGCAAGCGGCAAACCATTTCTGGTTATCGCTTCTCGGCCTTTTGGCTAAGATCAAGTGTAGTATCTGTTCTTATCAGTTTAATATCTGATACGTCCCCTATCTGGGGACCATATATTAAATGGATTTTTAGAACAGGGAGATGGAAAAAGAGCTTGCTCACTTCACTCCACGTATCAGCCCAGTATGGCAGTTTCTCTGGGAATGGTGCACTCACTCTCTTAAGCGGTTTCCAAAGACAGATTGAATTGAAATCGGGATAAGCAAGTAGTGTTTTCAAAGCATGATTTGAATGCTTTTTTCCAATGTCGCCGCTCTGCAATTAGTTTTTCTTGGTCCAAGTTGCACATTTCCAATTCCTTAGCCTTGATTTAACTTGACCAACTCTTCTACTACTACTACTACTACTACTACTACTACTACTACTACTACTACTCTTATTCACCGCTATATGGGAGGCATTGCACTGTATTCAATGTGTCCGTAAAATAACGATCTATCTTGGCCTTTGCTGTTTGGTAGGTATAGGTGTGACAAGCTGCAGTAATGTGTTTGGCTTTGGATAGCTACATTTCTGCACACCCACCTGCTACAAGGCCTGCAGCCCCTTCGCCTCAGAACTTCCCCAGTCTTAATTCAAGCATTCAATTCCTACCACATCCCTCATGCAATGATATGTCGCTTCATTTTTGAAACATTGTCCCCCTCTTGTGGCCTTCCAACTTTGAAATTTACTGTTCAATTTTGAATTAATTCATATATGAATAAAATGGAAAAGCAACGATTTATCTGGCGAGTTATTTGAATGTTCTGCCTACGTCCACCTGTCTGACAGACGGACGGTATTCTAGTGGCTTGTAGCAGCAGCAGCAGCAGCTAGGTGCGCTGCTTGCCTGCAGTAAATAGGATGTGTCCATCCATGGAACACTGTGATAGGAATCATGCCATTCATAGCACACAATGCTTGGATGTGTTCGACCACGTCTCACAATGGGACCACGTGTCACAATGGGCAGCCCACAGTCTGTAGCAGCTGCGCAGTAGTATTCAGCTTCAGTCTGCTGAGTGAGCCTGAGCAGACAGGTGGGCCATGCTCGCCTCCTGGTTACAATATCTGGCACCAGGAGAGTTAGGCCACGTTCACACGCTGCGGATTCCGCTGCGGATTAATCCGCACGGATTTAGCAAAAACCGCAGATAATCCGCAGGTCCAAAGACCTGCGGATTATCTGCGGTTTTGCCTGCGGTTTGGTCCTGCGGATTCACTATCTCCACAATGGTGGAGATAGGAACCCGCAGTGTTTTCCACAGAAAGAATTGACATGCAATTCTTTCTGCGGATTCAAAACCGCAGCAAATCCGCGCGGTTTTTTCCGCAGCGTCGGCACAGCGTTTTTTTTTACCCATTCAAATGAATGGTACTGTACACCGCAGCTAAAACTGCTGCGTGTCTGTAGCGGCCAATCCGCAGCGTGTGCACACAGCCTTAAAGCAAGACCTTTCATTTAGGGAGGGTAGTAGAGGGGGCGGTGTAGGAGCAGTGCTCCTCTGGCCTCTTTCCTAGTACTGAAGCGCGTTTGACCGTGAGGGGAGGGTGGCCTAACAAAAAAGGGGTTGGCCTATGCAAATTAAAAGCGCGTGGAGTGGAATCCTGGGGAAAAAAAAAAAAAAAAAAATCAGCCGCCTGCGCTTTTGTTATGCGCCCAGACTTGGTTTGAATGTCTTCCTCAGGGTGGTGTCTGTGTCATTCTCCACAATGGGTGCCTGTCTTAAGCCCTGTGGCCTTGCAAGCGGCAAACCATTTCTGGTTATCGCTTCTCGGCCTTTTGGCTAAGATCAAGTGTAGTATCTGTTCTTATCAGTTTAATATCTGATACGTCCCCTATCTGGGGACCATATATTAAATGGATTTTTAGAACAGGGAGATGGAAAAAGAGCTTGCTCACTTCACTCCACGTATCAGCCCAGTATGGCAGTTTCTCTGGGAATGGTGCACTCACTCTCTTAAGCGGTTTCCAAAGACAGATTGAATTGAAATCGGGATAAGCAAGTAGTGTTTTCAAAGCATGATTTGAATGCTTTTTTCCAATGTCGCCGCTCTGCAATTAGTTTTTCTTGGTCCAAGTTGCACATTTCCAATTCCTTAGCCTTGATTTAACTTGACCAACTCTTCTACTACTACTACTACTACTACTACTACTACTACTACTACTACTACTCTTATTCACCGCTATATGGGAGGCATTGCACTGTATTCAATGTGTCCGTAAAATAACGATCTATCTTGGCCTTTGCTGTTTGGTAGGTATAGGTGTGACAAGCTGCAGTAATGTGTTTGGCTTTGGATAGCTACATTTCTGCACACCCACCTGCTACAAGGCCTGCAGCCCCTTCGCCTCAGAACTTCCCCAGTCTTAATTCAAGCATTCAATTCCTACCACATCCCTCATGCAATGATATGTCGCTTCATTTTTGAAACATTGTCCCCCTCTTGTGGCCTTCCAACTTTGAAATTTACTGTTCAATTTTGAATTAATTCATATATGAATAAAATGGAAAAGCAACGATTTATCTGGCGAGTTATTTGAATGTTCTGCCTACGTCCACCTGTCTGACAGACGGACGGTATTCTAGTGGCTTGTAGCAGCAGCAGCAGCAGCTAGGTGCGCTGCTTGCCTGCAGTAAATAGGATGTGTCCATCCATGGAACACTGTGATAGGAATCATGCCATTCATAGCACACAATGCTTGGATGTGTTCGACCACGTCTCACAATGGGACCACGTGTCACAATGGGCAGCCCACAGTCTGTAGCAGCTGCGCAGTAGTATTCAGCTTCAGTCTGCTGAGTGAGCCTGAGCAGACAGGTGGGCCATGCTCGCCTCCTGGTTACAATATCTGGCACCAGGAGAGTTAGGCCACGTTCACACGCTGCGGATTCCGCTGCGGATTAATCCGCACGGATTTAGCAAAAACCGCAGATAATCCGCAGGTCCAAAGACCTGCGGATTATCTGCGGTTTTGCCTGCGGTTTGGTCCTGCGGATTCACTATCTCCACAATGGTGGAGATAGGAACCCGCAGTGTTTTCCACAGAAAGAATTGACATGCAATTCTTTCTGCGGATTCAAAACCGCAGCAAATCCGCGCGGTTTTTTCCGCAGCGTCGGCACAGCGTTTTTTTTTACCCATTCAAATGAATGGTACTGTACACCGCAGCTAAAACTGCTGCGTGTCTGTAGCGGCCAATCCGCAGCGTGTGCACACAGCCTTAAAGCAAGACCTTTCATTTAGGGAGGGTAGTAGAGGGGGCGGTGTAGGAGCAGTGCTCCTCTGGCCTCTTTCCTAGTACTGAAGCGCGTTTGACCGTGAGGGGAGGGTGGCCTAACAAAAAAGGGGTTGGCCTATGCAAATTAAAAGCGCGTGGAGTGGAATCCTGGGGAAAAAAAAAAAAAAAAAAATCAGCCGCCTGCGCTTTTGTTATGCGCCCAGACTTGGTTTGAATGTCTTCCTCAGGGTGGTGTCTGTGTCATTCTCCACAATGGGTGCCTGTCTTAAGCCCTGTGGCCTTGCAAGCGGCAAACCATTTCTGGTTATCGCTTCTCGGCCTTTTGGCTAAGATCAAGTGTAGTATCTGTTCTTATCAGTTTAATATCTGATACGTCCCCTATCTGGGGACCATATATTAAATGGATTTTTAGAACAGGGAGATGGAAAAAGAGCTTGCTCACTTCACTCCACGTATCAGCCCAGTATGGCAGTTTCTCTGGGAATGGTGCACTCACTCTCTTAAGCGGTTTCCAAAGACAGATTGAATTGAAATCGGGATAAGCAAGTAGTGTTTTCAAAGCATGATTTGAATGCTTTTTTCCAATGTCGCCGCTCTGCAATTAGTTTTTCTTGGTCCAAGTTGCACATTTCCAATTCCTTAGCCTTGATTTAACTTGACCAACTCTTCTACTACTACTACTACTACTACTACTACTACTACTACTACTACTACTCTTATTCACCGCTATATGGGAGGCATTGCACTGTATTCAATGTGTCCGTAAAATAACGATCTATCTTGGCCTTTGCTGTTTGGTAGGTATAGGTGTGACAAGCTGCAGTAATGTGTTTGGCTTTGGATAGCTACATTTCTGCACACCCACCTGCTACAAGGCCTGCAGCCCCTTCGCCTCAGAACTTCCCCAGTCTTAATTCAAGCATTCAATTCCTACCACATCCCTCATGCAATGATATGTCGCTTCATTTTTGAAACATTGTCCCCCTCTTGTGGCCTTCCAACTTTGAAATTTACTGTTCAATTTTGAATTAATTCATATATGAATAAAATGGAAAAGCAACGATTTATCTGGCGAGTTATTTGAATGTTCTGCCTACGTCCACCTGTCTGACAGACGGACGGTATTCTAGTGGCTTGTAGCAGCAGCAGCAGCAGCTAGGTGCGCTGCTTGCCTGCAGTAAATAGGATGTGTCCATCCATGGAACACTGTGATAGGAATCATGCCATTCATAGCACACAATGCTTGGATGTGTTCGACCACGTCTCACAATGGGACCACGTGTCACAATGGGCAGCCCACAGTCTGTAGCAGCTGCGCAGTAGTATTCAGCTTCAGTCTGCTGAGTGAGCCTGAGCAGACAGGTGGGCCATGCTCGCCTCCTGGTTACAATATCTGGCACCAGGAGAGTTAGGCCACGTTCACACGCTGCGGATTCCGCTGCGGATTAATCCGCACGGATTTAGCAAAAACCGCAGATAATCCGCAGGTCCAAAGACCTGCGGATTATCTGCGGTTTTGCCTGCGGTTTGGTCCTGCGGATTCACTATCTCCACAATGGTGGAGATAGGAACCCGCAGTGTTTTCCACAGAAAGAATTGACATGCAATTCTTTCTGCGGATTCAAAACCGCAGCAAATCCGCGCGGTTTTTTCCGCAGCGTCGGCACAGCGTTTTTTTTTACCCATTCAAATGAATGGTACTGTACACCGCAGCTAAAACTGCTGCGTGTCTGTAGCGGCCAATCCGCAGCGTGTGCACACAGCCTTAAAGCAAGACCTTTCATTTAGGGAGGGTAGTAGAGGGGGCGGTGTAGGAGCAGTGCTCCTCTGGCCTCTTTCCTAGTACTGAAGCGCGTTTGACCGTGAGGGGAGGGTGGCCTAACAAAAAAGGGGTTGGCCTATGCAAATTAAAAGCGCGTGGAGTGGAATCCTGGGGAAAAAAAAAAAAAAAAAAATCAGCCGCCTGCGCTTTTGTTATGCGCCCAGACTTGGTTTGAATGTCTTCCTCAGGGTGGTGTCTGTGTCATTCTCCACAATGGGTGCCTGTCTTAAGCCCTGTGGCCTTGCAAGCGGCAAACCATTTCTGGTTATCGCTTCTCGGCCTTTTGGCTAAGATCAAGTGTAGTATCTGTTCTTATCAGTTTAATATCTGATACGTCCCCTATCTGGGGACCATATATTAAATGGATTTTTAGAACAGGGAGATGGAAAAAGAGCTTGCTCACTTCACTCCACGTATCAGCCCAGTATGGCAGTTTCTCTGGGAATGGTGCACTCACTCTCTTAAGCGGTTTCCAAAGACAGATTGAATTGAAATCGGGATAAGCAAGTAGTGTTTTCAAAGCATGATTTGAATGCTTTTTTCCAATGTCGCCGCTCTGCAATTAGTTTTTCTTGGTCCAAGTTGCACATTTCCAATTCCTTAGCCTTGATTTAACTTGACCAACTCTTCTACTACTACTACTACTACTACTACTACTACTACTACTACTACTACTCTTATTCACCGCTATATGGGAGGCATTGCACTGTATTCAATGTGTCCGTAAAATAACGATCTATCTTGGCCTTTGCTGTTTGGTAGGTATAGGTGTGACAAGCTGCAGTAATGTGTTTGGCTTTGGATAGCTACATTTCTGCACACCCACCTGCTACAAGGCCTGCAGCCCCTTCGCCTCAGAACTTCCCCAGTCTTAATTCAAGCATTCAATTCCTACCACATCCCTCATGCAATGATATGTCGCTTCATTTTTGAAACATTGTCCCCCTCTTGTGGCCTTCCAACTTTGAAATTTACTGTTCAATTTTGAATTAATTCATATATGAATAAAATGGAAAAGCAACGATTTATCTGGCGAGTTATTTGAATGTTCTGCCTACGTCCACCTGTCTGACAGACGGACGGTATTCTAGTGGCTTGTAGCAGCAGCAGCAGCAGCTAGGTGCGCTGCTTGCCTGCAGTAAATAGGATGTGTCCATCCATGGAACACTGTGATAGGAATCATGCCATTCATAGCACACAATGCTTGGATGTGTTCGACCACGTCTCACAATGGGACCACGTGTCACAATGGGCAGCCCACAGTCTGTAGCAGCTGCGCAGTAGTATTCAGCTTCAGTCTGCTGAGTGAGCCTGAGCAGACAGGTGGGCCATGCTCGCCTCCTGGTTACAATATCTGGCACCAGGAGAGTTAGGCCACGTTCACACGCTGCGGATTCCGCTGCGGATTAATCCGCACGGATTTAGCAAAAACCGCAGATAATCCGCAGGTCCAAAGACCTGCGGATTATCTGCGGTTTTGCCTGCGGTTTGGTCCTGCGGATTCACTATCTCCACAATGGTGGAGATAGGAACCCGCAGTGTTTTCCACAGAAAGAATTGACATGCAATTCTTTCTGCGGATTCAAAACCGCAGCAAATCCGCGCGGTTTTTTCCGCAGCGTCGGCACAGCGTTTTTTTTTACCCATTCAAATGAATGGTACTGTACACCGCAGCTAAAACTGCTGCGTGTCTGTAGCGGCCAATCCGCAGCGTGTGCACACAGCCTTAAAGCAAGACCTTTCATTTAGGGAGGGTAGTAGAGGGGGCGGTGTAGGAGCAGTGCTCCTCTGGCCTCTTTCCTAGTACTGAAGCGCGTTTGACCGTGAGGGGAGGGTGGCCTAACAAAAAAGGGGTTGGCCTATGCAAATTAAAAGCGCGTGGAGTGGAATCCTGGGGAAAAAAAAAAAAAAAAAAATCAGCCGCCTGCGCTTTTGTTATGCGCCCAGACTTGGTTTGAATGTCTTCCTCAGGGTGGTGTCTGTGTCATTCTCCACAATGGGTGCCTGTCTTAAGCCCTGTGGCCTTGCAAGCGGCAAACCATTTCTGGTTATCGCTTCTCGGCCTTTTGGCTAAGATCAAGTGTAGTATCTGTTCTTATCAGTTTAATATCTGATACGTCCCCTATCTGGGGACCATATATTAAATGGATTTTTAGAACAGGGAGATGGAAAAAGAGCTTGCTCACTTCACTCCACGTATCAGCCCAGTATGGCAGTTTCTCTGGGAATGGTGCACTCACTCTCTTAAGCGGTTTCCAAAGACAGATTGAATTGAAATCGGGATAAGCAAGTAGTGTTTTCAAAGCATGATTTGAATGCTTTTTTCCAATGTCGCCGCTCTGCAATTAGTTTTTCTTGGTCCAAGTTGCACATTTCCAATTCCTTAGCCTTGATTTAACTTGACCAACTCTTCTACTACTACTACTACTACTACTACTACTACTACTACTACTACTACTCTTATTCACCGCTATATGGGAGGCATTGCACTGTATTCAATGTGTCCGTAAAATAACGATCTATCTTGGCCTTTGCTGTTTGGTAGGTATAGGTGTGACAAGCTGCAGTAATGTGTTTGGCTTTGGATAGCTACATTTCTGCACACCCACCTGCTACAAGGCCTGCAGCCCCTTCGCCTCAGAACTTCCCCAGTCTTAATTCAAGCATTCAATTCCTACCACATCCCTCATGCAATGATATGTCGCTTCATTTTTGAAACATTGTCCCCCTCTTGTGGCCTTCCAACTTTGAAATTTACTGTTCAATTTTGAATTAATTCATATATGAATAAAATGGAAAAGCAACGATTTATCTGGCGAGTTATTTGAATGTTCTGCCTACGTCCACCTGTCTGACAGACGGACGGTATTCTAGTGGCTTGTAGCAGCAGCAGCAGCAGCTAGGTGCGCTGCTTGCCTGCAGTAAATAGGATGTGTCCATCCATGGAACACTGTGATAGGAATCATGCCATTCATAGCACACAATGCTTGGATGTGTTCGACCACGTCTCACAATGGGACCACGTGTCACAATGGGCAGCCCACAGTCTGTAGCAGCTGCGCAGTAGTATTCAGCTTCAGTCTGCTGAGTGAGCCTGAGCAGACAGGTGGGCCATGCTCGCCTCCTGGTTACAATATCTGGCACCAGGAGAGTTAGGCCACGTTCACACGCTGCGGATTCCGCTGCGGATTAATCCGCACGGATTTAGCAAAAACCGCAGATAATCCGCAGGTCCAAAGACCTGCGGATTATCTGCGGTTTTGCCTGCGGTTTGGTCCTGCGGATTCACTATCTCCACAATGGTGGAGATAGGAACCCGCAGTGTTTTCCACAGAAAGAATTGACATGCAATTCTTTCTGCGGATTCAAAACCGCAGCAAATCCGCGCGGTTTTTTCCGCAGCGTCGGCACAGCGTTTTTTTTTACCCATTCAAATGAATGGTACTGTACACCGCAGCTAAAACTGCTGCGTGTCTGTAGCGGCCAATCCGCAGCGTGTGCACACAGCCTTAAAGCAAGACCTTTCATTTAGGGAGGGTAGTAGAGGGGGCGGTGTAGGAGCAGTGCTCCTCTGGCCTCTTTCCTAGTACTGAAGCGCGTTTGACCGTGAGGGGAGGGTGGCCTAACAAAAAAGGGGTTGGCCTATGCAAATTAAAAGCGCGTGGAGTGGAATCCTGGGGAAAAAAAAAAAAAAAAAAATCAGCCGCCTGCGCTTTTGTTATGCGCCCAGACTTGGTTTGAATGTCTTCCTCAGGGTGGTGTCTGTGTCATTCTCCACAATGGGTGCCTGTCTTAAGCCCTGTGGCCTTGCAAGCGGCAAACCATTTCTGGTTATCGCTTCTCGGCCTTTTGGCTAAGATCAAGTGTAGTATCTGTTCTTATCAGTTTAATATCTGATACGTCCCCTATCTGGGGACCATATATTAAATGGATTTTTAGAACAGGGAGATGGAAAAAGAGCTTGCTCACTTCACTCCACGTATCAGCCCAGTATGGCAGTTTCTCTGGGAATGGTGCACTCACTCTCTTAAGCGGTTTCCAAAGACAGATTGAATTGAAATCGGGATAAGCAAGTAGTGTTTTCAAAGCATGATTTGAATGCTTTTTTCCAATGTCGCCGCTCTGCAATTAGTTTTTCTTGGTCCAAGTTGCACATTTCCAATTCCTTAGCCTTGATTTAACTTGACCAACTCTTCTACTACTACTACTACTACTACTACTACTACTACTACTACTACTACTCTTATTCACCGCTATATGGGAGGCATTGCACTGTATTCAATGTGTCCGTAAAATAACGATCTATCTTGGCCTTTGCTGTTTGGTAGGTATAGGTGTGACAAGCTGCAGTAATGTGTTTGGCTTTGGATAGCTACATTTCTGCACACCCACCTGCTACAAGGCCTGCAGCCCCTTCGCCTCAGAACTTCCCCAGTCTTAATTCAAGCATTCAATTCCTACCACATCCCTCATGCAATGATATGTCGCTTCATTTTTGAAACATTGTCCCCCTCTTGTGGCCTTCCAACTTTGAAATTTACTGTTCAATTTTGAATTAATTCATATATGAATAAAATGGAAAAGCAACGATTTATCTGGCGAGTTATTTGAATGTTCTGCCTACGTCCACCTGTCTGACAGACGGACGGTATTCTAGTGGCTTGTAGCAGCAGCAGCAGCAGCTAGGTGCGCTGCTTGCCTGCAGTAAATAGGATGTGTCCATCCATGGAACACTGTGATAGGAATCATGCCATTCATAGCACACAATGCTTGGATGTGTTCGACCACGTCTCACAATGGGACCACGTGTCACAATGGGCAGCCCACAGTCTGTAGCAGCTGCGCAGTAGTATTCAGCTTCAGTCTGCTGAGTGAGCCTGAGCAGACAGGTGGGCCATGCTCGCCTCCTGGTTACAATATCTGGCACCAGGAGAGTTAGGCCACGTTCACACGCTGCGGATTCCGCTGCGGATTAATCCGCACGGATTTAGCAAAAACCGCAGATAATCCGCAGGTCCAAAGACCTGCGGATTATCTGCGGTTTTGCCTGCGGTTTGGTCCTGCGGATTCACTATCTCCACAATGGTGGAGATAGGAACCCGCAGTGTTTTCCACAGAAAGAATTGACATGCAATTCTTTCTGCGGATTCAAAACCGCAGCAAATCCGCGCGGTTTTTTCCGCAGCGTCGGCACAGCGTTTTTTTTTACCCATTCAAATGAATGGTACTGTACACCGCAGCTAAAACTGCTGCGTGTCTGTAGCGGCCAATCCGCAGCGTGTGCACACAGCCTTAAAGCAAGACCTTTCATTTAGGGAGGGTAGTAGAGGGGGCGGTGTAGGAGCAGTGCTCCTCTGGCCTCTTTCCTAGTACTGAAGCGCGTTTGACCGTGAGGGGAGGGTGGCCTAACAAAAAAGGGGTTGGCCTATGCAAATTAAAAGCGCGTGGAGTGGAATCCTGGGGAAAAAAAAAAAAAAAAAAATCAGCCGCCTGCGCTTTTGTTATGCGCCCAGACTTGGTTTGAATGTCTTCCTCAGGGTGGTGTCTGTGTCATTCTCCACAATGGGTGCCTGTCTTAAGCCCTGTGGCCTTGCAAGCGGCAAACCATTTCTGGTTATCGCTTCTCGGCCTTTTGGCTAAGATCAAGTGTAGTATCTGTTCTTATCAGTTTAATATCTGATACGTCCCCTATCTGGGGACCATATATTAAATGGATTTTTAGAACAGGGAGATGGAAAAAGAGCTTGCTCACTTCACTCCACGTATCAGCCCAGTATGGCAGTTTCTCTGGGAATGGTGCACTCACTCTCTTAAGCGGTTTCCAAAGACAGATTGAATTGAAATCGGGATAAGCAAGTAGTGTTTTCAAAGCATGATTTGAATGCTTTTTTCCAATGTCGCCGCTCTGCAATTAGTTTTTCTTGGTCCAAGTTGCACATTTCCAATTCCTTAGCCTTGATTTAACTTGACCAACTCTTCTACTACTACTACTACTACTACTACTACTACTACTACTACTACTACTCTTATTCACCGCTATATGGGAGGCATTGCACTGTATTCAATGTGTCCGTAAAATAACGATCTATCTTGGCCTTTGCTGTTTGGTAGGTATAGGTGTGACAAGCTGCAGTAATGTGTTTGGCTTTGGATAGCTACATTTCTGCACACCCACCTGCTACAAGGCCTGCAGCCCCTTCGCCTCAGAACTTCCCCAGTCTTAATTCAAGCATTCAATTCCTACCACATCCCTCATGCAATGATATGTCGCTTCATTTTTGAAACATTGTCCCCCTCTTGTGGCCTTCCAACTTTGAAATTTACTGTTCAATTTTGAATTAATTCATATATGAATAAAATGGAAAAGCAACGATTTATCTGGCGAGTTATTTGAATGTTCTGCCTACGTCCACCTGTCTGACAGACGGACGGTATTCTAGTGGCTTGTAGCAGCAGCAGCAGCAGCTAGGTGCGCTGCTTGCCTGCAGTAAATAGGATGTGTCCATCCATGGAACACTGTGATAGGAATCATGCCATTCATAGCACACAATGCTTGGATGTGTTCGACCACGTCTCACAATGGGACCACGTGTCACAATGGGCAGCCCACAGTCTGTAGCAGCTGCGCAGTAGTATTCAGCTTCAGTCTGCTGAGTGAGCCTGAGCAGACAGGTGGGCCATGCTCGCCTCCTGGTTACAATATCTGGCACCAGGAGAGTTAGGCCACGTTCACACGCTGCGGATTCCGCTGCGGATTAATCCGCACGGATTTAGCAAAAACCGCAGATAATCCGCAGGTCCAAAGACCTGCGGATTATCTGCGGTTTTGCCTGCGGTTTGGTCCTGCGGATTCACTATCTCCACAATGGTGGAGATAGGAACCCGCAGTGTTTTCCACAGAAAGAATTGACATGCAATTCTTTCTGCGGATTCAAAACCGCAGCAAATCCGCGCGGTTTTTTCCGCAGCGTCGGCACAGCGTTTTTTTTTACCCATTCAAATGAATGGTACTGTACACCGCAGCTAAAACTGCTGCGTGTCTGTAGCGGCCAATCCGCAGCGTGTGCACACAGCCTTAAAGCAAGACCTTTCATTTAGGGAGGGTAGTAGAGGGGGCGGTGTAGGAGCAGTGCTCCTCTGGCCTCTTTCCTAGTACTGAAGCGCGTTTGACCGTGAGGGGAGGGTGGCCTAACAAAAAAGGGGTTGGCCTATGCAAATTAAAAGCGCGTGGAGTGGAATCCTGGGGAAAAAAAAAAAAAAAAAAATCAGCCGCCTGCGCTTTTGTTATGCGCCCAGACTTGGTTTGAATGTCTTCCTCAGGGTGGTGTCTGTGTCATTCTCCACAATGGGTGCCTGTCTTAAGCCCTGTGGCCTTGCAAGCGGCAAACCATTTCTGGTTATCGCTTCTCGGCCTTTTGGCTAAGATCAAGTGTAGTATCTGTTCTTATCAGTTTAATATCTGATACGTCCCCTATCTGGGGACCATATATTAAATGGATTTTTAGAACAGGGAGATGGAAAAAGAGCTTGCTCACTTCACTCCACGTATCAGCCCAGTATGGCAGTTTCTCTGGGAATGGTGCACTCACTCTCTTAAGCGGTTTCCAAAGACAGATTGAATTGAAATCGGGATAAGCAAGTAGTGTTTTCAAAGCATGATTTGAATGCTTTTTTCCAATGTCGCCGCTCTGCAATTAGTTTTTCTTGGTCCAAGTTGCACATTTCCAATTCCTTAGCCTTGATTTAACTTGACCAACTCTTCTACTACTACTACTACTACTACTACTACTACTACTACTACTACTACTCTTATTCACCGCTATATGGGAGGCATTGCACTGTATTCAATGTGTCCGTAAAATAACGATCTATCTTGGCCTTTGCTGTTTGGTAGGTATAGGTGTGACAAGCTGCAGTAATGTGTTTGGCTTTGGATAGCTACATTTCTGCACACCCACCTGCTACAAGGCCTGCAGCCCCTTCGCCTCAGAACTTCCCCAGTCTTAATTCAAGCATTCAATTCCTACCACATCCCTCATGCAATGATATGTCGCTTCATTTTTGAAACATTGTCCCCCTCTTGTGGCCTTCCAACTTTGAAATTTACTGTTCAATTTTGAATTAATTCATATATGAATAAAATGGAAAAGCAACGATTTATCTGGCGAGTTATTTGAATGTTCTGCCTACGTCCACCTGTCTGACAGACGGACGGTATTCTAGTGGCTTGTAGCAGCAGCAGCAGCAGCTAGGTGCGCTGCTTGCCTGCAGTAAATAGGATGTGTCCATCCATGGAACACTGTGATAGGAATCATGCCATTCATAGCACACAATGCTTGGATGTGTTCGACCACGTCTCACAATGGGACCACGTGTCACAATGGGCAGCCCACAGTCTGTAGCAGCTGCGCAGTAGTATTCAGCTTCAGTCTGCTGAGTGAGCCTGAGCAGACAGGTGGGCCATGCTCGCCTCCTGGTTACAATATCTGGCACCAGGAGAGTTAGGCCACGTTCACACGCTGCGGATTCCGCTGCGGATTAATCCGCACGGATTTAGCAAAAACCGCAGATAATCCGCAGGTCCAAAGACCTGCGGATTATCTGCGGTTTTGCCTGCGGTTTGGTCCTGCGGATTCACTATCTCCACAATGGTGGAGATAGGAACCCGCAGTGTTTTCCACAGAAAGAATTGACATGCAATTCTTTCTGCGGATTCAAAACCGCAGCAAATCCGCGCGGTTTTTTCCGCAGCGTCGGCACAGCGTTTTTTTTTACCCATTCAAATGAATGGTACTGTACACCGCAGCTAAAACTGCTGCGTGTCTGTAGCGGCCAATCCGCAGCGTGTGCACACAGCCTTAAAGCAAGACCTTTCATTTAGGGAGGGTAGTAGAGGGGGCGGTGTAGGAGCAGTGCTCCTCTGGCCTCTTTCCTAGTACTGAAGCGCGTTTGACCGTGAGGGGAGGGTGGCCTAACAAAAAAGGGGTTGGCCTATGCAAATTAAAAGCGCGTGGAGTGGAATCCTGGGGAAAAAAAAAAAAAAAAAAATCAGCCGCCTGCGCTTTTGTTATGCGCCCAGACTTGGTTTGAATGTCTTCCTCAGGGTGGTGTCTGTGTCATTCTCCACAATGGGTGCCTGTCTTAAGCCCTGTGGCCTTGCAAGCGGCAAACCATTTCTGGTTATCGCTTCTCGGCCTTTTGGCTAAGATCAAGTGTAGTATCTGTTCTTATCAGTTTAATATCTGATACGTCCCCTATCTGGGGACCATATATTAAATGGATTTTTAGAACAGGGAGATGGAAAAAGAGCTTGCTCACTTCACTCCACGTATCAGCCCAGTATGGCAGTTTCTCTGGGAATGGTGCACTCACTCTCTTAAGCGGTTTCCAAAGACAGATTGAATTGAAATCGGGATAAGCAAGTAGTGTTTTCAAAGCATGATTTGAATGCTTTTTTCCAATGTCGCCGCTCTGCAATTAGTTTTTCTTGGTCCAAGTTGCACATTTCCAATTCCTTAGCCTTGATTTAACTTGACCAACTCTTCTACTACTACTACTACTACTACTACTACTACTACTACTACTACTACTCTTATTCACCGCTATATGGGAGGCATTGCACTGTATTCAATGTGTCCGTAAAATAACGATCTATCTTGGCCTTTGCTGTTTGGTAGGTATAGGTGTGACAAGCTGCAGTAATGTGTTTGGCTTTGGATAGCTACATTTCTGCACACCCACCTGCTACAAGGCCTGCAGCCCCTTCGCCTCAGAACTTCCCCAGTCTTAATTCAAGCATTCAATTCCTACCACATCCCTCATGCAATGATATGTCGCTTCATTTTTGAAACATTGTCCCCCTCTTGTGGCCTTCCAACTTTGAAATTTACTGTTCAATTTTGAATTAATTCATATATGAATAAAATGGAAAAGCAACGATTTATCTGGCGAGTTATTTGAATGTTCTGCCTACGTCCACCTGTCTGACAGACGGACGGTATTCTAGTGGCTTGTAGCAGCAGCAGCAGCAGCTAGGTGCGCTGCTTGCCTGCAGTAAATAGGATGTGTCCATCCATGGAACACTGTGATAGGAATCATGCCATTCATAGCACACAATGCTTGGATGTGTTCGACCACGTCTCACAATGGGACCACGTGTCACAATGGGCAGCCCACAGTCTGTAGCAGCTGCGCAGTAGTATTCAGCTTCAGTCTGCTGAGTGAGCCTGAGCAGACAGGTGGGCCATGCTCGCCTCCTGGTTACAATATCTGGCACCAGGAGAGTTAGGCCACGTTCACACGCTGCGGATTCCGCTGCGGATTAATCCGCACGGATTTAGCAAAAACCGCAGATAATCCGCAGGTCCAAAGACCTGCGGATTATCTGCGGTTTTGCCTGCGGTTTGGTCCTGCGGATTCACTATCTCCACAATGGTGGAGATAGGAACCCGCAGTGTTTTCCACAGAAAGAATTGACATGCAATTCTTTCTGCGGATTCAAAACCGCAGCAAATCCGCGCGGTTTTTTCCGCAGCGTCGGCACAGCGTTTTTTTTTACCCATTCAAATGAATGGTACTGTACACCGCAGCTAAAACTGCTGCGTGTCTGTAGCGGCCAATCCGCAGCGTGTGCACACAGCCTTAAAGCAAGACCTTTCATTTAGGGAGGGTAGTAGAGGGGGCGGTGTAGGAGCAGTGCTCCTCTGGCCTCTTTCCTAGTACTGAAGCGCGTTTGACCGTGAGGGGAGGGTGGCCTAACAAAAAAGGGGTTGGCCTATGCAAATTAAAAGCGCGTGGAGTGGAATCCTGGGGAAAAAAAAAAAAAAAAAAATCAGCCGCCTGCGCTTTTGTTATGCGCCCAGACTTGGTTTGAATGTCTTCCTCAGGGTGGTGTCTGTGTCATTCTCCACAATGGGTGCCTGTCTTAAGCCCTGTGGCCTTGCAAGCGGCAAACCATTTCTGGTTATCGCTTCTCGGCCTTTTGGCTAAGATCAAGTGTAGTATCTGTTCTTATCAGTTTAATATCTGATACGTCCCCTATCTGGGGACCATATATTAAATGGATTTTTAGAACAGGGAGATGGAAAAAGAGCTTGCTCACTTCACTCCACGTATCAGCCCAGTATGGCAGTTTCTCTGGGAATGGTGCACTCACTCTCTTAAGCGGTTTCCAAAGACAGATTGAATTGAAATCGGGATAAGCAAGTAGTGTTTTCAAAGCATGATTTGAATGCTTTTTTCCAATGTCGCCGCTCTGCAATTAGTTTTTCTTGGTCCAAGTTGCACATTTCCAATTCCTTAGCCTTGATTTAACTTGACCAACTCTTCTACTACTACTACTACTACTACTACTACTACTACTACTACTACTACTCTTATTCACCGCTATATGGGAGGCATTGCACTGTATTCAATGTGTCCGTAAAATAACGATCTATCTTGGCCTTTGCTGTTTGGTAGGTATAGGTGTGACAAGCTGCAGTAATGTGTTTGGCTTTGGATAGCTACATTTCTGCACACCCACCTGCTACAAGGCCTGCAGCCCCTTCGCCTCAGAACTTCCCCAGTCTTAATTCAAGCATTCAATTCCTACCACATCCCTCATGCAATGATATGTCGCTTCATTTTTGAAACATTGTCCCCCTCTTGTGGCCTTCCAACTTTGAAATTTACTGTTCAATTTTGAATTAATTCATATATGAATAAAATGGAAAAGCAACGATTTATCTGGCGAGTTATTTGAATGTTCTGCCTACGTCCACCTGTCTGACAGACGGACGGTATTCTAGTGGCTTGTAGCAGCAGCAGCAGCAGCTAGGTGCGCTGCTTGCCTGCAGTAAATAGGATGTGTCCATCCATGGAACACTGTGATAGGAATCATGCCATTCATAGCACACAATGCTTGGATGTGTTCGACCACGTCTCACAATGGGACCACGTGTCACAATGGGCAGCCCACAGTCTGTAGCAGCTGCGCAGTAGTATTCAGCTTCAGTCTGCTGAGTGAGCCTGAGCAGACAGGTGGGCCATGCTCGCCTCCTGGTTACAATATCTGGCACCAGGAGAGTTAGGCCACGTTCACACGCTGCGGATTCCGCTGCGGATTAATCCGCACGGATTTAGCAAAAACCGCAGATAATCCGCAGGTCCAAAGACCTGCGGATTATCTGCGGTTTTGCCTGCGGTTTGGTCCTGCGGATTCACTATCTCCACAATGGTGGAGATAGGAACCCGCAGTGTTTTCCACAGAAAGAATTGACATGCAATTCTTTCTGCGGATTCAAAACCGCAGCAAATCCGCGCGGTTTTTTCCGCAGCGTCGGCACAGCGTTTTTTTTTACCCATTCAAATGAATGGTACTGTACACCGCAGCTAAAACTGCTGCGTGTCTGTAGCGGCCAATCCGCAGCGTGTGCACACAGCCTTAAAGCAAGACCTTTCATTTAGGGAGGGTAGTAGAGGGGGCGGTGTAGGAGCAGTGCTCCTCTGGCCTCTTTCCTAGTACTGAAGCGCGTTTGACCGTGAGGGGAGGGTGGCCTAACAAAAAAGGGGTTGGCCTATGCAAATTAAAAGCGCGTGGAGTGGAATCCTGGGGAAAAAAAAAAAAAAAAAAATCAGCCGCCTGCGCTTTTGTTATGCGCCCAGACTTGGTTTGAATGTCTTCCTCAGGGTGGTGTCTGTGTCATTCTCCACAATGGGTGCCTGTCTTAAGCCCTGTGGCCTTGCAAGCGGCAAACCATTTCTGGTTATCGCTTCTCGGCCTTTTGGCTAAGATCAAGTGTAGTATCTGTTCTTATCAGTTTAATATCTGATACGTCCCCTATCTGGGGACCATATATTAAATGGATTTTTAGAACAGGGAGATGGAAAAAGAGCTTGCTCACTTCACTCCACGTATCAGCCCAGTATGGCAGTTTCTCTGGGAATGGTGCACTCACTCTCTTAAGCGGTTTCCAAAGACAGATTGAATTGAAATCGGGATAAGCAAGTAGTGTTTTCAAAGCATGATTTGAATGCTTTTTTCCAATGTCGCCGCTCTGCAATTAGTTTTTCTTGGTCCAAGTTGCACATTTCCAATTCCTTAGCCTTGATTTAACTTGACCAACTCTTCTACTACTACTACTACTACTACTACTACTACTACTACTACTACTACTCTTATTCACCGCTATATGGGAGGCATTGCACTGTATTCAATGTGTCCGTAAAATAACGATCTATCTTGGCCTTTGCTGTTTGGTAGGTATAGGTGTGACAAGCTGCAGTAATGTGTTTGGCTTTGGATAGCTACATTTCTGCACACCCACCTGCTACAAGGCCTGCAGCCCCTTCGCCTCAGAACTTCCCCAGTCTTAATTCAAGCATTCAATTCCTACCACATCCCTCATGCAATGATATGTCGCTTCATTTTTGAAACATTGTCCCCCTCTTGTGGCCTTCCAACTTTGAAATTTACTGTTCAATTTTGAATTAATTCATATATGAATAAAATGGAAAAGCAACGATTTATCTGGCGAGTTATTTGAATGTTCTGCCTACGTCCACCTGTCTGACAGACGGACGGTATTCTAGTGGCTTGTAGCAGCAGCAGCAGCAGCTAGGTGCGCTGCTTGCCTGCAGTAAATAGGATGTGTCCATCCATGGAACACTGTGATAGGAATCATGCCATTCATAGCACACAATGCTTGGATGTGTTCGACCACGTCTCACAATGGGACCACGTGTCACAATGGGCAGCCCACAGTCTGTAGCAGCTGCGCAGTAGTATTCAGCTTCAGTCTGCTGAGTGAGCCTGAGCAGACAGGTGGGCCATGCTCGCCTCCTGGTTACAATATCTGGCACCAGGAGAGTTAGGCCACGTTCACACGCTGCGGATTCCGCTGCGGATTAATCCGCACGGATTTAGCAAAAACCGCAGATAATCCGCAGGTCCAAAGACCTGCGGATTATCTGCGGTTTTGCCTGCGGTTTGGTCCTGCGGATTCACTATCTCCACAATGGTGGAGATAGGAACCCGCAGTGTTTTCCACAGAAAGAATTGACATGCAATTCTTTCTGCGGATTCAAAACCGCAGCAAATCCGCGCGGTTTTTTCCGCAGCGTCGGCACAGCGTTTTTTTTTACCCATTCAAATGAATGGTACTGTACACCGCAGCTAAAACTGCTGCGTGTCTGTAGCGGCCAATCCGCAGCGTGTGCACACAGCCTTAAAGCAAGACCTTTCATTTAGGGAGGGTAGTAGAGGGGGCGGTGTAGGAGCAGTGCTCCTCTGGCCTCTTTCCTAGTACTGAAGCGCGTTTGACCGTGAGGGGAGGGTGGCCTAACAAAAAAGGGGTTGGCCTATGCAAATTAAAAGCGCGTGGAGTGGAATCCTGGGGAAAAAAAAAAAAAAAAAAATCAGCCGCCTGCGCTTTTGTTATGCGCCCAGACTTGGTTTGAATGTCTTCCTCAGGGTGGTGTCTGTGTCATTCTCCACAATGGGTGCCTGTCTTAAGCCCTGTGGCCTTGCAAGCGGCAAACCATTTCTGGTTATCGCTTCTCGGCCTTTTGGCTAAGATCAAGTGTAGTATCTGTTCTTATCAGTTTAATATCTGATACGTCCCCTATCTGGGGACCATATATTAAATGGATTTTTAGAACAGGGAGATGGAAAAAGAGCTTGCTCACTTCACTCCACGTATCAGCCCAGTATGGCAGTTTCTCTGGGAATGGTGCACTCACTCTCTTAAGCGGTTTCCAAAGACAGATTGAATTGAAATCGGGATAAGCAAGTAGTGTTTTCAAAGCATGATTTGAATGCTTTTTTCCAATGTCGCCGCTCTGCAATTAGTTTTTCTTGGTCCAAGTTGCACATTTCCAATTCCTTAGCCTTGATTTAACTTGACCAACTCTTCTACTACTACTACTACTACTACTACTACTACTACTACTACTACTACTCTTATTCACCGCTATATGGGAGGCATTGCACTGTATTCAATGTGTCCGTAAAATAACGATCTATCTTGGCCTTTGCTGTTTGGTAGGTATAGGTGTGACAAGCTGCAGTAATGTGTTTGGCTTTGGATAGCTACATTTCTGCACACCCACCTGCTACAAGGCCTGCAGCCCCTTCGCCTCAGAACTTCCCCAGTCTTAATTCAAGCATTCAATTCCTACCACATCCCTCATGCAATGATATGTCGCTTCATTTTTGAAACATTGTCCCCCTCTTGTGGCCTTCCAACTTTGAAATTTACTGTTCAATTTTGAATTAATTCATATATGAATAAAATGGAAAAGCAACGATTTATCTGGCGAGTTATTTGAATGTTCTGCCTACGTCCACCTGTCTGACAGACGGACGGTATTCTAGTGGCTTGTAGCAGCAGCAGCAGCAGCTAGGTGCGCTGCTTGCCTGCAGTAAATAGGATGTGTCCATCCATGGAACACTGTGATAGGAATCATGCCATTCATAGCACACAATGCTTGGATGTGTTCGACCACGTCTCACAATGGGACCACGTGTCACAATGGGCAGCCCACAGTCTGTAGCAGCTGCGCAGTAGTATTCAGCTTCAGTCTGCTGAGTGAGCCTGAGCAGACAGGTGGGCCATGCTCGCCTCCTGGTTACAATATCTGGCACCAGGAGAGTTAGGCCACGTTCACACGCTGCGGATTCCGCTGCGGATTAATCCGCACGGATTTAGCAAAAACCGCAGATAATCCGCAGGTCCAAAGACCTGCGGATTATCTGCGGTTTTGCCTGCGGTTTGGTCCTGCGGATTCACTATCTCCACAATGGTGGAGATAGGAACCCGCAGTGTTTTCCACAGAAAGAATTGACATGCAATTCTTTCTGCGGATTCAAAACCGCAGCAAATCCGCGCGGTTTTTTCCGCAGCGTCGGCACAGCGTTTTTTTTTACCCATTCAAATGAATGGTACTGTACACCGCAGCTAAAACTGCTGCGTGTCTGTAGCGGCCAATCCGCAGCGTGTGCACACAGCCTTAAAGCAAGACCTTTCATTTAGGGAGGGTAGTAGAGGGGGCGGTGTAGGAGCAGTGCTCCTCTGGCCTCTTTCCTAGTACTGAAGCGCGTTTGACCGTGAGGGGAGGGTGGCCTAACAAAAAAGGGGTTGGCCTATGCAAATTAAAAGCGCGTGGAGTGGAATCCTGGGGAAAAAAAAAAAAAAAAAAATCAGCCGCCTGCGCTTTTGTTATGCGCCCAGACTTGGTTTGAATGTCTTCCTCAGGGTGGTGTCTGTGTCATTCTCCACAATGGGTGCCTGTCTTAAGCCCTGTGGCCTTGCAAGCGGCAAACCATTTCTGGTTATCGCTTCTCGGCCTTTTGGCTAAGATCAAGTGTAGTATCTGTTCTTATCAGTTTAATATCTGATACGTCCCCTATCTGGGGACCATATATTAAATGGATTTTTAGAACAGGGAGATGGAAAAAGAGCTTGCTCACTTCACTCCACGTATCAGCCCAGTATGGCAGTTTCTCTGGGAATGGTGCACTCACTCTCTTAAGCGGTTTCCAAAGACAGATTGAATTGAAATCGGGATAAGCAAGTAGTGTTTTCAAAGCATGATTTGAATGCTTTTTTCCAATGTCGCCGCTCTGCAATTAGTTTTTCTTGGTCCAAGTTGCACATTTCCAATTCCTTAGCCTTGATTTAACTTGACCAACTCTTCTACTACTACTACTACTACTACTACTACTACTACTACTACTACTACTCTTATTCACCGCTATATGGGAGGCATTGCACTGTATTCAATGTGTCCGTAAAATAACGATCTATCTTGGCCTTTGCTGTTTGGTAGGTATAGGTGTGACAAGCTGCAGTAATGTGTTTGGCTTTGGATAGCTACATTTCTGCACACCCACCTGCTACAAGGCCTGCAGCCCCTTCGCCTCAGAACTTCCCCAGTCTTAATTCAAGCATTCAATTCCTACCACATCCCTCATGCAATGATATGTCGCTTCATTTTTGAAACATTGTCCCCCTCTTGTGGCCTTCCAACTTTGAAATTTACTGTTCAATTTTGAATTAATTCATATATGAATAAAATGGAAAAGCAACGATTTATCTGGCGAGTTATTTGAATGTTCTGCCTACGTCCACCTGTCTGACAGACGGACGGTATTCTAGTGGCTTGTAGCAGCAGCAGCAGCAGCTAGGTGCGCTGCTTGCCTGCAGTAAATAGGATGTGTCCATCCATGGAACACTGTGATAGGAATCATGCCATTCATAGCACACAATGCTTGGATGTGTTCGACCACGTCTCACAATGGGACCACGTGTCACAATGGGCAGCCCACAGTCTGTAGCAGCTGCGCAGTAGTATTCAGCTTCAGTCTGCTGAGTGAGCCTGAGCAGACAGGTGGGCCATGCTCGCCTCCTGGTTACAATATCTGGCACCAGGAGAGTTAGGCCACGTTCACACGCTGCGGATTCCGCTGCGGATTAATCCGCACGGATTTAGCAAAAACCGCAGATAATCCGCAGGTCCAAAGACCTGCGGATTATCTGCGGTTTTGCCTGCGGTTTGGTCCTGCGGATTCACTATCTCCACAATGGTGGAGATAGGAACCCGCAGTGTTTTCCACAGAAAGAATTGACATGCAATTCTTTCTGCGGATTCAAAACCGCAGCAAATCCGCGCGGTTTTTTCCGCAGCGTCGGCACAGCGTTTTTTTTTACCCATTCAAATGAATGGTACTGTACACCGCAGCTAAAACTGCTGCGTGTCTGTAGCGGCCAATCCGCAGCGTGTGCACACAGCCTTAAAGCAAGACCTTTCATTTAGGGAGGGTAGTAGAGGGGGCGGTGTAGGAGCAGTGCTCCTCTGGCCTCTTTCCTAGTACTGAAGCGCGTTTGACCGTGAGGGGAGGGTGGCCTAACAAAAAAGGGGTTGGCCTATGCAAATTAAAAGCGCGTGGAGTGGAATCCTGGGGAAAAAAAAAAAAAAAAAAATCAGCCGCCTGCGCTTTTGTTATGCGCCCAGACTTGGTTTGAATGTCTTCCTCAGGGTGGTGTCTGTGTCATTCTCCACAATGGGTGCCTGTCTTAAGCCCTGTGGCCTTGCAAGCGGCAAACCATTTCTGGTTATCGCTTCTCGGCCTTTTGGCTAAGATCAAGTGTAGTATCTGTTCTTATCAGTTTAATATCTGATACGTCCCCTATCTGGGGACCATATATTAAATGGATTTTTAGAACAGGGAGATGGAAAAAGAGCTTGCTCACTTCACTCCACGTATCAGCCCAGTATGGCAGTTTCTCTGGGAATGGTGCACTCACTCTCTTAAGCGGTTTCCAAAGACAGATTGAATTGAAATCGGGATAAGCAAGTAGTGTTTTCAAAGCATGATTTGAATGCTTTTTTCCAATGTCGCCGCTCTGCAATTAGTTTTTCTTGGTCCAAGTTGCACATTTCCAATTCCTTAGCCTTGATTTAACTTGACCAACTCTTCTACTACTACTACTACTACTACTACTACTACTACTACTACTACTACTCTTATTCACCGCTATATGGGAGGCATTGCACTGTATTCAATGTGTCCGTAAAATAACGATCTATCTTGGCCTTTGCTGTTTGGTAGGTATAGGTGTGACAAGCTGCAGTAATGTGTTTGGCTTTGGATAGCTACATTTCTGCACACCCACCTGCTACAAGGCCTGCAGCCCCTTCGCCTCAGAACTTCCCCAGTCTTAATTCAAGCATTCAATTCCTACCACATCCCTCATGCAATGATATGTCGCTTCATTTTTGAAACATTGTCCCCCTCTTGTGGCCTTCCAACTTTGAAATTTACTGTTCAATTTTGAATTAATTCATATATGAATAAAATGGAAAAGCAACGATTTATCTGGCGAGTTATTTGAATGTTCTGCCTACGTCCACCTGTCTGACAGACGGACGGTATTCTAGTGGCTTGTAGCAGCAGCAGCAGCAGCTAGGTGCGCTGCTTGCCTGCAGTAAATAGGATGTGTCCATCCATGGAACACTGTGATAGGAATCATGCCATTCATAGCACACAATGCTTGGATGTGTTCGACCACGTCTCACAATGGGACCACGTGTCACAATGGGCAGCCCACAGTCTGTAGCAGCTGCGCAGTAGTATTCAGCTTCAGTCTGCTGAGTGAGCCTGAGCAGACAGGTGGGCCATGCTCGCCTCCTGGTTACAATATCTGGCACCAGGAGAGTTAGGCCACGTTCACACGCTGCGGATTCCGCTGCGGATTAATCCGCACGGATTTAGCAAAAACCGCAGATAATCCGCAGGTCCAAAGACCTGCGGATTATCTGCGGTTTTGCCTGCGGTTTGGTCCTGCGGATTCACTATCTCCACAATGGTGGAGATAGGAACCCGCAGTGTTTTCCACAGAAAGAATTGACATGCAATTCTTTCTGCGGATTCAAAACCGCAGCAAATCCGCGCGGTTTTTTCCGCAGCGTCGGCACAGCGTTTTTTTTTACCCATTCAAATGAATGGTACTGTACACCGCAGCTAAAACTGCTGCGTGTCTGTAGCGGCCAATCCGCAGCGTGTGCACACAGCCTTAAAGCAAGACCTTTCATTTAGGGAGGGTAGTAGAGGGGGCGGTGTAGGAGCAGTGCTCCTCTGGCCTCTTTCCTAGTACTGAAGCGCGTTTGACCGTGAGGGGAGGGTGGCCTAACAAAAAAGGGGTTGGCCTATGCAAATTAAAAGCGCGTGGAGTGGAATCCTGGGGAAAAAAAAAAAAAAAAAAATCAGCCGCCTGCGCTTTTGTTATGCGCCCAGACTTGGTTTGAATGTCTTCCTCAGGGTGGTGTCTGTGTCATTCTCCACAATGGGTGCCTGTCTTAAGCCCTGTGGCCTTGCAAGCGGCAAACCATTTCTGGTTATCGCTTCTCGGCCTTTTGGCTAAGATCAAGTGTAGTATCTGTTCTTATCAGTTTAATATCTGATACGTCCCCTATCTGGGGACCATATATTAAATGGATTTTTAGAACAGGGAGATGGAAAAAGAGCTTGCTCACTTCACTCCACGTATCAGCCCAGTATGGCAGTTTCTCTGGGAATGGTGCACTCACTCTCTTAAGCGGTTTCCAAAGACAGATTGAATTGAAATCGGGATAAGCAAGTAGTGTTTTCAAAGCATGATTTGAATGCTTTTTTCCAATGTCGCCGCTCTGCAATTAGTTTTTCTTGGTCCAAGTTGCACATTTCCAATTCCTTAGCCTTGATTTAACTTGACCAACTCTTCTACTACTACTACTACTACTACTACTACTACTACTACTACTACTACTCTTATTCACCGCTATATGGGAGGCATTGCACTGTATTCAATGTGTCCGTAAAATAACGATCTATCTTGGCCTTTGCTGTTTGGTAGGTATAGGTGTGACAAGCTGCAGTAATGTGTTTGGCTTTGGATAGCTACATTTCTGCACACCCACCTGCTACAAGGCCTGCAGCCCCTTCGCCTCAGAACTTCCCCAGTCTTAATTCAAGCATTCAATTCCTACCACATCCCTCATGCAATGATATGTCGCTTCATTTTTGAAACATTGTCCCCCTCTTGTGGCCTTCCAACTTTGAAATTTACTGTTCAATTTTGAATTAATTCATATATGAATAAAATGGAAAAGCAACGATTTATCTGGCGAGTTATTTGAATGTTCTGCCTACGTCCACCTGTCTGACAGACGGACGGTATTCTAGTGGCTTGTAGCAGCAGCAGCAGCAGCTAGGTGCGCTGCTTGCCTGCAGTAAATAGGATGTGTCCATCCATGGAACACTGTGATAGGAATCATGCCATTCATAGCACACAATGCTTGGATGTGTTCGACCACGTCTCACAATGGGACCACGTGTCACAATGGGCAGCCCACAGTCTGTAGCAGCTGCGCAGTAGTATTCAGCTTCAGTCTGCTGAGTGAGCCTGAGCAGACAGGTGGGCCATGCTCGCCTCCTGGTTACAATATCTGGCACCAGGAGAGTTAGGCCACGTTCACACGCTGCGGATTCCGCTGCGGATTAATCCGCACGGATTTAGCAAAAACCGCAGATAATCCGCAGGTCCAAAGACCTGCGGATTATCTGCGGTTTTGCCTGCGGTTTGGTCCTGCGGATTCACTATCTCCACAATGGTGGAGATAGGAACCCGCAGTGTTTTCCACAGAAAGAATTGACATGCAATTCTTTCTGCGGATTCAAAACCGCAGCAAATCCGCGCGGTTTTTTCCGCAGCGTCGGCACAGCGTTTTTTTTTACCCATTCAAATGAATGGTACTGTACACCGCAGCTAAAACTGCTGCGTGTCTGTAGCGGCCAATCCGCAGCGTGTGCACACAGCCTTAAAGCAAGACCTTTCATTTAGGGAGGGTAGTAGAGGGGGCGGTGTAGGAGCAGTGCTCCTCTGGCCTCTTTCCTAGTACTGAAGCGCGTTTGACCGTGAGGGGAGGGTGGCCTAACAAAAAAGGGGTTGGCCTATGCAAATTAAAAGCGCGTGGAGTGGAATCCTGGGGAAAAAAAAAAAAAAAAAAATCAGCCGCCTGCGCTTTTGTTATGCGCCCAGACTTGGTTTGAATGTCTTCCTCAGGGTGGTGTCTGTGTCATTCTCCACAATGGGTGCCTGTCTTAAGCCCTGTGGCCTTGCAAGCGGCAAACCATTTCTGGTTATCGCTTCTCGGCCTTTTGGCTGCGATCTTGTGTCGCAGTCAGAGGGTGCGAGTTTTCCTGGAGTGATCCAGGGGTTTTTTGGCAGCGTGCTGCTGAATTTCTACTGCGGTACCCGTATCGGCAGTCTGGACTGAGGATGTTCATCAAGAATACGATCCGTGTGGTGGTGGAAGGCGGTGAGAAGAACAATGTTGTGTTCGTCGTTCGTGACCTGCTGGAGGGAAAGGCTGGAGCCCATCGGGAGGATATCTACAGCGTCAATGAGTTCCGGAGTCAAGGTACTTATGACGTCACCTTTGTGAATGAGGGATGCTGTTTGACTGTCTTTGAATGGCTCAGGAGTCATGATGGTGATCCATGCCTGGAGGGAGTGCAGGTGGAGCCCCTGTTTGGGCTCATGGAAAAAGTGGTGACTGTGACGGTGTATAACCCCTACACAGAAGTAGGACTACTGGAGCAGTTCCTGGCACGATATTGCGAGCAGGTGAAGGGAGGGGAGAAGCAGAGAAATGTCTTGGGCATCTTCAACTGCAAGTACGTGTTTCGGGTGAAATTGAAGAAAGACCCAAGTTGTTTGGGAGGTTTCACCCACCCCCCAGCGAACTTTTCAGTGGCGGGCCATAGGGGCTTCCTGTCATACCAAGGGCAACCCCTATACTGCAGGAAGTGTTTTGAGTTCGGGCACTTGCAGAGTATGTGCTCTAAAGATCTTGTTTGCCGCAATTGTAAACAGGAGGGTCATGTGGCGGCTAGGTGCCCAATGCCACGTGAGTGTGACGGATGTGGCAGTGCAGAGCATCTGTATAAGGACTGTCCATATGGTAGGCCAAGGAGGCCAACTAGGGAGGAGGAGGAAAGGAAAAAGCGTGAGGAGGAGAGGAGGAGGGAGGAGGAAAAGAAGAGAGAGGAGGAGGTTAAGCGGGAGAAGGAGAGGAAGGAAGGCGAGACTGCTGCGCTGCAAAGCGCTGTGATGACTCCACTCTCTGCTACTGAGAGACGGAGGGAGAAGCGGCAGGAGGATAAAAAGCGTCAGGAGGAAAAGGAGGACAAAGAATTTTGGAAGGCCGCAAGGCGAGAGGAGCGTTTAATGCAAAAAAGAATGGGGGGTAAGGAAGGGGTCTCCAAATCGTCGTCAGAGTGTCTGATGGATTTTGACATCGCTGAGGCAGAGGAGGAGGCTGAGGATTTGATTCCTGATTCTGATCCAAGGAAGATTGGTGCCTTCTCCTCGGAAGAGGACTCAGGAGGAGGGTTAAAGTGTCACAGGGAGGGTGGTGGGGAAATCAGTGACATTGAGGTTATGGAAGAAGGAGTGCCCCAGAGGAAGGCTGGGCAGAAGAAGGCACGTTTGGAGGAGTATATGGAGGCCAGCGGCTCTGAGAGCTGCTCGGCGCAGATGGTGGAGGAGGACACTGGCGGTACTGGTTAAGTACGTTTTACTTTTCCAGTGACCATTGTGTTTTTTCTTTTTCTGTGAATATTTAGTATTGCTTTAAGCAATGGCTAGCTGTTTTTTTGTTTGTTTTATGTAATGTGTGTAATGTTATATCTGTACTTTGTTTTTCTGTATAAGGTTTTTTCTTGCTTATCTGTCCTTTTTGGATAAGTGATTTTTTTTATGTTTCTTGGTTGGCGTTTATTATGGGTTTTGTAATCCTGTCACAAAATGTGAGGGTTTTCAAAAATAAGTTGCGGCGTGCGGCCATCTTTGATTTTTTTGCAGCACAAAATGCAGACATTTATTGTTTGCAGGAGTGTGGGATTGTGGATGGTGTGAATGGGAGTGAATGGCCTCATGGTGCGTCTGTGTGGTCGGGGAGTGCATGTAATAAAAATGACGGTGTTGGTTTTTTGGTGAAGGGGCGTAATGTGAGTTTGTGTGACTATATGGTGATTGAGGTAGGAAGATGTGTATTAGCAAACTTTGAGTTTAAGAATATTCGTTTTTGTGTTATTAATGTGTATGCTCCTGTGGAAAAGCAGGAACGCAAAGCTTTATTTGAAAAAATTAAGTTTTTTATTCCAGGAAGAGTGCCTGTTGTGATTGTGGGTGATATGAATTGTGATGTGGGAAGTGTGAATGTGGATGTGTCAGGGAAAGTGTTAATGGATATGGTGAGTGATTTTGGTTTGAGGGATATGCAACATGAGTGTAAAATATCCCCATTGTTAAATACGTTTTTTTCTGAGAGTGGGAGGGTAGCGTCCAGACTGGATTATTGTTTTGTTTCAAAAAACCTGATTCCAGGTAGTTACACACAGGAGAGGGTGCTTTTCTCCGATCATGTGTGTATGAAGTGTGGAGTGGACTTGCATACTAATGAGGTGGCTGGGAAAGGTGTGTGGAAGCTGAATGTGAGCTTGCTGGAGGGGGTGGAGGTGAGAGAGGAGTATGAGAGGCATTATAAGCAGTGGTGTGAGTGCAGGGGTGAATTCAGTACTGTGTGTGAATGGTGGGATTGGGTTAAATGGAAAACCAAGGCGTTTTTTAAAAAACTTGGTTACAAGTGTGCAGCTGCTAAGAGGAAAAGATTTGCTGGTTTGAATGCAAGATTGGGTGTGTTATATAAGTTAAGAGAGGCAGGGATGGATGTGAGTGAAGATTTGTTGAGAGTGAGAAAAGAAGTGAATGAGTTTTTGTTAGAGAGAGGGAGGAGTATTGTGTATAGGGCCAAAATAGAGAACTTGGAGAAGGATGAGAAGTGTTCTCGGTTTTTTTTCAAGAAAGTTTTTGGAAAAAGACAGAGCATGAGTGTTTTGAATGGAGTGGATGGAAATGAAGTGAGTGGTGCAGACTTGTGTGAGGAAGTGGCAAAATTTTATGATGACTTGTACTCAGTGAAATGGAGGGATGAAGGTTTGGAGAGTGATGTGCTGAGTGTTTTGGAAAATAGTTTGAATGAGATAGAAAGGGAGAGTTTGATGGGTGATGTGACGTGTGAAGAAATATGGAAGGTGGTGTGTAGTATGGCGCTGAATAAAACGCCGGGGGAGGATGGGCTCCCAGTGGAATTTTATCGTGGGATGTGGGATGTGATTGGGAAGGATTTTGTGGATGTATGTAAGTATATGTGGGCAAATGCAGAGGTGGCGAATGGCATGCGTGCAGGAGTGGTCGTGTTGCTACCAAAAAAAGGTGATCTGAAAAACCTAAAAAATTGGAGGCCAATCACTTTGCTTAATTGTGATTATAAGATCTATGCGAAGCTTTTGGCCAGCAGGATGCGTGATGTGGTTGGGAGTGTGGTGGGTGAGGAGCAGTGTTGTGCGGTGCCTGGAAGACGGATACATGAGGGTGTGTGCATGCTGAGAGATTGTTTGTGGGACTGCATGAGCCGTAAGAAAGGGGTGTATGTGTTGAGTTTGGATTTTGAAAAGGCGTATGATAGGTTAGCGCATGGATTTCTTTTTAGAGTGTTAGTGAAGATGGGTTTTCCAGCTGAGTTTGTTGAGAGAGTGAGAAGCTTGTATAAAAATATTTATAGTTGTGTTTTGTTGAATGGGAATGTGGGGAGGAGAGTGAATGTGTTTTCTGGTGTACGGCAGGGGTGTCCATTGTCCCCTGTCGTGTTCATTTGCGCGATTGAGCCGCTGTTGTGTATGTTAAGGAAAGATAAGGTGATTAGGGGGGTGCAAGTGCCGGGGGGTGGGGGGAGGGAATGGAAGGTGAGTGGCTACATGGACGATGTGTGTGTATTGTGTGATTCAGAGTGTTCGGTGCGGCGTGTGAAGTTGTTGGTATCCTTTTTTTGTGGAGCATCTGCTTTTAAAGTGAATTGGGAGAAGAGTGAGTGTAAAAATTTTGGGGGGAGGATTTTGAGCAATGATGTTGGGGTGAATGTGGTGAGTGGACCAATAAAAGTGCTTGGTGTGAAATTCTCTGAGAAGTTGGATGGAGAGGAAAGCTGGGTGGATGTGAGAGAAAGAGTGGAGTGTAAGTTAAATTTTTGGAGAATGAGAGATCTTACGTTTTTTGGTAAAATTTTAGTTATTAAGAGTGTTGTGTTACCAATTTTTTTGTATGTTGCGGTGGTTTTTCCACCAGGGTATATGTGTGTTAGAAGATTAAATAGGATTTTGTTTGTGTTTTTTTGGGGGTCAAGTATGGAGCGTGCAAGGAGAGAGATTGTGATGAAGAGAATGGATAAGGGGGGGCTGGGTTTCCCCAATTTGAATGTATTTTTTGGTGTGAATATTATGGTGTTTGTATTGGGTCTGATTAGGATGGATGGGAAGTATGCATGTATGTGCAGGTATTTGTTTGGAAGTTTTTTGTTTCGTTTGAAGTGGCGGGAGAGGGATTTAAGGTGCCCAGTGGCTTTTGAGGTGCCTGTGTGGTATGTGTGGGTTTACAAATTTTTGGTGACGTATGAGCTGTGTGATGTGGATGTGAGGTTGCTAGAGAAAAAGAAATCTGTATATAGGATGATTGAGTGTAGAGAGGTGGAATGTGGTATCAATATGGTGAGAGGACGTGATGTGCAGAAAGTATGGAAGAAGGTACGTACAAATGGAATGACAAATAGACAGAGTGAGATTGTGTGGCAGTCATTGCATGGGGTGTTACCGGTGAGAGAGTTCCAGAGAAATAGGGGTTTGGTGAGAAGTGAGGTTTGTCCAAGGAGTGGATGTGGTGGGAGAGAGAGTGTGGTGCATTTGTTTTGGAATTGTCAGTATGCTAGAAATGTGATTGCAGGTATTGGCCCGTTGTGTAAAGAGTTGTGTGATGTGAGTTTTTTGAGTTTTGAGCTTTTCATGTTTGGTTTGGGTTTGTGTGGGGAGAAGGAGAGAGTGTTGTGGTTGATGCTTGCATGTATAAAAGAGGTGTTGTGGGATGTGCGGAATGTGTATGTGTTTAAGAGGAAGGAGATTGAGGTTAAAAATTGCTTAAAAATTGTTTTGGGAAAAATGTATTTTTGTTTTGTGTGTGATAAGAGGAAGAGGGGGGAGGAGGACGCAGAAGGAATTTGGAAAGTCAAAAAGTGGAAACATCTTGTTAATGTGTCTTGAGTTTTTGTTTTATGGTTGTAAATAAAGTTTGTTTTTCCAATGATGATGGGAACAGCTGCTGCACGAAGTAAGTGGAGAAATGCTGTTGGGGAGTCGAGTTCTTCATAGTTTGGGTTTCCTGACTGTGGAACTTCCCATCTGAGGGAAAAAAAAAAAAAAAAAAAAAAAAAAATCTGTTCTTATCAGTTTAATATCTGATACGTCCCCTATCTGGGGACCATATATTAAATGGATTTTTAGAACAGGGAGATGGAAAAAGAGCTTGCTCACTTCACTCCACGTATCAGCCCAGTATGGCAGTTTCTCTGGGAATGGTGCACTCACTCTCTTAAGCGGTTTCCAAAGACAGATTGAATTGAAATCGGGATAAGCAAGTAGTGTTTTCAAAGCATGATTTGAATGCTTTTTTCCAATGTCGCCGCTCTGCAATTAGTTTTTCTTGGTCCAAGTTGCACATTTCCAATTCCTTAGCCTTGATTTAACTTGACCAACTCTTCTACTACTACTACTACTACTACTACTACTACTCTTATTCACCGCTATATGGGAGGCATTGCACTGTATTCAATGTGTCCGTAAAATAACGATCTATCTTGGCCTTTGCTGTTTGGTAGGTATAGGTGTGACAAGCTGCAGTAATGTGTTTGGCTTTGGATAGCTACATTTCTGCACACCCACCTGCTACAAGGCCTGCAGCCCCTTCGCCTCAGAACTTCCCCAGTCTTAATTCAAGCATTCAATTCCTACCACATCCCTCATGCAATGATATGTCGCTTCATTTTTGAAACATTGTCCCCCTCTTGTGGCCTTCCAACTTTGAAATTTACTGTTCAATTTTGAATTAATTCATATATGAATAAAATGGAAAAGCAACGATTTATCTGGCGAGTTATTTGAATGTTCTGCCTACGTCCACCTGTCTGACAGACGGACGGTATTCTAGTGGCTTGTAGCAGCAGCAGCAGCAGCTAGGTGCGCTGCTTGCCTGCAGTAAATAGGATGTGTCCATCCATGGAACACTGTGATAGGAATCATGCCATTCATAGCACACAATGCTTGGATGTGTTCGACCACGTCTCACAATGGGACCACGTGTCACAATGGGCAGCCCACAGTCTGTAGCAGCTGCGCAGTAGTATTCAGCTTCAGTCTGCTGAGTGAGCCTGAGCAGACAGGTGGGCCATGCTCGCCTCCTGGTTACAATATCTGGCACCAGGAGAGTTAGGCCACGTTCACACGCTGCGGATTCCGCTGCGGATTAATCCGCACGGATTTAGCAAAAACCGCAGATAATCCGCAGGTCCAAAGACCTGCGGATTATCTGCGGTTTTGCCTGCGGTTTGGTCCTGCGGATTCACTATCTCCACAATGGTGGAGATAGGAACCCGCAGCGTTTTCCACAGAAAGAATTGACATGCAATTCTTTCTGCGGATTCAAAACCGCAGCAAATCCGCGCGTTTTTTTCCGCAGCGTCGGCACAGCGTTTTTTTTTACCCATTCAAATGAATGGTACTGTACACCGCAGCTAAAACTGCTGCGTGTCTGTAGCGGCCAATCCGCAGCGTGTGCACACAGCCTTAAAGCAAGACCTTTCATTTAGGGAGGGTAGTAGAGGGGGCGGTGTAGGAGCAGTGCTCCTCTGGCCTCTTTCCTAGTACTGAAGCGCGTTTGACCGTGAGGGGAGGGTGGCCTAACAAAAAAGGGGTTGGCCTATGCAAATTAAAAGCGCGTGGAGTGGAATCCTGGGGGAAAAAAAAAAAAAAAAAATCAGCCGCCTGCGCTTTTGTTATGCGCCCAGACTTGGTTTGAATGTCTTCCTCAGGGTGGTGTCTGTGTCATTCTCCACAATGGGTGCCTGTCTTAAGCCCTGTGGCCTTGCAAGCGGCAAACCATTTCTGGTTATCGCTTCTCGGCCTTTTGGCTAAGATCAAGTGCTTTATTGCAGGAGATCTTGGTCGAAGGGCACTCGGGTACCCCTCTCCTTGGCCTGGCGGGATCGTCCACTTCGGTGGGCTTCACCCGCCTGTTGCTATTGGGGGGAGGGCTTAGTCCCAGGGTAACGAGTTGCGATCCCCCAGCTCCCAGTTGGTTTTTGTCTACAAAACACTGGGAGCGCAGATTGCAAACGCTTGCAATTTGCAAACCCTGTTGCGTACCATGGAGGTTGACCCCAACCTCGTGCCTCCTTATGCGAGGCTAAAAAATACCATTAGGGTCCACTTTAATGCAGGTGGCTCAGACACCAGGAATTTGGGATATGTAGTCCAGGACGTGCTCGGAACCCTCCTCCACGTCCAGAGGAAAGAGATTTTATCCATACAGGACTATCCCCGACGAGGGGATTATGATATAACATTCACGGAAGAAGGTATTTTTAGAGATGTATTGGCGAGAGTTAGACGTGTGGAGGATAGTCCTGTTCTGAAAGGAATACAAATTGTAGAGCACGTCCTGGATGAGGTAAAGCTGGTAATTGTTAAAGTTTTTTCACCATTTGTATCTGCCCCAGAAATTATGTCCTTTTTAGCAGTATACTTTAAGAGCGTAAAATGTATTGGCAAAATACTTAATGAATTCAATATATGGACATCGAAATGGAAATTCTTGGTAACATGCATCAGAGATCCAAATATTCCAGGTGGTGTGCGGCTCCCCCCAGCCCGTTTTAAAATTGGACAAACAAATGGGGATTTTTTCTTTTCTGGGATGCCGGTATACTGCAGAAATTGTGGACGCTACGGCCATTCAAAAGAGAATTGTCTTGTCTCCTGTAGGAACTGTGCTAGCGAAAACCATGAGACGAAGGAATGCCCAAAGGAAAAAAAATGTAGTTTCTGCCAGACTCCAGGTCATTTTTATTTTTCTTGCCCCCACAGGTTTCGGGAAGACGAGCAGAAGGAGAAGTCCAAGACATCCTGGCAAAAACCAAAAGATCAGACCACCCCTCAGGAGGAGGAACAACAACCTGGAGCCTCTGGAGGGACGAAGGGCGCAACACAGAGTGACAACTCTCCAGAGTCTATGACAGGTAACCCACCAGTTTCCAAATCTTGGCTGCAGGAGCAGCGGCAGTCCAAGAGGATGGCTGAGAAAGAACAGAGGGGTATGGTTGCTAAGACCAAGAGGGACAGGCCAAAGGTCGACACCGAGGCACATACCCAGCCTGGGTCTCCTAAGGCAGAGGGCGCGGAGTGGACAGTGGTGGTTTCGCAGAAAAAGAAAAAAAAGGGTGAGTCTGAGGAGGTGGCAGGTGGGGACCGGATGGACACATCTCCGGAAGGGGGTGTGGACACTGGGCCCCCAGAGGTCTTGGTCCCTGCTGTAACGGCGGTTGGGGGCCGGGATCTTGCTGCCTCTGAAGACTCAGAGGCTCTGCCTTGTGCGCAACCTCCCCCTATAAGACGACCTTCTAAAGGTCAAACAGGGGCGGCGGAGCCCCTTGGAGACCCACCTGATGAGGATTTAAATGGCCAGCCAATGGAGACCCAGCAGGTTCTGCCAGTACCCTCCCCGAGCTATGTGGCTGTAGCGTCGGGTCTTTCTAAAAGTGGTAATCTTTCCTCCTCCTCGGATACACTGCTGACGGTATCATCGGATGAAGAGGGAGGCGAAAGCCCAGTGGTCTGATCAGGTTTGTTGGATAGGTAACTCCGTTGCTCTAAAAAATTTAAACAAACTTCCTATACTTTTAATGATGGCTGAACTCAAGGGCATTTCCTTCAATGTGAGAGGCATAAAATCTAAAACAAGGAGAATTGCTCTTTTTAATTTTCTTACATGTTTTACTGCATCTGTTTTATTTTTGCAGGAATGCAATATCCCACATGAAATTTCATACAAAAAATATAAGGATGAGTGGAAGTGTGGGCCATCTGTCTGGTCCGGATCTAATGCTACGGGATCAGCAGGGGTCGCCATACTTTTTAAAGGGAACGTTTTAATAGATTTTATTCAAGAAATTTTACCAGGTCGTATTTTATTAGTTAAGGCTTTTATTAATGGTATTAAATGGCAGTTTTTAAATTTTTATGGCTCTCCAGAAAAAAATGAAAGAGCCGAAATGCTTGATCTTTTACCATTATTTATTAATAACTCTGAACCTTTTATCTTAGCAGGCGATTTTAATTGTATTTTTAAAGGTGAAAACCGGCGTTCCAGCTCTGTCAGCAGGAACTACGATAAAACCTCAGGTATGCTGCATGATATAGTGACAGATGCTAAGCTAATTGATATATATAAAGAGTGTAATAGAGGCAGCCCGGAGGAAGCCGGTTTCACCTGGAGCAATTCTAATTGTAGCTCTAGAATTGATTTTATCTTCGGTTCAGATAAAACAATACCTGCAAAATGTGAAGTTTTAACTAATTTATTTTCAGACCATAAACTTTTATCTTTTAGCATAAAAGTAAATGAAAACAAAAAATGTGGTAAGAAAAGCTGGAAAATGAACGTGTCCCTTTTAACTGACCCGCAGATTTTATCAGATTTTACCGAGTTTTATAGAAAATGTAAAAAAGAAAGAAGTCCAAATATTTCTATAAGTGTATGGTGGGACAGAATGAAAGTTAAAATAAGGAATTTTTTTATTAAAAAGAGTCTTTTTAAAGCCAAAGAAAAATATGAAGAATATAGAATTTTAAATACCCGCTTACAAATGTTATTTAAACTTAGAGATAATGGGATAGATGTGCAACATGATATTTCAACCTTAAAAGAAGAGATTTCAAAATGGCTAGAACAAAAAGGGAAAGAGATAATTTTCCGTTCTAGAATACAGCACATAGAAGAAAATGAAAAATGTTCTAGATATTTTTTTAGGAAAAATAAAAAAGAAAAAGTAATAATTGACTATATAGATGGAGAAAATAATATAAAACAGATGTTGGGGAAAGTTGAGGTTTTTTTTACTACTCTTTTCAATGAAAAAATTATAGATGAAAAACTAATGGAAGACTCCCTGCAAGAAATAACAGCTGTTTTAGATCCCTCATCACAAGAATTTTTATTACACCCATTAACAGAACAAGAGATTTTAAAAACCATAAAAAGTTTTAAAAAAGGCAAAGTCCCCGGTTCTGATGGTATCCCAATTGAATTTTATGTATGTTTTTATGATATTTTAAAAGATGATTTGTTTTATTTGTTTACTGAAGTTTTTACCAGTAAGGTTTTATTAAATTCTTGGAAGAAAGGTGAAGTCTCCCTTTTGTATAAAAAAGGCGATAAATCAAAATTAGAAAACTGGAGACCGATAACACTCCTAAATTGTGATTATAAAATAATGGCTAAAATCTGTGCAAATCGTCTAAAAGGAGTCATCAGCAATATTATACATTCTAATCAAGTGTGTGGGGTGCCGGGGCGTAGTATATGGGATAATCTGAATTTAGTGAAAGACTGTATTGAGGATGTGAAAGATCGAAAGGGGAAAATGGCGATTTTATCTATCGACTTTGAAAAAGCATTTGATCGTGTCTCACATTTTTATCTTTTTAAAGTTTTAGAAAAAATGGGCATACCGGAAGGTTTTTTATTTTCTCTTAAAGCATTTTACAAAGATTGTACAAGTAAGATTTTAGTTAATGGTTTTAAGACACAAGATATACCCTTAAAGTCTGGGGTAAAGCAGGGATGCCCCCTGTCCCCCCTACTTTTTATTTGTGCGCTGGAACCGATGTTATGTGCATTACGCCGAAATAACCAGATATGTGGAATACCTTTGCCTGGAAGCGGTGGTTTGGAGGCTAAGGTCGTAGGTTACATGGATGATGTAGCAGTTTTATGTCGTGATGCTCCATCCCTGACGAAAGCCCTTCATCAAGTGCAAGCTTTCTGCTCAGCCTCTGGTTTTAAAATTAATTTTAACAAATGTAATATTTTAAGTGTTGGGGGGATGGTTTTACATGATGTACCCGTTGACATAACTGAATCCATTACCATTTTAGGTGTATTATTCACGGAAAAAAATGATGGATATAATAGTTGGGAAGCAATTACTCAGAAAATAAATACGAAAATATGTATGTGGAACATGAGAAAACTTACGATGGAGGGTAAAGTATTGATTTTAAAAATGGTGATTTTACCACTGTTACTGTATCTCAGTATGGTTTTCCCCCCACCGGTTAATGTTTTGAAAAAGATAACTAAAACTTGTTTTACTTTCTTTTGGAACTCAAAAATGGAGAAGCTGAAAAGAGAAATTGTGATGAAAGCAAAACCGAAAGGTGGTAAAGATTTCCCAGATTTTAATAGGTTTCTTTTAATCCATTTTTTCGTTTACTGTTTTAATGCCTTTTTTAAGACCCACTATTGGTCCTTTTTTATGCGTTTTAATACTGGTTTTTTTATGAGGAATCTTGGATGGTATAAAGTTAATTTATCTGCTCCCTATGCTTTTAACTTGCCAGCGCATTATATGATTTTAAGGAAAATAGTGTCGGATTTTAATTTAGGGAATAAGAAAATAGAGGAATTAAAAGACAGTAAAAAACTAATTAAAGAGATACGAAAAAATGAGGAAATATGCAATATTGAAAGATATGATGATGAAGAATCTACATCTATCTGGAAAATGATTAATGGTTTTAATCTTTTTAATGTACAGAGAGATCTGGCTTGGAGTTGCGCGCACAGCTGTCTTCCTTGCCGGGCATTCCAATACAGAAGAGGATTTGTGAGGTCTGCCATCTGCCCAAGAGTCGGATGCCAGGATGAGGAAACAGTGGAACATCTATTGTGGTCATGTAAATTTGCTAAAGACCTCTGGAGAAGACTGCTCCCCCTGCTGGAAAGAGTGGCAGACCTCAAGGACTTTAATTATAAAACGGTGCTATATGGACTTATGGAATGCCCCACCATGGACCAGCAAATAATGGCTTGGAAGACAGTCAACTGCGCCAAGTCAGCTCTCTGGAAAGCACGAAATATTGCTGTTTTTAATCAAGATGCTTTTTCAGTGGACAATGTTTTAGAACTTTGCTTATGTGATATGTACACCTACTATTTAATGGACAAAAAACAAAATGTACATGTATCCAAAAAATGGCTTGTCGACCAATGGAACCTGATAATTTGATGTGATCTCCCCTTTGAATTGTATAAGTTTCATTGATTTATTTTGAATTATATTTGTTTTAATCTTTGTAATCTGTTAAAATTTTAAATAAACGGTTTTATCCCTATGTTGGGGATAGCCAAATTAAAAAAAAAAAAATCTGTTCTTATCAGTTTAATATCTGATACGTCCCCTATCTGGGGACCATATATTAAATGGATTTTTAGAACAGGGAGATGGAAAAAGAGCTTGCTCACTTCACTCCACGTATCAGCCCAGTATGGCAGTTTCTCTGGGAATGGTGCACTCACTCTCTTAAGCGGTTTCCAAAGACAGATTGAATTGAAATCGGGATAAGCAAGTAGTGTTTTCAAAGCATGATTTGAATGCTTTTTTCCAATGTCGCCGCTCTGCAATTAGTTTTTCTTGGTCCAAGTTGCACATTTCCAATTCCTTAGCCTTGATTTAACTTGACCAACTCTTCTACTACTACTACTACTACTACTACTACTACTACTACTCTTATTCACCGCTATATGGGAGGCATTGCACTGTATTCAATGTGTCCGTAAAATAACGATCTATCTTGGCCTTTGCTGTTTGGTAGGTATAGGTGTGACAAGCTGCAGTAATGTGTTTGGCTTTGGATAGCTACATTTCTGCACACCCACCTGCTACAAGGCCTGCAGCCCCTTCGCCTCAGAACTTCCCCAGTCTTAATTCAAGCATTCAATTCCTACCACATCCCTCATGCAATGATATGTCGCTTCATTTTTGAAACATTGTCCCCCTCTTGTGGCCTTCCAACTTTGAAATTTACTGTTCAATTTTGAATTAATTCATATATGAATAAAATGGAAAAGCAACGATTTATCTGGCGAGTTATTTGAATGTTCTGCCTACGTCCACCTGTCTGACAGACGGACGGTATTCTAGTGGCTTGTAGCAGCAGCAGCAGCAGCTAGGTGCGCTGCTTGCCTGCAGTAAATAGGATGTGTCCATCCATGGAACACTGTGATAGGAATCATGCCATTCATAGCACACAATGCTTGGATGTGTTCGACCACGTCTCACAATGGGACCACGTGTCACAATGGGCAGCCCACAGTCTGTAGCAGCTGCGCAGTAGTATTCAGCTTCAGTCTGCTGAGTGAGCCTGAGCAGACAGGTGGGCCATGCTCGCCTCCTGGTTACAATATCTGGCACCAGGAGAGTTAGGCCACGTTCACACGCTGCGGATTCCGCTGCGGATTAATCCGCACGGATTTAGCAAAAACCGCAGATAATCCGCAGGTCCAAAGACCTGCGGATTATCTGCGGTTTTGCCTGCGGTTTGGTCCTGCGGATTCACTATCTCCACAATGGTGGAGATAGGAACCCGCAGCGTTTTCCACAGAAAGAATTGACATGCAATTCTTTCTGCGGATTCAAAACCGCAGCAAATCCGCGCGGTTTTTTCCGCAGCGTCGGCACAGCGTTTTTTTTTACCCATTCAAATGAATGGTACTGTACACCGCAGCTAAAACTGCTGCGTGTCTGTAGCGGCCAATCCGCAGCGTGTGCACACAGCCTTAAAGCAAGACCTTTCATTTAGGGAGGGTAGTAGAGGGGGCGGTGTAGGAGCAGTGCTCCTCTGGCCTCTTTCCTAGTACTGAAGCGCGTTTGACCGTGAGGGGAGGGTGGCCTAACAAAAAAGGGGTTGGCCTATGCAAATTAAAAGCGCGTGGAGTGGAATCCTGGGGGAAAAAAAAAAAAAAAAAATCAGCCGCCTGCGCTTTTGTTATGCGCCCAGACTTGGTTTGAATGTCTTCCTCAGGGTGGTGTCTGTGTCATTCTCCACAATGGGTGCCTGTCTTAAGCCCTGTGGCCTTGCAAGCGGCAAACCATTTCTGGTTATCGCTTCTCGGCCTTTTGGCTAAGATCAAGTGTAGTATCTGTTCTTATCAGTTTAATATCTGATACGTCCCCTATCTGGGGACCATATATTAAATGGATTTTTAGAACAGGGAGATGGAAAAAGAGCTTGCTCACTTCACTCCACGTATCAGCCCAGTATGGCAGTTTCTCTGGGAATGGTGCACTCACTCTCTTAAGCGGTTTCCAAAGACAGATTGAATTGAAATCGGGATAAGCAAGTAGTGTTTTCAAAGCATGATTTGAATGCTTTTTTCCAATGTCGCCGCTCTGCAATTAGTTTTTCTTGGTCCAAGTTGCACATTTCCAATTCCTTAGCCTTGATTTAACTTGACCAACTCTTCTACTACTACTACTACTACTACTACTACTACTCTTATTCACCGCTATATGGGAGGCATTGCACTGTATTCAATGTGTCCGTAAAATAACGATCTATCTTGGCCTTTGCTGTTTGGTAGGTATAGGTGTGACAAGCTGCAGTAATGTGTTTGGCTTTGGATAGCTACATTTCTGCACACCCACCTGCTACAAGGCCTGCAGCCCCTTCGCCTCAGAACTTCCCCAGTCTTAATTCAAGCATTCAATTCCTACCACATCCCTCATGCAATGATATGTCGCTTCATTTTTGAAACATTGTCCCCCTCTTGTGGCCTTCCAACTTTGAAATTTACTGTTCAATTTTGAATTAATTCATATATGAATAAAATGGAAAAGCAACGATTTATCTGGCGAGTTATTTGAATGTTCTGCCTACGTCCACCTGTCTGACAGACGGACGGTATTCTAGTGGCTTGTAGCAGCAGCAGCAGCAGCTAGGTGCGCTGCTTGCCTGCAGTAAATAGGATGTGTCCATCCATGGAACACTGTGATAGGAATCATGCCATTCATAGCACACAATGCTTGGATGTGTTCGACCACGTCTCACAATGGGACCACGTGTCACAATGGGCAGCCCACAGTCTGTAGCAGCTGCGCAGTAGTATTCAGCTTCAGTCTGCTGAGTGAGCCTGAGCAGACAGGTGGGCCATGCTCGCCTCCTGGTTACAATATCTGGCACCAGGAGAGTTAGGCCACGTTCACACGCTGCGGATTCCGCTGCGGATTAATCCGCACGGATTTAGCAAAAACCGCAGATAATCCGCAGGTCCAAAGACCTGCGGATTATCTGCGGTTTTGCCTGCGGTTTGGTCCTGCGGATTCACTATCTCCACAATGGTGGAGATAGGAACCCGCAGCGTTTTCCACAGAAAGAATTGACATGCAATTCTTTCTGCGGATTCAAAACCGCAGCAAATCCGCGCGGTTTTTTCCGCAGCGTCGGCACAGCGTTTTTTTTTACCCATTCAAATGAATGGTACTGTACACCGCAGCTAAAACTGCTGCGTGTCTGTAGCGGCCAATCCGCAGCGTGTGCACACAGCCTTAAAGCAAGACCTTTCATTTAGGGAGGGTAGTAGAGGGGGCGGTGTAGGAGCAGTGCTCCTCTGGCCTCTTTCCTAGTACTGAAGCGCGTTTGACCGTGAGGGGAGGGTGGCCTAACAAAAAAGGGGTTGGCCTATGCAAATTAAAAGCGCGTGGAGTGGAATCCTGGGGGAAAAAAAAAAAAAAAAAATCAGCCGCCTGCGCTTTTGTTATGCGCCCAGACTTGGTTTGAATGTCTTCCTCAGGGTGGTGTCTGTGTCATTCTCCACAATGGGTGCCTGTCTTAAGCCCTGTGGCCTTGCAAGCGGCAAACCATTTCTGGTTATCGCTTCTCGGCCTTTTGGCTAAGATCAAGTGTAGTATCTGTTCTTATCAGTTTAATATCTGATACGTCCCCTATCTGGGGACCATATATTAAATGGATTTTTAGAACAGGGAGATGGAAAAAGAGCTTGCTCACTTCACTCCACGTATCAGCCCAGTATGGCAGTTTCTCTGGGAATGGTGCACTCACTCTCTTAAGCGGTTTCCAAAGACAGATTGAATTGAAATCGGGATAAGCAAGTAGTGTTTTCAAAGCATGATTTGAATGCTTTTTTCCAATGTCGCCGCTCTGCAATTAGTTTTTCTTGGTCCAAGTTGCACATTTCCAATTCCTTAGCCTTGATTTAACTTGACCAACTCTTCTACTACTACTACTACTACTACTACTACTACTCTTATTCACCGCTATATGGGAGGCATTGCACTGTATTCAATGTGTCCGTAAAATAACGATCTATCTTGGCCTTTGCTGTTTGGTAGGTATAGGTGTGACAAGCTGCAGTAATGTGTTTGGCTTTGGATAGCTACATTTCTGCACACCCACCTGCTACAAGGCCTGCAGCCCCTTCGCCTCAGAACTTCCCCAGTCTTAATTCAAGCATTCAATTCCTACCACATCCCTCATGCAATGATATGTCGCTTCATTTTTGAAACATTGTCCCCCTCTTGTGGCCTTCCAACTTTGAAATTTACTGTTCAATTTTGAATTAATTCATATATGAATAAAATGGAAAAGCAACGATTTATCTGGCGAGTTATTTGAATGTTCTGCCTACGTCCACCTGTCTGACAGACGGACGGTATTCTAGTGGCTTGTAGCAGCAGCAGCAGCAGCTAGGTGCGCTGCTTGCCTGCAGTAAATAGGATGTGTCCATCCATGGAACACTGTGATAGGAATCATGCCATTCATAGCACACAATGCTTGGATGTGTTCGACCACGTCTCACAATGGGACCACGTGTCACAATGGGCAGCCCACAGTCTGTAGCAGCTGCGCAGTAGTATTCAGCTTCAGTCTGCTGAGTGAGCCTGAGCAGACAGGTGGGCCATGCTCGCCTCCTGGTTACAATATCTGGCACCAGGAGAGTTAGGCCACGTTCACACGCTGCGGATTCCGCTGCGGATTAATCCGCACGGATTTAGCAAAAACCGCAGATAATCCGCAGGTCCAAAGACCTGCGGATTATCTGCGGTTTTGCCTGCGGTTTGGTCCTGCGGATTCACTATCTCCACAATGGTGGAGATAGGAACCCGCAGCGTTTTCCACAGAAAGAATTGACATGCAATTCTTTCTGCGGATTCAAAACCGCAGCAAATCCGCGCGGTTTTTTCCGCAGCGTCGGCACAGCGTTTTTTTTTACCCATTCAAATGAATGGTACTGTACACCGCAGCTAAAACTGCTGCGTGTCTGTAGCGGCCAATCCGCAGCGTGTGCACACAGCCTTAAAGCAAGACCTTTCATTTAGGGAGGGTAGTAGAGGGGGCGGTGTAGGAGCAGTGCTCCTCTGGCCTCTTTCCTAGTACTGAAGCGCGTTTGACCGTGAGGGGAGGGTGGCCTAACAAAAAAGGGGTTGGCCTATGCAAATTAAAAGCGCGTGGAGTGGAATCCTGGGGGAAAAAAAAAAAAAAAAAATCAGCCGCCTGCGCTTTTGTTATGCGCCCAGACTTGGTTTGAATGTCTTCCTCAGGGTGGTGTCTGTGTCATTCTCCACAATGGGTGCCTGTCTTAAGCCCTGTGGCCTTGCAAGCGGCAAACCATTTCTGGTTATCGCTTCTCGGCCTTTTGGCTAAGATCAAGTGTAGTATCTGTTCTTATCAGTTTAATATCTGATACGTCCCCTATCTGGGGACCATATATTAAATGGATTTTTAGAACAGGGAGATGGAAAAAGAGCTTGCTCACTTCACTCCACGTATCAGCCCAGTATGGCAGTTTCTCTGGGAATGGTGCACTCACTCTCTTAAGCGGTTTCCAAAGACAGATTGAATTGAAATCGGGATAAGCAAGTAGTGTTTTCAAAGCATGATTTGAATGCTTTTTTCCAATGTCGCCGCTCTGCAATTAGTTTTTCTTGGTCCAAGTTGCACATTTCCAATTCCTTAGCCTTGATTTAACTTGACCAACTCTTCTACTACTACTACTACTACTACTACTACTACTCTTATTCACCGCTATATGGGAGGCATTGCACTGTATTCAATGTGTCCGTAAAATAACGATCTATCTTGGCCTTTGCTGTTTGGTAGGTATAGGTGTGACAAGCTGCAGTAATGTGTTTGGCTTTGGATAGCTACATTTCTGCACACCCACCTGCTACAAGGCCTGCAGCCCCTTCGCCTCAGAACTTCCCCAGTCTTAATTCAAGCATTCAATTCCTACCACATCCCTCATGCAATGATATGTCGCTTCATTTTTGAAACATTGTCCCCCTCTTGTGGCCTTCCAACTTTGAAATTTACTGTTCAATTTTGAATTAATTCATATATGAATAAAATGGAAAAGCAACGATTTATCTGGCGAGTTATTTGAATGTTCTGCCTACGTCCACCTGTCTGACAGACGGACGGTATTCTAGTGGCTTGTAGCAGCAGCAGCAGCAGCTAGGTGCGCTGCTTGCCTGCAGTAAATAGGATGTGTCCATCCATGGAACACTGTGATAGGAATCATGCCATTCATAGCACACAATGCTTGGATGTGTTCGACCACGTCTCACAATGGGACCACGTGTCACAATGGGCAGCCCACAGTCTGTAGCAGCTGCGCAGTAGTATTCAGCTTCAGTCTGCTGAGTGAGCCTGAGCAGACAGGTGGGCCATGCTCGCCTCCTGGTTACAATATCTGGCACCAGGAGAGTTAGGCCACGTTCACACGCTGCGGATTCCGCTGCGGATTAATCCGCACGGATTTAGCAAAAACCGCAGATAATCCGCAGGTCCAAAGACCTGCGGATTATCTGCGGTTTTGCCTGCGGTTTGGTCCTGCGGATTCACTATCTCCACAATGGTGGAGATAGGAACCCGCAGCGTTTTCCACAGAAAGAATTGACATGCAATTCTTTCTGCGGATTCAAAACCGCAGCAAATCCGCGCGGTTTTTTCCGCAGCGTCGGCACAGCGTTTTTTTTTACCCATTCAAATGAATGGTACTGTACACCGCAGCTAAAACTGCTGCGTGTCTGTAGCGGCCAATCCGCAGCGTGTGCACACAGCCTTAAAGCAAGACCTTTCATTTAGGGAGGGTAGTAGAGGGGGCGGTGTAGGAGCAGTGCTCCTCTGGCCTCTTTCCTAGTACTGAAGCGCGTTTGACCGTGAGGGGAGGGTGGCCTAACAAAAAAGGGGTTGGCCTATGCAAATTAAAAGCGCGTGGAGTGGAATCCTGGGGGAAAAAAAAAAAAAAAAAATCAGCCGCCTGCGCTTTTGTTATGCGCCCAGACTTGGTTTGAATGTCTTCCTCAGGGTGGTGTCTGTGTCATTCTCCACAATGGGTGCCTGTCTTAAGCCCTGTGGCCTTGCAAGCGGCAAACCATTTCTGGTTATCGCTTCTCGGCCTTTTGGCTAAGATCAAGTGTAGTATCTGTTCTTATCAGTTTAATATCTGATACGTCCCCTATCTGGGGACCATATATTAAATGGATTTTTAGAACAGGGAGATGGAAAAAGAGCTTGCTCACTTCACTCCACGTATCAGCCCAGTATGGCAGTTTCTCTGGGAATGGTGCACTCACTCTCTTAAGCGGTTTCCAAAGACAGATTGAATTGAAATCGGGATAAGCAAGTAGTGTTTTCAAAGCATGATTTGAATGCTTTTTTCCAATGTCGCCGCTCTGCAATTAGTTTTTCTTGGTCCAAGTTGCACATTTCCAATTCCTTAGCCTTGATTTAACTTGACCAACTCTTCTACTACTACTACTACTACTCTTATTCACCGCTATATGGGAGGCATTGCACTGTATTCAATGTGTCCGTAAAATAACGATCTATCTTGGCCTTTGCTGTTTGGTAGGTATAGGTGTGACAAGCTGCAGTAATGTGTTTGGCTTTGGATAGCTACATTTCTGCACACCCACCTGCTACAAGGCCTGCAGCCCCTTCGCCTCAGAACTTCCCCAGTCTTAATTCAAGCATTCAATTCCTACCACATCCCTCATGCAATGATATGTCGCTTCATTTTTGAAACATTGTCCCCCTCTTGTGGCCTTCCAACTTTGAAATTTACTGTTCAATTTTGAATTAATTCATATATGAATAAAATGGAAAAGCAACGATTTATCTGGCGAGTTATTTGAATGTTCTGCCTACGTCCACCTGTCTGACAGACGGACGGTATTCTAGTGGCTTGTAGCAGCAGCAGCAGCAGCTAGGTGCGCTGCTTGCCTGCAGTAAATAGGATGTGTCCATCCATGGAACACTGTGATAGGAATCATGCCATTCATAGCACACAATGCTTGGATGTGTTCGACCACGTCTCACAATGGGACCACGTGTCACAATGGGCAGCCCACAGTCTGTAGCAGCTGCGCAGTAGTATTCAGCTTCAGTCTGCTGAGTGAGCCTGAGCAGACAGGTGGGCCATGCTCGCCTCCTGGTTACAATATCTGGCACCAGGAGAGTTAGGCCACGTTCACACGCTGCGGATTCCGCTGCGGATTAATCCGCACGGATTTAGCAAAAACCGCAGATAATCCGCAGGTCCAAAGACCTGCGGATTATCTGCGGTTTTGCCTGCGGTTTGGTCCTGCGGATTCACTATCTCCACAATGGTGGAGATAGGAACCCGCAGCGTTTTCCACAGAAAGAATTGACATGCAATTCTTTCTGCGGATTCAAAACCGCAGCAAATCCGCGCGGTTTTTTCCGCAGCGTCGGCACAGCGTTTTTTTTTACCCATTCAAATGAATGGTACTGTACACCGCAGCTAAAACTGCTGCGTGTCTGTAGCGGCCAATCCGCAGCGTGTGCACACAGCCTTAAAGCAAGACCTTTCATTTAGGGAGGGTAGTAGAGGGGGCGGTGTAGGAGCAGTGCTCCTCTGGCCTCTTTCCTAGTACTGAAGCGCGTTTGACCGTGAGGGGAGGGTGGCCTAACAAAAAAGGGGTTGGCCTATGCAAATTAAAAGCGCGTGGAGTGGAATCCTGGGGGAAAAAAAAAAAAAAAAAATCAGCCGCCTGCGCTTTTGTTATGCGCCCAGACTTGGTTTGAATGTCTTCCTCAGGGTGGTGTCTGTGTCATTCTCCACAATGGGTGCCTGTCTTAAGCCCTGTGGCCTTGCAAGCGGCAAACCATTTCTGGTTATCGCTTCTCGGCCTTTTGGCTAAGATCAAGTGTAGTATCTGTTCTTATCAGTTTAATATCTGATACGTCCCCTATCTGGGGACCATATATTAAATGGATTTTTAGAACAGGGAGATGGAAAAAGAGCTTGCTCACTTCACTCCACGTATCAGCCCAGTATGGCAGTTTCTCTGGGAATGGTGCACTCACTCTCTTAAGCGGTTTCCAAAGACAGATTGAATTGAAATCGGGATAAGCAAGTAGTGTTTTCAAAGCATGATTTGAATGCTTTTTTCCAATGTCGCCGCTCTGCAATTAGTTTTTCTTGGTCCAAGTTGCACATTTCCAATTCCTTAGCCTTGATTTAACTTGACCAACTCTTCTACTACTACTACTACTACTACTACTACTACTCTTATTCACCGCTATATGGGAGGCATTGCACTGTATTCAATGTGTCCGTAAAATAACGATCTATCTTGGCCTTTGCTGTTTGGTAGGTATAGGTGTGACAAGCTGCAGTAATGTGTTTGGCTTTGGATAGCTACATTTCTGCACACCCACCTGCTACAAGGCCTGCAGCCCCTTCGCCTCAGAACTTCCCCAGTCTTAATTCAAGCATTCAATTCCTACCACATCCCTCATGCAATGATATGTCGCTTCATTTTTGAAACATTGTCCCCCTCTTGTGGCCTTCCAACTTTGAAATTTACTGTTCAATTTTGAATTAATTCATATATGAATAAAATGGAAAAGCAACGATTTATCTGGCGAGTTATTTGAATGTTCTGCCTACGTCCACCTGTCTGACAGACGGACGGTATTCTAGTGGCTTGTAGCAGCAGCAGCAGCAGCTAGGTGCGCTGCTTGCCTGCAGTAAATAGGATGTGTCCATCCATGGAACACTGTGATAGGAATCATGCCATTCATAGCACACAATGCTTGGATGTGTTCGACCACGTCTCACAATGGGACCACGTGTCACAATGGGCAGCCCACAGTCTGTAGCAGCTGCGCAGTAGTATTCAGCTTCAGTCTGCTGAGTGAGCCTGAGCAGACAGGTGGGCCATGCTCGCCTCCTGGTTACAATATCTGGCACCAGGAGAGTTAGGCCACGTTCACACGCTGCGGATTCCGCTGCGGATTAATCCGCACGGATTTAGCAAAAACCGCAGATAATCCGCAGGTCCAAAGACCTGCGGATTATCTGCGGTTTTGCCTGCGGTTTGGTCCTGCGGATTCACTATCTCCACAATGGTGGAGATAGGAACCCGCAGCGTTTTCCACAGAAAGAATTGACATGCAATTCTTTCTGCGGATTCAAAACCGCAGCAAATCCGCGCGGTTTTTTCCGCAGCGTCGGCACAGCGTTTTTTTTTACCCATTCAAATGAATGGTACTGTACACCGCAGCTAAAACTGCTGCGTGTCTGTAGCGGCCAATCCGCAGCGTGTGCACACAGCCTTAAAGCAAGACCTTTCATTTAGGGAGGGTAGTAGAGGGGGCGGTGTAGGAGCAGTGCTCCTCTGGCCTCTTTCCTAGTACTGAAGCGCGTTTGACCGTGAGGGGAGGGTGGCCTAACAAAAAAGGGGTTGGCCTATGCAAATTAAAAGCGCGTGGAGTGGAATCCTGGGGGAAAAAAAAAAAAAAAAAATCAGCCGCCTGCGCTTTTGTTATGCGCCCAGACTTGGTTTGAATGTCTTCCTCAGGGTGGTGTCTGTGTCATTCTCCACAATGGGTGCCTGTCTTAAGCCCTGTGGCCTTGCAAGCGGCAAACCATTTCTGGTTATCGCTTCTCGGCCTTTTGGCTAAGATCAAGTGTAGTATCTGTTCTTATCAGTTTAATATCTGATACGTCCCCTATCTGGGGACCATATATTAAATGGATTTTTAGAACAGGGAGATGGAAAAAGAGCTTGCTCACTTCACTCCACGTATCAGCCCAGTATGGCAGTTTCTCTGGGAATGGTGCACTCACTCTCTTAAGCGGTTTCCAAAGACAGATTGAATTGAAATCGGGATAAGCAAGTAGTGTTTTCAAAGCATGATTTGAATGCTTTTTTCCAATGTCGCCGCTCTGCAATTAGTTTTTCTTGGTCCAAGTTGCACATTTCCAATTCCTTAGCCTTGATTTAACTTGACCAACTCTTCTACTACTACTACTACTACTACTACTACTACTCTTATTCACCGCTATATGGGAGGCATTGCACTGTATTCAATGTGTCCGTAAAATAACGATCTATCTTGGCCTTTGCTGTTTGGTAGGTATAGGTGTGACAAGCTGCAGTAATGTGTTTGGCTTTGGATAGCTACATTTCTGCACACCCACCTGCTACAAGGCCTGCAGCCCCTTCGCCTCAGAACTTCCCCAGTCTTAATTCAAGCATTCAATTCCTACCACATCCCTCATGCAATGATATGTCGCTTCATTTTTGAAACATTGTCCCCCTCTTGTGGCCTTCCAACTTTGAAATTTACTGTTCAATTTTGAATTAATTCATATATGAATAAAATGGAAAAGCAACGATTTATCTGGCGAGTTATTTGAATGTTCTGCCTACGTCCACCTGTCTGACAGACGGACGGTATTCTAGTGGCTTGTAGCAGCAGCAGCAGCAGCTAGGTGCGCTGCTTGCCTGCAGTAAATAGGATGTGTCCATCCATGGAACACTGTGATAGGAATCATGCCATTCATAGCACACAATGCTTGGATGTGTTCGACCACGTCTCACAATGGGACCACGTGTCACAATGGGCAGCCCACAGTCTGTAGCAGCTGCGCAGTAGTATTCAGCTTCAGTCTGCTGAGTGAGCCTGAGCAGACAGGTGGGCCATGCTCGCCTCCTGGTTACAATATCTGGCACCAGGAGAGTTAGGCCACGTTCACACGCTGCGGATTCCGCTGCGGATTAATCCGCACGGATTTAGCAAAAACCGCAGATAATCCGCAGGTCCAAAGACCTGCGGATTATCTGCGGTTTTGCCTGCGGTTTGGTCCTGCGGATTCACTATCTCCACAATGGTGGAGATAGGAACCCGCAGCGTTTTCCACAGAAAGAATTGACATGCAATTCTTTCTGCGGATTCAAAACCGCAGCAAATCCGCGCGGTTTTTTCCGCAGCGTCGGCACAGCGTTTTTTTTTACCCATTCAAATGAATGGTACTGTACACCGCAGCTAAAACTGCTGCGTGTCTGTAGCGGCCAATCCGCAGCGTGTGCACACAGCCTTAAAGCAAGACCTTTCATTTAGGGAGGGTAGTAGAGGGGGCGGTGTAGGAGCAGTGCTCCTCTGGCCTCTTTCCTAGTACTGAAGCGCGTTTGACCGTGAGGGGAGGGTGGCCTAACAAAAAAGGGGTTGGCCTATGCAAATTAAAAGCGCGTGGAGTGGAATCCTGGGGGAAAAAAAAAAAAAAAAAATCAGCCGCCTGCGCTTTTGTTATGCGCCCAGACTTGGTTTGAATGTCTTCCTCAGGGTGGTGTCTGTGTCATTCTCCACAATGGGTGCCTGTCTTAAGCCCTGTGGCCTTGCAAGCGGCAAACCATTTCTGGTTATCGCTTCTCGGCCTTTTGGCTAAGATCAAGTGTAGTATCTGTTCTTATCAGTTTAATATCTGATACGTCCCCTATCTGGGGACCATATATTAAATGGATTTTTAGAACAGGGAGATGGAAAAAGAGCTTGCTCACTTCACTCCACGTATCAGCCCAGTATGGCAGTTTCTCTGGGAATGGTGCACTCACTCTCTTAAGCGGTTTCCAAAGACAGATTGAATTGAAATCGGGATAAGCAAGTAGTGTTTTCAAAGCATGATTTGAATGCTTTTTTCCAATGTCGCCGCTCTGCAATTAGTTTTTCTTGGTCCAAGTTGCACATTTCCAATTCCTTAGCCTTGATTTAACTTGACCAACTCTTCTACTACTACTACTACTACTACTACTACTACTCTTATTCACCGCTATATGGGAGGCATTGCACTGTATTCAATGTGTCCGTAAAATAACGATCTATCTTGGCCTTTGCTGTTTGGTAGGTATAGGTGTGACAAGCTGCAGTAATGTGTTTGGCTTTGGATAGCTACATTTCTGCACACCCACCTGCTACAAGGCCTGCAGCCCCTTCGCCTCAGAACTTCCCCAGTCTTAATTCAAGCATTCAATTCCTACCACATCCCTCATGCAATGATATGTCGCTTCATTTTTGAAACATTGTCCCCCTCTTGTGGCCTTCCAACTTTGAAATTTACTGTTCAATTTTGAATTAATTCATATATGAATAAAATGGAAAAGCAACGATTTATCTGGCGAGTTATTTGAATGTTCTGCCTACGTCCACCTGTCTGACAGACGGACGGTATTCTAGTGGCTTGTAGCAGCAGCAGCAGCAGCTAGGTGCGCTGCTTGCCTGCAGTAAATAGGATGTGTCCATCCATGGAACACTGTGATAGGAATCATGCCATTCATAGCACACAATGCTTGGATGTGTTCGACCACGTCTCACAATGGGACCACGTGTCACAATGGGCAGCCCACAGTCTGTAGCAGCTGCGCAGTAGTATTCAGCTTCAGTCTGCTGAGTGAGCCTGAGCAGACAGGTGGGCCATGCTCGCCTCCTGGTTACAATATCTGGCACCAGGAGAGTTAGGCCACGTTCACACGCTGCGGATTCCGCTGCGGATTAATCCGCACGGATTTAGCAAAAACCGCAGATAATCCGCAGGTCCAAAGACCTGCGGATTATCTGCGGTTTTGCCTGCGGTTTGGTCCTGCGGATTCACTATCTCCACAATGGTGGAGATAGGAACCCGCAGCGTTTTCCACAGAAAGAATTGACATGCAATTCTTTCTGCGGATTCAAAACCGCAGCAAATCCGCGCGGTTTTTTCCGCAGCGTCGGCACAGCGTTTTTTTTTACCCATTCAAATGAATGGTACTGTACACCGCAGCTAAAACTGCTGCGTGTCTGTAGCGGCCAATCCGCAGCGTGTGCACACAGCCTTAAAGCAAGACCTTTCATTTAGGGAGGGTAGTAGAGGGGGCGGTGTAGGAGCAGTGCTCCTCTGGCCTCTTTCCTAGTACTGAAGCGCGTTTGACCGTGAGGGGAGGGTGGCCTAACAAAAAAGGGGTTGGCCTATGCAAATTAAAAGCGCGTGGAGTGGAATCCTGGGGGAAAAAAAAAAAAAAAAAATCAGCCGCCTGCGCTTTTGTTATGCGCCCAGACTTGGTTTGAATGTCTTCCTCAGGGTGGTGTCTGTGTCATTCTCCACAATGGGTGCCTGTCTTAAGCCCTGTGGCCTTGCAAGCGGCAAACCATTTCTGGTTATCGCTTCTCGGCCTTTTGGCTAAGATCAAGTGTAGTATCTGTTCTTATCAGTTTAATATCTGATACGTCCCCTATCTGGGGACCATATATTAAATGGATTTTTAGAACAGGGAGATGGAAAAAGAGCTTGCTCACTTCACTCCACGTATCAGCCCAGTATGGCAGTTTCTCTGGGAATGGTGCACTCACTCTCTTAAGCGGTTTCCAAAGACAGATTGAATTGAAATCGGGATAAGCAAGTAGTGTTTTCAAAGCATGATTTGAATGCTTTTTTCCAATGTCGCCGCTCTGCAATTAGTTTTTCTTGGTCCAAGTTGCACATTTCCAATTCCTTAGCCTTGATTTAACTTGACCAACTCTTCTACTACTACTACTACTACTACTACTACTACTCTTATTCACCGCTATATGGGAGGCATTGCACTGTATTCAATGTGTCCGTAAAATAACGATCTATCTTGGCCTTTGCTGTTTGGTAGGTATAGGTGTGACAAGCTGCAGTAATGTGTTTGGCTTTGGATAGCTACATTTCTGCACACCCACCTGCTACAAGGCCTGCAGCCCCTTCGCCTCAGAACTTCCCCAGTCTTAATTCAAGCATTCAATTCCTACCACATCCCTCATGCAATGATATGTCGCTTCATTTTTGAAACATTGTCCCCCTCTTGTGGCCTTCCAACTTTGAAATTTACTGTTCAATTTTGAATTAATTCATATATGAATAAAATGGAAAAGCAACGATTTATCTGGCGAGTTATTTGAATGTTCTGCCTACGTCCACCTGTCTGACAGACGGACGGTATTCTAGTGGCTTGTAGCAGCAGCAGCAGCAGCTAGGTGCGCTGCTTGCCTGCAGTAAATAGGATGTGTCCATCCATGGAACACTGTGATAGGAATCATGCCATTCATAGCACACAATGCTTGGATGTGTTCGACCACGTCTCACAATGGGACCACGTGTCACAATGGGCAGCCCACAGTCTGTAGCAGCTGCGCAGTAGTATTCAGCTTCAGTCTGCTGAGTGAGCCTGAGCAGACAGGTGGGCCATGCTCGCCTCCTGGTTACAATATCTGGCACCAGGAGAGTTAGGCCACGTTCACACGCTGCGGATTCCGCTGCGGATTAATCCGCACGGATTTAGCAAAAACCGCAGATAATCCGCAGGTCCAAAGACCTGCGGATTATCTGCGGTTTTGCCTGCGGTTTGGTCCTGCGGATTCACTATCTCCACAATGGTGGAGATAGGAACCCGCAGCGTTTTCCACAGAAAGAATTGACATGCAATTCTTTCTGCGGATTCAAAACCGCAGCAAATCCGCGCGGTTTTTTCCGCAGCGTCGGCACAGCGTTTTTTTTTACCCATTCAAATGAATGGTACTGTACACCGCAGCTAAAACTGCTGCGTGTCTGTAGCGGCCAATCCGCAGCGTGTGCACACAGCCTTAAAGCAAGACCTTTCATTTAGGGAGGGTAGTAGAGGGGGCGGTGTAGGAGCAGTGCTCCTCTGGCCTCTTTCCTAGTACTGAAGCGCGTTTGACCGTGAGGGGAGGGTGGCCTAACAAAAAAGGGGTTGGCCTATGCAAATTAAAAGCGCGTGGAGTGGAATCCTGGGGGAAAAAAAAAAAAAAAAAATCAGCCGCCTGCGCTTTTGTTATGCGCCCAGACTTGGTTTGAATGTCTTCCTCAGGGTGGTGTCTGTGTCATTCTCCACAATGGGTGCCTGTCTTAAGCCCTGTGGCCTTGCAAGCGGCAAACCATTTCTGGTTATCGCTTCTCGGCCTTTTGGCTAAGATCAAGTGTAGTATCTGTTCTTATCAGTTTAATATCTGATACGTCCCCTATCTGGGGACCATATATTAAATGGATTTTTAGAACAGGGAGATGGAAAAAGAGCTTGCTCACTTCACTCCACGTATCAGCCCAGTATGGCAGTTTCTCTGGGAATGGTGCACTCACTCTCTTAAGCGGTTTCCAAAGACAGATTGAATTGAAATCGGGATAAGCAAGTAGTGTTTTCAAAGCATGATTTGAATGCTTTTTTCCAATGTCGCCGCTCTGCAATTAGTTTTTCTTGGTCCAAGTTGCACATTTCCAATTCCTTAGCCTTGATTTAACTTGACCAACTCTTCTACTACTACTACTACTACTACTACTACTACTCTTATTCACCGCTATATGGGAGGCATTGCACTGTATTCAATGTGTCCGTAAAATAACGATCTATCTTGGCCTTTGCTGTTTGGTAGGTATAGGTGTGACAAGCTGCAGTAATGTGTTTGGCTTTGGATAGCTACATTTCTGCACACCCACCTGCTACAAGGCCTGCAGCCCCTTCGCCTCAGAACTTCCCCAGTCTTAATTCAAGCATTCAATTCCTACCACATCCCTCATGCAATGATATGTCGCTTCATTTTTGAAACATTGTCCCCCTCTTGTGGCCTTCCAACTTTGAAATTTACTGTTCAATTTTGAATTAATTCATATATGAATAAAATGGAAAAGCAACGATTTATCTGGCGAGTTATTTGAATGTTCTGCCTACGTCCACCTGTCTGACAGACGGACGGTATTCTAGTGGCTTGTAGCAGCAGCAGCAGCAGCTAGGTGCGCTGCTTGCCTGCAGTAAATAGGATGTGTCCATCCATGGAACACTGTGATAGGAATCATGCCATTCATAGCACACAATGCTTGGATGTGTTCGACCACGTCTCACAATGGGACCACGTGTCACAATGGGCAGCCCACAGTCTGTAGCAGCTGCGCAGTAGTATTCAGCTTCAGTCTGCTGAGTGAGCCTGAGCAGACAGGTGGGCCATGCTCGCCTCCTGGTTACAATATCTGGCACCAGGAGAGTTAGGCCACGTTCACACGCTGCGGATTCCGCTGCGGATTAATCCGCACGGATTTAGCAAAAACCGCAGATAATCCGCAGGTCCAAAGACCTGCGGATTATCTGCGGTTTTGCCTGCGGTTTGGTCCTGCGGATTCACTATCTCCACAATGGTGGAGATAGGAACCCGCAGCGTTTTCCACAGAAAGAATTGACATGCAATTCTTTCTGCGGATTCAAAACCGCAGCAAATCCGCGCGGTTTTTTCCGCAGCGTCGGCACAGCGTTTTTTTTTACCCATTCAAATGAATGGTACTGTACACCGCAGCTAAAACTGCTGCGTGTCTGTAGCGGCCAATCCGCAGCGTGTGCACACAGCCTTAAAGCAAGACCTTTCATTTAGGGAGGGTAGTAGAGGGGGCGGTGTAGGAGCAGTGCTCCTCTGGCCTCTTTCCTAGTACTGAAGCGCGTTTGACCGTGAGGGGAGGGTGGCCTAACAAAAAAGGGGTTGGCCTATGCAAATTAAAAGCGCGTGGAGTGGAATCCTGGGGGAAAAAAAAAAAAAAAAAATCAGCCGCCTGCGCTTTTGTTATGCGCCCAGACTTGGTTTGAATGTCTTCCTCAGGGTGGTGTCTGTGTCATTCTCCACAATGGGTGCCTGTCTTAAGCCCTGTGGCCTTGCAAGCGGCAAACCATTTCTGGTTATCGCTTCTCGGCCTTTTGGCTAAGATCAAGTGTAGTATCTGTTCTTATCAGTTTAATATCTGATACGTCCCCTATCTGGGGACCATATATTAAATGGATTTTTAGAACAGGGAGATGGAAAAAGAGCTTGCTCACTTCACTCCACGTATCAGCCCAGTATGGCAGTTTCTCTGGGAATGGTGCACTCACTCTCTTAAGCGGTTTCCAAAGACAGATTGAATTGAAATCGGGATAAGCAAGTAGTGTTTTCAAAGCATGATTTGAATGCTTTTTTCCAATGTCGCCGCTCTGCAATTAGTTTTTCTTGGTCCAAGTTGCACATTTCCAATTCCTTAGCCTTGATTTAACTTGACCAACTCTTCTACTACTACTACTACTACTACTACTACTACTCTTATTCACCGCTATATGGGAGGCATTGCACTGTATTCAATGTGTCCGTAAAATAACGATCTATCTTGGCCTTTGCTGTTTGGTAGGTATAGGTGTGACAAGCTGCAGTAATGTGTTTGGCTTTGGATAGCTACATTTCTGCACACCCACCTGCTACAAGGCCTGCAGCCCCTTCGCCTCAGAACTTCCCCAGTCTTAATTCAAGCATTCAATTCCTACCACATCCCTCATGCAATGATATGTCGCTTCATTTTTGAAACATTGTCCCCCTCTTGTGGCCTTCCAACTTTGAAATTTACTGTTCAATTTTGAATTAATTCATATATGAATAAAATGGAAAAGCAACGATTTATCTGGCGAGTTATTTGAATGTTCTGCCTACGTCCACCTGTCTGACAGACGGACGGTATTCTAGTGGCTTGTAGCAGCAGCAGCAGCAGCTAGGTGCGCTGCTTGCCTGCAGTAAATAGGATGTGTCCATCCATGGAACACTGTGATAGGAATCATGCCATTCATAGCACACAATGCTTGGATGTGTTCGACCACGTCTCACAATGGGACCACGTGTCACAATGGGCAGCCCACAGTCTGTAGCAGCTGCGCAGTAGTATTCAGCTTCAGTCTGCTGAGTGAGCCTGAGCAGACAGGTGGGCCATGCTCGCCTCCTGGTTACAATATCTGGCACCAGGAGAGTTAGGCCACGTTCACACGCTGCGGATTCCGCTGCGGATTAATCCGCACGGATTTAGCAAAAACCGCAGATAATCCGCAGGTCCAAAGACCTGCGGATTATCTGCGGTTTTGCCTGCGGTTTGGTCCTGCGGATTCACTATCTCCACAATGGTGGAGATAGGAACCCGCAGCGTTTTCCACAGAAAGAATTGACATGCAATTCTTTCTGCGGATTCAAAACCGCAGCAAATCCGCGCGGTTTTTTCCGCAGCGTCGGCACAGCGTTTTTTTTTACCCATTCAAATGAATGGTACTGTACACCGCAGCTAAAACTGCTGCGTGTCTGTAGCGGCCAATCCGCAGCGTGTGCACACAGCCTTAAAGCAAGACCTTTCATTTAGGGAGGGTAGTAGAGGGGGCGGTGTAGGAGCAGTGCTCCTCTGGCCTCTTTCCTAGTACTGAAGCGCGTTTGACCGTGAGGGGAGGGTGGCCTAACAAAAAAGGGGTTGGCCTATGCAAATTAAAAGCGCGTGGAGTGGAATCCTGGGGGAAAAAAAAAAAAAAAAATCAGCCGCCTGCGCTTTTGTTATGCGCCCAGACTTGGTTTGAATGTCTTCCTCAGGGTGGTGTCTGTGTCATTCTCCACAATGGGTGCCTGTCTTAAGCCCTGTGGCCTTGCAAGCGGCAAACCATTTCTGGTTATCGCTTCTCGGCCTTTTGGCTAAGATCAAGTGTAGTATCTGTTCTTATCAGTTTAATATCTGATACGTCCCCTATCTGGGGACCATATATTAAATGGATTTTTAGAACAGGGAGATGGAAAAAGAGCTTGCTCACTTCACTCCACGTATCAGCCCAGTATGGCAGTTTCTCTGGGAATGGTGCACTCACTCTCTTAAGCGGTTTCCAAAGACAGATTGAATTGAAATCGGGATAAGCAAGTAGTGTTTTCAAAGCATGATTTGAATGCTTTTTTCCAATGTCGCCGCTCTGCAATTAGTTTTTCTTGGTCCAAGTTGCACATTTCCAATTCCTTAGCCTTGATTTAACTTGACCAACTCTTCTACTACTACTACTACTACTACTCTTATTCACCGCTATATGGGAGGCATTGCACTGTATTCAATGTGTCCGTAAAATAACGATCTATCTTGGCCTTTGCTGTTTGGTAGGTATAGGTGTGACAAGCTGCAGTAATGTGTTTGGCTTTGGATAGCTACATTTCTGCACACCCACCTGCTACAAGGCCTGCAGCCCCTTCGCCTCAGAACTTCCCCAGTCTTAATTCAAGCATTCAATTCCTACCACATCCCTCATGCAATGATATGTCGCTTCATTTTTGAAACATTGTCCCCCTCTTGTGGCCTTCCAACTTTGAAATTTACTGTTCAATTTTGAATTAATTCATATATGAATAAAATGGAAAAGCAACGATTTATCTGGCGAGTTATTTGAATGTTCTGCCTACGTCCACCTGTCTGACAGACGGACGGTATTCTAGTGGCTTGTAGCAGCAGCAGCAGCAGCTAGGTGCGCTGCTTGCCTGCAGTAAATAGGATGTGTCCATCCATGGAACACTGTGATAGGAATCATGCCATTCATAGCACACAATGCTTGGATGTGTTCGACCACGTCTCACAATGGGACCACGTGTCACAATGGGCAGCCCACAGTCTGTAGCAGCTGCGCAGTAGTATTCAGCTTCAGTCTGCTGAGTGAGCCTGAGCAGACAGGTGGGCCATGCTCGCCTCCTGGTTACAATATCTGGCACCAGGAGAGTTAGGCCACGTTCACACGCTGCGGATTCCGCTGCGGATTAATCCGCACGGATTTAGCAAAAACCGCAGATAATCCGCAGGTCCAAAGACCTGCGGATTATCTGCGGTTTTGCCTGCGGTTTGGTCCTGCGGATTCACTATCTCCACAATGGTGGAGATAGGAACCCGCAGCGTTTTCCACAGAAAGAATTGACATGCAATTCTTTCTGCGGATTCAAAACCGCAGCAAATCCGCGCGGTTTTTTCCGCAGCGTCGGCACAGCGTTTTTTTTTACCCATTCAAATGAATGGTACTGTACACCGCAGCTAAAACTGCTGCGTGTCTGTAGCGGCCAATCCGCAGCGTGTGCACACAGCCTTAAAGCAAGACCTTTCATTTAGGGAGGGTAGTAGAGGGGGCGGTGTAGGAGCAGTGCTCCTCTGGCCTCTTTCCTAGTACTGAAGCGCGTTTGACCGTGAGGGGAGGGTGGCCTAACAAAAAAGGGGTTGGCCTATGCAAATTAAAAGCGCGTGGAGTGGAATCCTGGGGGAAAAAAAAAAAAAAAAAATCAGCCGCCTGCGCTTTTGTTATGCGCCCAGACTTGGTTTGAATGTCTTCCTCAGGGTGGTGTCTGTGTCATTCTCCACAATGGGTGCCTGTCTTAAGCCCTGTGGCCTTGCAAGCGGCAAACCATTTCTGGTTATCGCTTCTCGGCCTTTTGGCTAAGATCAAGTGTAGTATCTGTTCTTATCAGTTTAATATCTGATACGTCCCCTATCTGGGGACCATATATTAAATGGATTTTTAGAACAGGGAGATGGAAAAAGAGCTTGCTCACTTCACTCCACGTATCAGCCCAGTATGGCAGTTTCTCTGGGAATGGTGCACTCACTCTCTTAAGCGGTTTCCAAAGACAGATTGAATTGAAATCGGGATAAGCAAGTAGTGTTTTCAAAGCATGATTTGAATGCTTTTTTCCAATGTCGCCGCTCTGCAATTAGTTTTTCTTGGTCCAAGTTGCACATTTCCAATTCCTTAGCCTTGATTTAACTTGACCAACTCTTCTACTACTACTACTACTACTACTACTACTACTCTTATTCACCGCTATATGGGAGGCATTGCACTGTATTCAATGTGTCCGTAAAATAACGATCTATCTTGGCCTTTGCTGTTTGGTAGGTATAGGTGTGACAAGCTGCAGTAATGTGTTTGGCTTTGGATAGCTACATTTCTGCACACCCACCTGCTACAAGGCCTGCAGCCCCTTCGCCTCAGAACTTCCCCAGTCTTAATTCAAGCATTCAATTCCTACCACATCCCTCATGCAATGATATGTCGCTTCATTTTTGAAACATTGTCCCCCTCTTGTGGCCTTCCAACTTTGAAATTTACTGTTCAATTTTGAATTAATTCATATATGAATAAAATGGAAAAGCAACGATTTATCTGGCGAGTTATTTGAATGTTCTGCCTACGTCCACCTGTCTGACAGACGGACGGTATTCTAGTGGCTTGTAGCAGCAGCAGCAGCAGCTAGGTGCGCTGCTTGCCTGCAGTAAATAGGATGTGTCCATCCATGGAACACTGTGATAGGAATCATGCCATTCATAGCACACAATGCTTGGATGTGTTCGACCACGTCTCACAATGGGACCACGTGTCACAATGGGCAGCCCACAGTCTGTAGCAGCTGCGCAGTAGTATTCAGCTTCAGTCTGCTGAGTGAGCCTGAGCAGACAGGTGGGCCATGCTCGCCTCCTGGTTACAATATCTGGCACCAGGAGAGTTAGGCCACGTTCACACGCTGCGGATTCCGCTGCGGATTAATCCGCACGGATTTAGCAAAAACCGCAGATAATCCGCAGGTCCAAAGACCTGCGGATTATCTGCGGTTTTGCCTGCGGTTTGGTCCTGCGGATTCACTATCTCCACAATGGTGGAGATAGGAACCCGCAGCGTTTTCCACAGAAAGAATTGACATGCAATTCTTTCTGCGGATTCAAAACCGCAGCAAATCCGCGCGGTTTTTTCCGCAGCGTCGGCACAGCGTTTTTTTTTACCCATTCAAATGAATGGTACTGTACACCGCAGCTAAAACTGCTGCGTGTCTGTAGCGGCCAATCCGCAGCGTGTGCACACAGCCTTAAAGCAAGACCTTTCATTTAGGGAGGGTAGTAGAGGGGGCGGTGTAGGAGCAGTGCTCCTCTGGCCTCTTTCCTAGTACTGAAGCGCGTTTGACCGTGAGGGGAGGGTGGCCTAACAAAAAAGGGGTTGGCCTATGCAAATTAAAAGCGCGTGGAGTGGAATCCTGGGGGAAAAAAAAAAAAAAAAAATCAGCCGCCTGCGCTTTTGTTATGCGCCCAGACTTGGTTTGAATGTCTTCCTCAGGGTGGTGTCTGTGTCATTCTCCACAATGGGTGCCTGTCTTAAGCCCTGTGGCCTTGCAAGCGGCAAACCATTTCTGGTTATCGCTTCTCGGCCTTTTGGCTAAGATCAAGTGTAGATCTTGGCTAGGAGAGTCTGTGTTTTTTGTCCTTCTCAGCACTGCAGCTTTTGCTGCTTTTGCTTTGAGAGGGGACTTTGCAGACACGAGCAGCGATGGTTAGAATTCGCTTTGCTGAGCCTGGGGAAACCCGGGTAAAGCATGGTATCCGGATCGATATAGATGCCGGACATGAAGATGATTTTCCCTTGGGATTTTTTGTGAACAACGTTCTTTTTGGAGTTCTGAAGCTGAGAAAAGAGGAGATTCTGTGTTTGCAGCAGTTCAGATCCAAATTTACTCTTGTTCTTTCTTGTATTTCAGCTTGCAACAATCTCTATGGGACACTGAAGCAGAACGTGGAGAACACTGTGCTGGATGGGCTGACCTTCACCATCCTGTATTCAGATGAGGAGCTGCCTCTCACCCTGATGATGTATAACCCTCATGTGCCTCTGGAGCTGATCTGCATATTTTTGAATAAACATTGTAAGGTATGTAGACCTCCTACCAAGGTCATGAATGAGGTTGGGCTGTGGACAGGAAAGTATAGATTTATGGTAAAGTTCTCAGAAAGCATGGATGAGCCAGGAGGAATTCATTATCCCCCCTGTAACTTTTCCATAGGGAAGGAGAGAGGTTTTCTCTTCTTCCCTAATGCTCCCAGGTTCTGCAGGCACTGCTGGGTGTATGGCCATACACAGGCAGACTGCCCTGCTGGAAGCCAGGTGGTGTGTAGAAAGTGTGGTGAGGTCGGTCATCCTAGTAGCCAGTGCACAAATGAGATTGTGTGTAACCTGTGTGGGGTAGGGGGTCATGCCTTTAAGGACTGTAACCTTAGACCCAGCACATATGCAGGAGCTGCTAGGAGGAATTTTGTAATGCCTGACCCAGATCACCTTGTGGATTTTGTGGAGGAAATGACTGAAGAGGAGAAGGCTGAGAGAAAGCAGCTGGAAGCTGAATATAAGGAGCAGAGAGAGAAGTTTCAGAAAGAGCACAAGGAGAGATTAGAGCAACGTGTCAGAGACAGGATAGTGAATAGGATTCTGGCTGAGGAGAAAAGTGCTGAGTCACTACCTGTGAGAACACACAAGCCTGAAGCCGTTCAGAGAGAGATTCCACAGACAGCTAGTGAAGAAAAGGTGGGGGCCCCTGGCAGGAGCAGTGTGTCTGCTGAGGAGAGAAGTGCTGAGTCATTGCCCGTGATTACACACAAGCCTGCAGCCGAGCAGAGAGAAGTTTCCACTGAAAAAAAGGTGGGGGCTGCTAGCAGGAGCGAGGCAAGCTCTGAGAGGAGAGTTCAGGAAGAGGTCACAGACACTGACGGCGCCACCTGGACTACAGTGCAGAGGCAGACCAGGAAGAGCAGACTGAGCTCTGTGCAGAAAGTACATGGAAAGGAAAAAAGGCAGGACTATGCAAAGCAGGAAGCAAAGACTTCTGGGATGAGCAGAAGCACAAGATCTAGTGCAAGAAAGAAGCCCAGCTTTGAAGTGCTGCAGCAGCTGTCTGAAGACCAGGAGAATGTGGATGACAATAAGGAAGAGGTGACAGAAGATATCCCTGACATGACTGTCACATTGCAAGGGGAAGAAGGGGAGTCAGCCAGCCTGTCTAAAACCCCCAAGATGGAATGGAGTGAAGACTCCTTGGAGTCTGAAGATGAAGGTGGTCAGGGTGACTTTGACCAGAGTGAGGAAGAATCTGCAGATGACACAATTGTCAAACTGGTGAAACTGAGCCCCTCATCATCCTGTACCAGCGCTGGTAGCCGCAGCTCCACAAGAAGCTACCCAACAGTCACAGAACCCCAAGGTGTCCGTTTTTTAGGGGAAGACTTGGGGTACACCGTCTGCACATCCGGTGTTACCCCTCAAGACGGGAAAGGCTGAAGACCAGATGGGGCTGTGGTCGTGATCTTCCTAAAAACCTGGAGAGATGGGTTCCCAACCTGCTCAGTTGGCAATATCGTCACTGAACGTGCGACTCATAAAGTCGGCACAAAGGAGGGCCTTTATTTTAGATTATTTGGGAACCCTTAAGGACGATGTTTACTGCATTCAGGAATGCGGATTTTCTGACTCCCTGGATGACAGTGTGTGGCCACATGGCCAATGTATTTGGTCTGGTTCAGTTATTAATAAAAATAGTGGTGTTGGAATTTTAATTGCTAATAAAAGTATTAAAATTGAATGTTATACAGTTATAGAGCCAGGAAGGTGTGTTATGTGTGAGATTACTTGTAGAGGGTGGAGGGTTAAGATTGTGAATGTGTATGCTTCGGTTGATAAAGAAGAGCGATTGGAACTTTTTGAGAAATTGTCTTTTTTTCTGCATGGGAGAATACCTGTTGTTTTTGTTGGTGATTTTAATTGTGTCACTGAAGGTGTGCATGTGGATGTCACTGGGAAAAAGTTGAGGGGTCTGATTGAGGATTTTTCGTTTGTTGATGCTGCAGAGTTTTTCTTGGGAAAACCTCCTCCCGTCACTTACAAAGCTGATAGGGGGGGCATTGAATCGAGAATTGACCGTATTTTGTTGTCAACTAACATTGTCTGTAAGCATTTTCAACAGGAAGATGTTCCTTTTTCTGATCATGTTATTTTGCGTGCGCGTTTGGAAGGTAAGGTGTCTTTTGCGCATGGTCGTGGTGTATGGAAGCTAAATGTACGTCTGTTAGATGATGAACGGATCATGATTGCCTTTAGAAGGATGTATGCGAAGTGGAAACATAGAAAAAAAGATTTTGTGAATGTGTTGGAATGGTGGGACTGGATGAAGAAGGAAATAGGTTTTTTCTTTAAGAAGTGGGGAAGGAAAAAAGGTATATATAATAGAGAAAAATTTAACGAATTGGGTATGAGATTAGAATGGCTGAGAAAACTGAGTATGATTGGAGTTGAGGTGGATGATTTGATGTGTCAGGTCAAGAATGAGATTAAGAAGTTTATGAATGAGAAAGGTAAGGAGATGATATATAGGTCTAAGATTGAGCATTTGGAAAAGAATGAGAAGTGTACTAGGTTTTTCTTTAAAAAAACTTTTGGTAAGAAAGTTGATATGGATGAGGTGATGAATGGGAATGGTGTGTGTGTGTATGGTGAGGATGTGATGAATGTGGTTGAATTGTTTTATAAGGAGTTGTATGGTGCCAAATGGTTGGATGAAGGTTTGATGGCTGAAATGTTGGGTAAATTGGAAGGTCGGCTAACTGAGGATGAGAGTGAGTTGATGGATGATGAAATTGTGTTGGATGAAGTGAAGAAGGTCGTAATGTCTGCAGGTAAGAATAAAACGCCTGGGAAAGATGGGTTGCCTATAGAGCTGTATGTGAAAGAGTGGGATACTATGGGAAATGATTTGTTGGAAGTATGTAAGTATATGTTTGATAACAATGTACTGTGTGAATCAATGAGAGAAGGAGTGGTTGTATTGATTCACAAGAAGGGAGACCGGAAGGACTTGGGAAATTGGAGGCCGATCACCCTTCTGAATGCTGATTATAAGGTTTTCAGTAAGTTGTTAGCAAACAGGATGAGAGATATGATTGGGAAAGTAATTGGTGAGGATCAGGTGTGTGCCATACCTGGAAGAACGATGAATGAAAATTTAGTGTTGTTAAGGGATGTGATTGGTGATTGTTTGGGCCGCAAGCTGAAATGTATGGTTTTTTCTGTGGATTTTGAAAAAGCATTTGATAGGGTGTCGCACATCTTTATGTTTAATGTCTTAGCGAAAATGGGTTTTTCTAGGAATTTTGTGAGTTGTGTGAGAAGCCTGTATTGCAATGTATCAAGTGAAATTTTGGTGAATGGATTTTTGAGTAACAAGGTTAAGGTAACGTCTGGTGTGAGACAAGGGTGTCCTATGTCACCCATTTTATTTATAAGTGTGATTGAGGTTCTTTTGTGTATGATAAGGAGTGACAAGTTTATGAAAGGTGTTTTGATTCCTGGAAGTGGTGGGAAAGATCTGAGAATATTGGGATATATGGATGATGTGGTCATTGTGAGTGAAAATATGGCTGCAATGAATAGGGCAAAGTACTTATTGAATATGTTTTCCAGGGCCTCAGCCTTTAAAATTAATTGGGCTAAATGCTCCTTTAAATGCTTTGGTGATAACAGCATTAAATTGGATGAGGTTAAATGTGAAGATGGAGCTATTAAGGTACTGGGAATTAAATTCAATAACAACTTAAAGGGGAATGAAAGTTGGGACGACTGCGGAAAGAGAATAGCACAAAAATTAAATTTCTGGAAGTTGAGGGAGCTGACATTGACAGGGAAGATTTTGATTATCAAAGCAGTGGTGCTTCCGATTTTGCTTTTTGTTGCCAATGTGTACCCCTCAGCTTCTAGAAAAATTAAAAAAACTGAAAAAATTATTTTTACTTTCCTCTGGGGGAGTCGAATGGAAAAGTTAAAAAGAGAGCATGTGTATAAGATGTGTGTGAATGGTGGTTTAGATTTTCCAAATATTGATTTTTTTCTAGGGGTAAGTTATATCAAAATGCTGGTGATTTGTATGGGTAAGGGGAACAAATGTGCTTGTATGGTAAGATACTCCGCTGGTTGGATGTTTTACAAGTTGAATTGGATCAAAAGAGATGCTACAGTACCTGTTGCTTTCAGGTGCCCGCTGTGGTATGAAAGAGTGGAGAAAGTCATTAGGAAGTACGATCTGATGGATCAGAGTATGATTGACTTTGTAAACAAGAAAAAGATCATTAAAATGGTGAGACATAGAGAGATGGTGTGTAATATTGATGGCTTGAGAGGGGAGGATGTGCCAAATATGTGGAAAAAGTTGGGAACGCAAGGTATGTCCAATAGACAGAAAGATATTGCATGGATGGTTCTGCATGACATACTACCTATAAGGGATGTGCAGAAGAGGAGAGATCTGATTAAGACTGATGTGTGTCCAAGAGATGGATGTGGTTCAAGAGAGATTGTCAGACATATGCTGTGGGATTGTGAATTTGCTTATGATGTGTGGAGAGGAATGAGCACGCTGTGTAATGGATTGGCAGGTGTGACTTTTGTCAATTGGAAGGTTGCAATGTTTGGAATGGGAGCCTGTAATAGCTTGAAAGATAGAGTGTTATGGTTATTGACTGTGTGTGTAATGGAAAGCCTATGGGACGCAAGGAATCTGCTAGTTTTTAAAAGGAAAAAGATGACAGTTAATGAAGTTTTAAAACTGATTTTGTCTCGTATGTATGTCATCTACCTATGGGACAAGAAACGTGGTGCCATCGATGCGGAAGGGGTATGGAAGTTTAAGAAATGGAGATTCCTGGTAAAGTATAGATAAATAGAGGTTTTTGGTAAGGTATTAATAAATGGTTTAACATGTTTTTTTTCCTTTAGCTTAAATTGTTAATTATGTGTTGTATTGCTTGGTTTCAATTCAATCTTTTTAACCTGAGGTTAAAATTAAAAAACTTTTTATATAAAACGCCATGATATGATGAGAGGTTACATACCGGAAAGAGCTTTAAGTAGCTAACTTGATGGTGGAAATTACAACCGATCTGACATGGTAAAAAAAAAAAAAAAAAAAAAAAAAAAAAAAAAAAAAAATCTGTTCTTATCAGTTTAATATCTGATACGTCCCCTATCTGGGGACCATATATTAAATGGATTTTTAGAACAGGGAGATGGAAAAAGAGCTTGCTCACTTCACTCCACGTATCAGCCCAGTATGGCAGTTTCTCTGGGAATGGTGCACTCACTCTCTTAAGCGGTTTCCAAAGACAGATTGAATTGAAATCGGGATAAGCAAGTAGTGTTTTCAAAGCATGATTTGAATGCTTTTTTCCAATGTCGCCGCTCTGCAATTAGTTTTTCTTGGTCCAAGTTGCACATTTCCAATTCCTTAGCCTTGATTTAACTTGACCAACTCTTCTACTACTACTACTACTACTACTACTACTACTCTTATTCACCGCTATATGGGAGGCATTGCACTGTATTCAATGTGTCCGTAAAATAACGATCTATCTTGGCCTTTGCTGTTTGGTAGGTATAGGTGTGACAAGCTGCAGTAATGTGTTTGGCTTTGGATAGCTACATTTCTGCACACCCACCTGCTACAAGGCCTGCAGCCCCTTCGCCTCAGAACTTCCCCAGTCTTAATTCAAGCATTCAATTCCTACCACATCCCTCATGCAATGATATGTCGCTTCATTTTTGAAACATTGTCCCCCTCTTGTGGCCTTCCAACTTTGAAATTTACTGTTCAATTTTGAATTAATTCATATATGAATAAAATGGAAAAGCAACGATTTATCTGGCGAGTTATTTGAATGTTCTGCCTACGTCCACCTGTCTGACAGACGGACGGTATTCTAGTGGCTTGTAGCAGCAGCAGCAGCAGCTAGGTGCGCTGCTTGCCTGCAGTAAATAGGATGTGTCCATCCATGGAACACTGTGATAGGAATCATGCCATTCATAGCACACAATGCTTGGATGTGTTCGACCACGTCTCACAATGGGACCACGTGTCACAATGGGCAGCCCACAGTCTGTAGCAGCTGCGCAGTAGTATTCAGCTTCAGTCTGCTGAGTGAGCCTGAGCAGACAGGTGGGCCATGCTCGCCTCCTGGTTACAATATCTGGCACCAGGAGAGTTAGGCCACGTTCACACGCTGCGGATTCCGCTGCGGATTAATCCGCACGGATTTAGCAAAAACCGCAGATAATCCGCAGGTCCAAAGACCTGCGGATTATCTGCGGTTTTGCCTGCGGTTTGGTCCTGCGGATTCACTATCTCCACAATGGTGGAGATAGGAACCCGCAGCGTTTTCCACAGAAAGAATTGACATGCAATTCTTTCTGCGGATTCAAAACCGCAGCAAATCCGCGCGGTTTTTTCCGCAGCGTCGGCACAGCGTTTTTTTTTACCCATTCAAATGAATGGTACTGTACACCGCAGCTAAAACTGCTGCGTGTCTGTAGCGGCCAATCCGCAGCGTGTGCACACAGCCTTAAAGCAAGACCTTTCATTTAGGGAGGGTAGTAGAGGGGGCGGTGTAGGAGCAGTGCTCCTCTGGCCTCTTTCCTAGTACTGAAGCGCGTTTGACCGTGAGGGGAGGGTGGCCTAACAAAAAAGGGGTTGGCCTATGCAAATTAAAAGCGCGTGGAGTGGAATCCTGGGGGAAAAAAAAAAAAAAAAAATCAGCCGCCTGCGCTTTTGTTATGCGCCCAGACTTGGTTTGAATGTCTTCCTCAGGGTGGTGTCTGTGTCATTCTCCACAATGGGTGCCTGTCTTAAGCCCTGTGGCCTTGCAAGCGGCAAACCATTTCTGGTTATCGCTTCTCGGCCTTTTGGCTGCGATCTTGTGTCGCAGTCAGAGGGTGCGAGTTTTCCTGGAGTGATCCAGGGGTTTTTTGGCAGCGTGCTGCTGAATTTCTACTGCGGTACCCGTATCGGCAGTCTGGACTGAGGATGTTCATCAAGAATACGATCCGTGTGGTGGTGGAAGGCGGTGAGAAGAACAATGTTGTGTTCGTCGTTCGTGACCTGCTGGAGGGAAAGGCTGGAGCCCATCGGGAGGATATCTACAGCGTCAATGAGTTCCGGAGTCAAGGTACTTATGACGTCACCTTTGTGAATGAGGGATGCTGTTTGACTGTCTTTGAATGGCTCAGGAGTCATGATGGTGATCCATGCCTGGAGGGAGTGCAGGTGGAGCCCCTGTTTGGGCTCATGGAAAAAGTGGTGACTGTGACGGTGTATAACCCCTACACAGAAGTAGGACTACTGGAGCAGTTCCTGGCACGATATTGCGAGCAGGTGAAGGGAGGGGAGAAGCAGAGAAATGTCTTGGGCATCTTCAACTGCAAGTACGTGTTTCGGGTGAAATTGAAGAAAGACCCAAGTTGTTTGGGAGGTTTCACCCACCCCCCAGCGAACTTTTCAGTGGCGGGCCATAGGGGCTTCCTGTCATACCAAGGGCAACCCCTATACTGCAGGAAGTGTTTTGAGTTCGGGCACTTGCAGAGTATGTGCTCTAAAGATCTTGTTTGCCGCAATTGTAAACAGGAGGGTCATGTGGCGGCTAGGTGCCCAATGCCACGTGAGTGTGACGGATGTGGCAGTGCAGAGCATCTGTATAAGGACTGTCCATATGGTAGGCCAAGGAGGCCAACTAGGGAGGAGGAGGAAAGGAAAAAGCGTGAGGAGGAGAGGAGGAGGGAGGAGGAAAAGAAGAGAGAGGAGGAGGTTAAGCGGGAGAAGGAGAGGAAGGAAGGCGAGACTGCTGCGCTGCAAAGCGCTGTGATGACTCCACTCTCTGCTACTGAGAGACGGAGGGAGAAGCGGCAGGAGGATAAAAAGCGTCAGGAGGAAAAGGAGGACAAAGAATTTTGGAAGGCCGCAAGGCGAGAGGAGCGTTTAATGCAAAAAAGAATGGGGGGTAAGGAAGGGGTCTCCAAATCGTCGTCAGAGTGTCTGATGGATTTTGACATCGCTGAGGCAGAGGAGGAGGCTGAGGATTTGATTCCTGATTCTGATCCAAGGAAGATTGGTGCCTTCTCCTCGGAAGAGGACTCAGGAGGAGGGTTAAAGTGTCACAGGGAGGGTGGTGGGGAAATCAGTGACATTGAGGTTATGGAAGAAGGAGTGCCCCAGAGGAAGGCTGGGCAGAAGAAGGCACGTTTGGAGGAGTATATGGAGGCCAGCGGCTCTGAGAGCTGCTCGGCGCAGATGGTGGAGGAGGACACTGGCGGTACTGGTTAAGTACGTTTTACTTTTCCAGTGACCATTGTGTTTTTTCTTTTTCTGTGAATATTTAGTATTGCTTTAAGCAATGGCTAGCTGTTTTTTTGTTTGTTTTATGTAATGTGTGTAATGTTATATCTGTACTTTGTTTTTCTGTATAAGGTTTTTTCTTGCTTATCTGTCCTTTTTGGATAAGTGATTTTTTTTATGTTTCTTGGTTGGCGTTTATTATGGGTTTTGTAATCCTGTCACAAAATGTGAGGGTTTTCAAAAATAAGTTGCGGCGTGCGGCCATCTTTGATTTTTTTGCAGCACAAAATGCAGACATTTATTGTTTGCAGGAGTGTGGGATTGTGGATGGTGTGAATGGGAGTGAATGGCCTCATGGTGCGTCTGTGTGGTCGGGGAGTGCATGTAATAAAAATGACGGTGTTGGTTTTTTGGTGAAGGGGCGTAATGTGAGTTTGTGTGACTATATGGTGATTGAGGTAGGAAGATGTGTATTAGCAAACTTTGAGTTTAAGAATATTCGTTTTTGTGTTATTAATGTGTATGCTCCTGTGGAAAAGCAGGAACGCAAAGCTTTATTTGAAAAAATTAAGTTTTTTATTCCAGGAAGAGTGCCTGTTGTGATTGTGGGTGATATGAATTGTGATGTGGGAAGTGTGAATGTGGATGTGTCAGGGAAAGTGTTAATGGATATGGTGAGTGATTTTGGTTTGAGGGATATGCAACATGAGTGTAAAATATCCCCATTGTTAAATACGTTTTTTTCTGAGAGTGGGAGGGTAGCGTCCAGACTGGATTATTGTTTTGTTTCAAAAAACCTGATTCCAGGTAGTTACACACAGGAGAGGGTGCTTTTCTCCGATCATGTGTGTATGAAGTGTGGAGTGGACTTGCATACTAATGAGGTGGCTGGGAAAGGTGTGTGGAAGCTGAATGTGAGCTTGCTGGAGGGGGTGGAGGTGAGAGAGGAGTATGAGAGGCATTATAAGCAGTGGTGTGAGTGCAGGGGTGAATTCAGTACTGTGTGTGAATGGTGGGATTGGGTTAAATGGAAAACCAAGGCGTTTTTTAAAAAACTTGGTTACAAGTGTGCAGCTGCTAAGAGGAAAAGATTTGCTGGTTTGAATGCAAGATTGGGTGTGTTATATAAGTTAAGAGAGGCAGGGATGGATGTGAGTGAAGATTTGTTGAGAGTGAGAAAAGAAGTGAATGAGTTTTTGTTAGAGAGAGGGAGGAGTATTGTGTATAGGGCCAAAATAGAGAACTTGGAGAAGGATGAGAAGTGTTCTCGGTTTTTTTTCAAGAAAGTTTTTGGAAAAAGACAGAGCATGAGTGTTTTGAATGGAGTGGATGGAAATGAAGTGAGTGGTGCAGACTTGTGTGAGGAAGTGGCAAAATTTTATGATGACTTGTACTCAGTGAAATGGAGGGATGAAGGTTTGGAGAGTGATGTGCTGAGTGTTTTGGAAAATAGTTTGAATGAGATAGAAAGGGAGAGTTTGATGGGTGATGTGACGTGTGAAGAAATATGGAAGGTGGTGTGTAGTATGGCGCTGAATAAAACGCCGGGGGAGGATGGGCTCCCAGTGGAATTTTATCGTGGGATGTGGGATGTGATTGGGAAGGATTTTGTGGATGTATGTAAGTATATGTGGGCAAATGCAGAGGTGGCGAATGGCATGCGTGCAGGAGTGGTCGTGTTGCTACCAAAAAAAGGTGATCTGAAAAACCTAAAAAATTGGAGGCCAATCACTTTGCTTAATTGTGATTATAAGATCTATGCGAAGCTTTTGGCCAGCAGGATGCGTGATGTGGTTGGGAGTGTGGTGGGTGAGGAGCAGTGTTGTGCGGTGCCTGGAAGACGGATACATGAGGGTGTGTGCATGCTGAGAGATTGTTTGTGGGACTGCATGAGCCGTAAGAAAGGGGTGTATGTGTTGAGTTTGGATTTTGAAAAGGCGTATGATAGGTTAGCGCATGGATTTCTTTTTAGAGTGTTAGTGAAGATGGGTTTTCCAGCTGAATTTGTTGAGAGAGTGAGAAGCTTGTATAAAAATATTTATAGTTGTGTTTTGTTGAATGGGAATGTGGGGAGGAGAGTGAATGTGTTTTCTGGTGTACGGCAGGGGTGTCCATTGTCCCCTGTCGTGTTCATTTGCGCGATTGAGCCGCTGTTGTGTATGTTAAGGAAAGATAAGGTGATTAGGGGGGTGCAAGTGCCGGGGGGTGGGGGGAGGGAATGGAAGGTGAGTGGCTACATGGACGATGTGTGTGTATTGTGTGATTCAGAGTGTTCGGTGCGGCGTGTGAAGTTGTTGGTATCCTTTTTTTGTGGAGCATCTGCTTTTAAAGTGAATTGGGAGAAGAGTGAGTGTAAAAATTTTGGGGGGAGGATTTTGAGCAATGATGTTGGGGTGAATGTGGTGAGTGGACCAATAAAAGTGCTTGGTGTGAAATTCTCTGAGAAGTTGGATGGAGAGGAAAGCTGGGTGGATGTGAGAGAAAGAGTGGAGTGTAAGTTAAATTTTTGGAGAATGAGAGATCTTACGTTTTTTGGTAAAATTTTAGTTATTAAGAGTGTTGTGTTACCAATTTTTTTGTATGTTGCGGTGGTTTTTCCACCAGGGTATATGTGTGTTAGAAGATTAAATAGGATTTTGTTTGTGTTTTTTTGGGGGTCAAGTATGGAGCGTGCAAGGAGAGAGATTGTGATGAAGAGAATGGATAAGGGGGGGCTGGGTTTCCCCAATTTGAATGTATTTTTTGGTGTGAATATTATGGTGTTTGTATTGGGTCTGATTAGGATGGATGGGAAGTATGCATGTATGTGCAGGTATTTGTTTGGAAGTTTTTTGTTTCGTTTGAAGTGGCGGGAGAGGGATTTAAGGTGCCCAGTGGCTTTTGAGGTGCCTGTGTGGTATGTGTGGGTTTACAAATTTTTGGTGACGTATGAGCTGTGTGATGTGGATGTGAGGTTGCTAGAGAAAAAGAAATCTGTATATAGGATGATTGAGTGTAGAGAGGTGGAATGTGGTATCAATATGGTGAGAGGACGTGATGTGCAGAAAGTATGGAAGAAGGTACGTACAAATGGAATGACAAATAGACAGAGTGAGATTGTGTGGCAGTCATTGCATGGGGTGTTACCGGTGAGAGAGTTCCAGAGAAATAGGGGTTTGGTGAGAAGTGAGGTTTGTCCAAGGAGTGGATGTGGTGGGAGAGAGAGTGTGGTGCATTTGTTTTGGAATTGTCAGTATGCTAGAAATGTGATTGCAGGTATTGGCCCGTTGTGTAAAGAGTTGTGTGATGTGAGTTTTTTGAGTTTTGAGCTTTTCATGTTTGGTTTGGGTTTGTGTGGGGAGAAGGAGAGAGTGTTGTGGTTGATGCTTGCATGTATAAAAGAGGTGTTGTGGGATGTGCGGAATGTGTATGTGTTTAAGAGGAAGGAGATTGAGGTTAAAAATTGCTTAAAAATTGTTTTGGGAAAAATGTATTTTTGTTTTGTGTGTGATAAGAGGAAGAGGGGGGAGGAGGACGCAGAAGGAATTTGGAAAGTCAAAAAGTGGAAACATCTTGTTAATGTGTCTTGAGTTTTTGTTTTATGGTTGTAAATAAAGTTTGTTTTTCCAATGATGATGGGAACAGCTGCTGCACGAAGTAAGTGGAGAAATGCTGTTGGGGAGTCGAGTTCTTCATAGTTTGGGTTTCCTGACTGTGGAACTTCCCATCTGAGGGAAAAAAAAAAAAAAAAAAAAAAAAAAAAATCTGTTCTTATCAGTTTAATATCTGATACGTCCCCTATCTGGGGACCATATATTAAATGGATTTTTAGAACAGGGAGATGGAAAAAGAGCTTGCTCACTTCACTCCACGTATCAGCCCAGTATGGCAGTTTCTCTGGGAATGGTGCACTCACTCTCTTAAGCGGTTTCCAAAGACAGATTGAATTGAAATCGGGATAAGCAAGTAGTGTTTTCAAAGCATGATTTGAATGCTTTTTTCCAATGTCGCCGCTCTGCAATTAGTTTTTCTTGGTCCAAGTTGCACATTTCCAATTCCTTAGCCTTGATTTAACTTGACCAACTCTTCTACTACTACTACTACTACTACTACTACTACTCTTATTCACCGCTATATGGGAGGCATTGCACTGTATTCAATGTGTCCGTAAAATAACGATCTATCTTGGCCTTTGCTGTTTGGTAGGTATAGGTGTGACAAGCTGCAGTAATGTGTTTGGCTTTGGATAGCTACATTTCTGCACACCCACCTGCTACAAGGCCTGCAGCCCCTTCGCCTCAGAACTTCCCCAGTCTTAATTCAAGCATTCAATTCCTACCACATCCCTCATGCAATGATATGTCGCTTCATTTTTGAAACATTGTCCCCCTCTTGTGGCCTTCCAACTTTGAAATTTACTGTTCAATTTTGAATTAATTCATATATGAATAAAATGGAAAAGCAACGATTTATCTGGCGAGTTATTTGAATGTTCTGCCTACGTCCACCTGTCTGACAGACGGACGGTATTCTAGTGGCTTGTAGCAGCAGCAGCAGCAGCTAGGTGCGCTGCTTGCCTGCAGTAAATAGGATGTGTCCATCCATGGAACACTGTGATAGGAATCATGCCATTCATAGCACACAATGCTTGGATGTGTTCGACCACGTCTCACAATGGGACCACGTGTCACAATGGGCAGCCCACAGTCTGTAGCAGCTGCGCAGTAGTATTCAGCTTCAGTCTGCTGAGTGAGCCTGAGCAGACAGGTGGGCCATGCTCGCCTCCTGGTTACAATATCTGGCACCAGGAGAGTTAGGCCACGTTCACACGCTGCGGATTCCGCTGCGGATTAATCCGCACGGATTTAGCAAAAACCGCAGATAATCCGCAGGTCCAAAGACCTGCGGATTATCTGCGGTTTTGCCTGCGGTTTGGTCCTGCGGATTCACTATCTCCACAATGGTGGAGATAGGAACCCGCAGCGTTTTCCACAGAAAGAATTGACATGCAATTCTTTCTGCGGATTCAAAACCGCAGCAAATCCGCGCGGTTTTTTCCGCAGCGTCGGCACAGCGTTTTTTTTTACCCATTCAAATGAATGGTACTGTACACCGCAGCTAAAACTGCTGCGTGTCTGTAGCGGCCAATCCGCAGCGTGTGCACACAGCCTTAAAGCAAGACCTTTCATTTAGGGAGGGTAGTAGAGGGGGCGGTGTAGGAGCAGTGCTCCTCTGGCCTCTTTCCTAGTACTGAAGCGCGTTTGACCGTGAGGGGAGGGTGGCCTAACAAAAAAGGGGTTGGCCTATGCAAATTAAAAGCGCGTGGAGTGGAATCCTGGGGGAAAAAAAAAAAAAAAAAATCAGCCGCCTGCGCTTTTGTTATGCGCCCAGACTTGGTTTGAATGTCTTCCTCAGGGTGGTGTCTGTGTCATTCTCCACAATGGGTGCCTGTCTTAAGCCCTGTGGCCTTGCAAGCGGCAAACCATTTCTGGTTATCGCTTCTCGGCCTTTTGGCTAAGATCAAGTGTAGTATCTGTTCTTATCAGTTTAATATCTGATACGTCCCCTATCTGGGGACCATATATTAAATGGATTTTTAGAACAGGGAGATGGAAAAAGAGCTTGCTCACTTCACTCCACGTATCAGCCCAGTATGGCAGTTTCTCTGGGAATGGTGCACTCACTCTCTTAAGCGGTTTCCAAAGACAGATTGAATTGAAATCGGGATAAGCAAGTAGTGTTTTCAAAGCATGATTTGAATGCTTTTTTCCAATGTCGCCGCTCTGCAATTAGTTTTTCTTGGTCCAAGTTGCACATTTCCAATTCCTTAGCCTTGATTTAACTTGACCAACTCTTCTACTACTACTACTACTACTACTACTACTACTCTTATTCACCGCTATATGGGAGGCATTGCACTGTATTCAATGTGTCCGTAAAATAACGATCTATCTTGGCCTTTGCTGTTTGGTAGGTATAGGTGTGACAAGCTGCAGTAATGTGTTTGGCTTTGGATAGCTACATTTCTGCACACCCACCTGCTACAAGGCCTGCAGCCCCTTCGCCTCAGAACTTCCCCAGTCTTAATTCAAGCATTCAATTCCTACCACATCCCTCATGCAATGATATGTCGCTTCATTTTTGAAACATTGTCCCCCTCTTGTGGCCTTCCAACTTTGAAATTTACTGTTCAATTTTGAATTAATTCATATATGAATAAAATGGAAAAGCAACGATTTATCTGGCGAGTTATTTGAATGTTCTGCCTACGTCCACCTGTCTGACAGACGGACGGTATTCTAGTGGCTTGTAGCAGCAGCAGCAGCAGCTAGGTGCGCTGCTTGCCTGCAGTAAATAGGATGTGTCCATCCATGGAACACTGTGATAGGAATCATGCCATTCATAGCACACAATGCTTGGATGTGTTCGACCACGTCTCACAATGGGACCACGTGTCACAATGGGCAGCCCACAGTCTGTAGCAGCTGCGCAGTAGTATTCAGCTTCAGTCTGCTGAGTGAGCCTGAGCAGACAGGTGGGCCATGCTCGCCTCCTGGTTACAATATCTGGCACCAGGAGAGTTAGGCCACGTTCACACGCTGCGGATTCCGCTGCGGATTAATCCGCACGGATTTAGCAAAAACCGCAGATAATCCGCAGGTCCAAAGACCTGCGGATTATCTGCGGTTTTGCCTGCGGTTTGGTCCTGCGGATTCACTATCTCCACAATGGTGGAGATAGGAACCCGCAGCGTTTTCCACAGAAAGAATTGACATGCAATTCTTTCTGCGGATTCAAAACCGCAGCAAATCCGCGCGGTTTTTTCCGCAGCGTCGGCACAGCGTTTTTTTTTACCCATTCAAATGAATGGTACTGTACACCGCAGCTAAAACTGCTGCGTGTCTGTAGCGGCCAATCCGCAGCGTGTGCACACAGCCTTAAAGCAAGACCTTTCATTTAGGGAGGGTAGTAGAGGGGGCGGTGTAGGAGCAGTGCTCCTCTGGCCTCTTTCCTAGTACTGAAGCGCGTTTGACCGTGAGGGGAGGGTGGCCTAACAAAAAAGGGGTTGGCCTATGCAAATTAAAAGCGCGTGGAGTGGAATCCTGGGGGAAAAAAAAAAAAAAAAAATCAGCCGCCTGCGCTTTTGTTATGCGCCCAGACTTGGTTTGAATGTCTTCCTCAGGGTGGTGTCTGTGTCATTCTCCACAATGGGTGCCTGTCTTAAGCCCTGTGGCCTTGCAAGCGGCAAACCATTTCTGGTTATCGCTTCTCGGCCTTTTGGCTAAGATCAAGTGTAGTATCTGTTCTTATCAGTTTAATATCTGATACGTCCCCTATCTGGGGACCATATATTAAATGGATTTTTAGAACAGGGAGATGGAAAAAGAGCTTGCTCACTTCACTCCACGTATCAGCCCAGTATGGCAGTTTCTCTGGGAATGGTGCACTCACTCTCTTAAGCGGTTTCCAAAGACAGATTGAATTGAAATCGGGATAAGCAAGTAGTGTTTTCAAAGCATGATTTGAATGCTTTTTTCCAATGTCGCCGCTCTGCAATTAGTTTTTCTTGGTCCAAGTTGCACATTTCCAATTCCTTAGCCTTGATTTAACTTGACCAACTCTTCTACTACTACTACTACTACTACTACTACTACTCTTATTCACCGCTATATGGGAGGCATTGCACTGTATTCAATGTGTCCGTAAAATAACGATCTATCTTGGCCTTTGCTGTTTGGTAGGTATAGGTGTGACAAGCTGCAGTAATGTGTTTGGCTTTGGATAGCTACATTTCTGCACACCCACCTGCTACAAGGCCTGCAGCCCCTTCGCCTCAGAACTTCCCCAGTCTTAATTCAAGCATTCAATTCCTACCACATCCCTCATGCAATGATATGTCGCTTCATTTTTGAAACATTGTCCCCCTCTTGTGGCCTTCCAACTTTGAAATTTACTGTTCAATTTTGAATTAATTCATATATGAATAAAATGGAAAAGCAACGATTTATCTGGCGAGTTATTTGAATGTTCTGCCTACGTCCACCTGTCTGACAGACGGACGGTATTCTAGTGGCTTGTAGCAGCAGCAGCAGCAGCTAGGTGCGCTGCTTGCCTGCAGTAAATAGGATGTGTCCATCCATGGAACACTGTGATAGGAATCATGCCATTCATAGCACACAATGCTTGGATGTGTTCGACCACGTCTCACAATGGGACCACGTGTCACAATGGGCAGCCCACAGTCTGTAGCAGCTGCGCAGTAGTATTCAGCTTCAGTCTGCTGAGTGAGCCTGAGCAGACAGGTGGGCCATGCTCGCCTCCTGGTTACAATATCTGGCACCAGGAGAGTTAGGCCACGTTCACACGCTGCGGATTCCGCTGCGGATTAATCCGCACGGATTTAGCAAAAACCGCAGATAATCCGCAGGTCCAAAGACCTGCGGATTATCTGCGGTTTTGCCTGCGGTTTGGTCCTGCGGATTCACTATCTCCACAATGGTGGAGATAGGAACCCGCAGCGTTTTCCACAGAAAGAATTGACATGCAATTCTTTCTGCGGATTCAAAACCGCAGCAAATCCGCGCGGTTTTTTCCGCAGCGTCGGCACAGCGTTTTTTTTTACCCATTCAAATGAATGGTACTGTACACCGCAGCTAAAACTGCTGCGTGTCTGTAGCGGCCAATCCGCAGCGTGTGCACACAGCCTTAAAGCAAGACCTTTCATTTAGGGAGGGTAGTAGAGGGGGCGGTGTAGGAGCAGTGCTCCTCTGGCCTCTTTCCTAGTACTGAAGCGCGTTTGACCGTGAGGGGAGGGTGGCCTAACAAAAAAGGGGTTGGCCTATGCAAATTAAAAGCGCGTGGAGTGGAATCCTGGGGGAAAAAAAAAAAAAAAAAATCAGCCGCCTGCGCTTTTGTTATGCGCCCAGACTTGGTTTGAATGTCTTCCTCAGGGTGGTGTCTGTGTCATTCTCCACAATGGGTGCCTGTCTTAAGCCCTGTGGCCTTGCAAGCGGCAAACCATTTCTGGTTATCGCTTCTCGGCCTTTTGGCTAAGATCAAGTGTAGTATCTGTTCTTATCAGTTTAATATCTGATACGTCCCCTATCTGGGGACCATATATTAAATGGATTTTTAGAACAGGGAGATGGAAAAAGAGCTTGCTCACTTCACTCCACGTATCAGCCCAGTATGGCAGTTTCTCTGGGAATGGTGCACTCACTCTCTTAAGCGGTTTCCAAAGACAGATTGAATTGAAATCGGGATAAGCAAGTAGTGTTTTCAAAGCATGATTTGAATGCTTTTTTCCAATGTCGCCGCTCTGCAATTAGTTTTTCTTGGTCCAAGTTGCACATTTCCAATTCCTTAGCCTTGATTTAACTTGACCAACTCTTCTACTACTACTACTACTACTACTCTTATTCACCGCTATATGGGAGGCATTGCACTGTATTCAATGTGTCCGTAAAATAACGATCTATCTTGGCCTTTGCTGTTTGGTAGGTATAGGTGTGACAAGCTGCAGTAATGTGTTTGGCTTTGGATAGCTACATTTCTGCACACCCACCTGCTACAAGGCCTGCAGCCCCTTCGCCTCAGAACTTCCCCAGTCTTAATTCAAGCATTCAATTCCTACCACATCCCTCATGCAATGATATGTCGCTTCATTTTTGAAACATTGTCCCCCTCTTGTGGCCTTCCAACTTTGAAATTTACTGTTCAATTTTGAATTAATTCATATATGAATAAAATGGAAAAGCAACGATTTATCTGGCGAGTTATTTGAATGTTCTGCCTACGTCCACCTGTCTGACAGACGGACGGTATTCTAGTGGCTTGTAGCAGCAGCAGCAGCAGCTAGGTGCGCTGCTTGCCTGCAGTAAATAGGATGTGTCCATCCATGGAACACTGTGATAGGAATCATGCCATTCATAGCACACAATGCTTGGATGTGTTCGACCACGTCTCACAATGGGACCACGTGTCACAATGGGCAGCCCACAGTCTGTAGCAGCTGCGCAGTAGTATTCAGCTTCAGTCTGCTGAGTGAGCCTGAGCAGACAGGTGGGCCATGCTCGCCTCCTGGTTACAATATCTGGCACCAGGAGAGTTAGGCCACGTTCACACGCTGCGGATTCCGCTGCGGATTAATCCGCACGGATTTAGCAAAAACCGCAGATAATCCGCAGGTCCAAAGACCTGCGGATTATCTGCGGTTTTGCCTGCGGTTTGGTCCTGCGGATTCACTATCTCCACAATGGTGGAGATAGGAACCCGCAGCGTTTTCCACAGAAAGAATTGACATGCAATTCTTTCTGCGGATTCAAAACCGCAGCAAATCCGCGCGGTTTTTTCCGCAGCGTCGGCACAGCGTTTTTTTTTACCCATTCAAATGAATGGTACTGTACACCGCAGCTAAAACTGCTGCGTGTCTGTAGCGGCCAATCCGCAGCGTGTGCACACAGCCTTAAAGCAAGACCTTTCATTTAGGGAGGGTAGTAGAGGGGGCGGTGTAGGAGCAGTGCTCCTCTGGCCTCTTTCCTAGTACTGAAGCGCGTTTGACCGTGAGGGGAGGGTGGCCTAACAAAAAAGGGGTTGGCCTATGCAAATTAAAAGCGCGTGGAGTGGAATCCTGGGGGAAAAAAAAAAAAAAAAAATCAGCCGCCTGCGCTTTTGTTATGCGCCCAGACTTGGTTTGAATGTCTTCCTCAGGGTGGTGTCTGTGTCATTCTCCACAATGGGTGCCTGTCTTAAGCCCTGTGGCCTTGCAAGCGGCAAACCATTTCTGGTTATCGCTTCTCGGCCTTTTGGCTAAGATCAAGTGTAGTATCTGTTCTTATCAGTTTAATATCTGATACGTCCCCTATCTGGGGACCATATATTAAATGGATTTTTAGAACAGGGAGATGGAAAAAGAGCTTGCTCACTTCACTCCACGTATCAGCCCAGTATGGCAGTTTCTCTGGGAATGGTGCACTCACTCTCTTAAGCGGTTTCCAAAGACAGATTGAATTGAAATCGGGATAAGCAAGTAGTGTTTTCAAAGCATGATTTGAATGCTTTTTTCCAATGTCGCCGCTCTGCAATTAGTTTTTCTTGGTCCAAGTTGCACATTTCCAATTCCTTAGCCTTGATTTAACTTGACCAACTCTTCTACTACTACTACTACTACTACTACTACTACTCTTATTCACCGCTATATGGGAGGCATTGCACTGTATTCAATGTGTCCGTAAAATAACGATCTATCTTGGCCTTTGCTGTTTGGTAGGTATAGGTGTGACAAGCTGCAGTAATGTGTTTGGCTTTGGATAGCTACATTTCTGCACACCCACCTGCTACAAGGCCTGCAGCCCCTTCGCCTCAGAACTTCCCCAGTCTTAATTCAAGCATTCAATTCCTACCACATCCCTCATGCAATGATATGTCGCTTCATTTTTGAAACATTGTCCCCCTCTTGTGGCCTTCCAACTTTGAAATTTACTGTTCAATTTTGAATTAATTCATATATGAATAAAATGGAAAAGCAACGATTTATCTGGCGAGTTATTTGAATGTTCTGCCTACGTCCACCTGTCTGACAGACGGACGGTATTCTAGTGGCTTGTAGCAGCAGCAGCAGCAGCTAGGTGCGCTGCTTGCCTGCAGTAAATAGGATGTGTCCATCCATGGAACACTGTGATAGGAATCATGCCATTCATAGCACACAATGCTTGGATGTGTTCGACCACGTCTCACAATGGGACCACGTGTCACAATGGGCAGCCCACAGTCTGTAGCAGCTGCGCAGTAGTATTCAGCTTCAGTCTGCTGAGTGAGCCTGAGCAGACAGGTGGGCCATGCTCGCCTCCTGGTTACAATATCTGGCACCAGGAGAGTTAGGCCACGTTCACACGCTGCGGATTCCGCTGCGGATTAATCCGCACGGATTTAGCAAAAACCGCAGATAATCCGCAGGTCCAAAGACCTGCGGATTATCTGCGGTTTTGCCTGCGGTTTGGTCCTGCGGATTCACTATCTCCACAATGGTGGAGATAGGAACCCGCAGCATTTTCCACAGAAAGAATTGACATGCAATTCTTTCTGCGGATTCAAAACCGCAGCAAATCCGCGCGGTTTTTTCCGCAGCGTCGGCACAGCGTTTTTTTTTACCCATTCAAATGAATGGTACTGTACACCGCAGCTAAAACTGCTGCGTGTCTGTAGCGGCCAATCCGCAGCGTGTGCACACAGCCTTAAAGCAAGACCTTTCATTTAGGGAGGGTAGTAGAGGGGGCGGTGTAGGAGCAGTGCTCCTCTGGCCTCTTTCCTAGTACTGAAGCGCGTTTGACCGTGAGGGGAGGGTGGCCTAACAAAAAAGGGGTTGGCCTATGCAAATTAAAAGCGCGTGGAGTGGAATCCTGGGGGAAAAAAAAAAAAAAAAAATCAGCCGCCTGCGCTTTTGTTATGCGCCCAGACTTGGTTTGAATGTCTTCCTCAGGGTGGTGTCTGTGTCATTCTCCACAATGGGTGCCTGTCTTAAGCCCTGTGGCCTTGCAAGCGGCAAACCATTTCTGGTTATCGCTTCTCGGCCTTTTGGCTAAGATCAAGTGTAGATCTTGGCTAGGAGAGTCTGTGTTTTTTGTCCTTCTCAGCACTGCAGCTTTTGCTGCTTTTGCTTTGAGAGGGGACTTTGCAGACACGAGCAGCGATGGTTAGAATTCGCTTTGCTGAGCCTGGGGAAACCCGGGTAAAGCATGGTATCCGGATCGATATAGATGCCGGACATGAAGATGATTTTCCCTTGGGATTTTTTGTGAACAACGTTCTTTTTGGAGTTCTGAAGCTGAGAAAAGAGGAGATTCTGTGTTTGCAGCAGTTCAGATCCAAATTTACTCTTGTTCTTTCTTGTATTTCAGCTTGCAACAATCTCTATGGGACACTGAAGCAGAACGTGGAGAACACTGTGCTGGATGGGCTGACCTTCACCATCCTGTATTCAGATGAGGAGCTGCCTCTCACCCTGATGATGTATAACCCTCATGTGCCTCTGGAGCTGATCTGCATATTTTTGAATAAACATTGTAAGGTATGTAGACCTCCTACCAAGGTCATGAATGAGGTTGGGCTGTGGACAGGAAAGTATAGATTTATGGTAAAGTTCTCAGAAAGCATGGATGAGCCAGGAGGAATTCATTATCCCCCCTGTAACTTTTCCATAGGGAAGGAGAGAGGTTTTCTCTTCTTCCCTAATGCTCCCAGGTTCTGCAGGCACTGCTGGGTGTATGGCCATACACAGGCAGACTGCCCTGCTGGAAGCCAGGTGGTGTGTAGAAAGTGTGGTGAGGTCGGTCATCCTAGTAGCCAGTGCACAAATGAGATTGTGTGTAACCTGTGTGGGGTAGGGGGTCATGCCTTTAAGGACTGTAACCTTAGACCCAGCACATATGCAGGAGCTGCTAGGAGGAATTTTGTAATGCCTGACCCAGATCACCTTGTGGATTTCGTGGAGGAAATGACTGAAGAGGAGAAGGCTGAGAGAAAGCAGCTGGAAGCTGAATATAAGGAGCAGAGAGAGAAGTTTCAGAAAGAGCACAAGGAGAGATTAGAGCAACGTGTCAGAGACAGGATAGTGAATAGGATTCTGGCTGAGGAGAAAAGTGCTGAGTCACTATCTGTGAGAACACACAAGCCTGAAGCCGTTCAGAGAGAGATTCCACAGACAGCTAGTGAAGAAAAGGTGGGGGCCCCTGGCAGGAGCAGTGTGTCTGCTGAGGAGAGAAGTGCTGAGTCATTGCCTGTGATTACACACAAGCCTGCAGCCGAGCAGAGAGAAGTTTCCACTGAAAAAAAGGTGGGGGCTGCTAGCAGGAGCGAGGCAAGCTCTGAGAGGAGAGTTCAGGAAGAGGTCACAGACACTGACGACGCCACCTGGACTACAGTGCAGAGGCAGACCAGGAAGAGCAGACTGAGCTCTGTGCAGAAAGTACATGGGAAGGAAAAAAGGCAGGACTATGCAAAGCAGGAAGCAAAGACTTCTGGGATGAGCAGAAGCACAAGATCTAGTGCAAGAAAGAAGCCCAGCTTTGAAGTGCTGCAGCAGCTGTCTGAAGACCAGGAGAATGTGGATGACAATAAGGAAGAGGTGACAGAAGATATCCCTGACATGACTGTCACATTGCAAGGGGAAGAAGGGGAGTCAGCCAGCCTGTCTAAAACCCCCAAGATGGAATGGAGTGAAGACTCCTCGGAGTCTGAAGATGAAGGTGGTCAGGGTGACTTTGACCAGAGTGAGGAAGAATCTGCAGATGACACAATTGTCAAACTGGTGAAACTGAGCCCCTCATCATCCTGTACCAGCGCTGGTAGCCGCAGCTCTACAAGAAGCTACCCAACAGTCACAGAACCCCAAGGTGTCCGTTTTTTAGGGGAAGACTTGGGGTACACCGTTTGCACATCCGGTGTTACCCCTCAAGACGGGAAAGGCTGAAGACCAGATGGGGCTGTGGTCGTGATCTTCCTAAAAACCTGGAGAGATGGGTTCCCAACCTGCTCAGTTGGCAATATCGTCACTGAACGTGCGACTCATAAAGTCGGCACAAAGGAGGGCCTTTATTTTAGATTATTTGGGAACCCTTAAGGACGATGTTTACTGCATTCAGGAATGCGGAATTTCTGACTCCCTGGATGACAGTGTGTGGCCACATGGCCAATGTATTTGGTCTGGTTCAGTTATTAATAAAAATAGTGGTGTTGGAATTTTAATTGCTAATAAAAATATTAAAATTGAATGTTATACAGTTATAGAGCCAGGAAGGTGTGTTATGTGTGAGATTACTTGTAGAGGGTGGAGGGTTAAGATTGTGAATGTGTATGCTTCGGTTGATAAAGAAGAGCGATTGGAACTTTTTGAGAAATTGTCTTTTTTTCTGCATGGGAGAATACCTGTTGTTTTTGTTGGTGATTTTAATTGTGTCACTGAAGGTGTGCATGTGGATGTCACTGGGAAAAAGTTGAGGGGTCTGATTGAGGATTTTTCGTTTGTTGATGCTGCAGAGTTTTTCTTGGGAAAACCTCCTCCCGTCACTTACAAAGCTGATAGGGGGGGCATTGAATCGAGAATTGACCGTGTTTTGTTGTCAACTAACATTGTCTGTAAGCATTTTCAACAGGAAGATGTTCCTTTTTCTGATCATGTTATTTTGCGTGCGCGTTTGGAAGGTAAGGTGTCTTTTGCGCATGGTCGTGGTGTATGGAAGCTAAATGTACGTCTGTTAGATGATGAACGGATCATGATTGCCTTTAGAAGGATGTATGCGAAGTGGAAACATAGAAAAAAAGATTTTGTGAATGTGTTGGAATGGTGGGACTGGATGAAGAAGGAAATAGGTTTTTTCTTTAAGAAGTGGGGAAGGAAAAAAGGTATATATAATAGAGAAAAATTTAACGAATTGGGTATGAGATTAGAATGGCTGAGAAAACTGAGTATGATTGGAGTTGAGGTGGATGATTTGATGTGTCAGGTCAAGAATGAGATTAAGAAGTTTATGAATGAGAAAGGTAAGGAGATGATATATAGGTCTAAGATTGAGCATTTGGAAAAGAATGAGAAGTGTACTAGGTTTTTCTTTAAAAAAACTTTTGGTAAGAAAGTTGATATGGATGAGGTGATGAATGGGAATGGTGTGTGTGTGTATGGTGAGGATGTGATGAATGTGGTTGAATTGTTTTATAAGGAGTTGTATGGTGCCAAATGGTTGGATGAAGGTTTGATGGCTGAAATGTTGGGTAAATTGGAAGGTCGGCTAACTGAGGATGAGAGTGAGTTGATGGATGATGAAATTGTGTTGGATGAAGTGAAGAAGGTCGTAATGTCTGCAGGTAAGAATAAAACGCCTGGGAAAGATGGGTTGCCTATAGAGCTGTATGTGAAAGAGTGGGATACTATGGGAAATGATTTGTTGGAAGTATGTAAGTATATGTTTGATAACAATGTACTGTGTGAATCAATGAGAGAAGGAGTGGTTGTATTGATTCACAAGAAGGGAGACCGGAAGGACTTGGGAAATTGGAGGCCGATCACCCTTCTGAATGCTGATTATAAGGTTTTCAGTAAGTTGTTAGCAAACAGGATGAGAGATATGATTGGGAAAGTAATTGGTGAGGATCAGGTGTGTGCCATACCTGGAAGAACGATGAATGAAAATTTAGTGTTGTTAAGGGATGTGATTGGTGACTGTTTGGGCCGCAAGCTGAAATGTATGGTTTTTTCTGTGGATTTTGAAAAAGCATTTGATAGGGTGTCGCACATCTTTATGTTTAATGTCTTAGCGAAAATGGGTTTTTCTAGGAATTTTGTGAGTTGTGTGAGAAGCCTGTATTGCAATGTATCAAGTGAAATTTTGGTGAATGGATTTTTGAGTAACAAGGTTAAGGTAACGTCTGGTGTGAGACAAGGGTGTCCTATGTCACCCATTTTATTTATAAGTGTGATTGAGGTTCTTTTGTGTATGATAAGGAGTGACAAGTTTATGAAAGGTGTTTTGATTCCTGGAAGTGGTGGGAAAGATCTGAGAATATTGGGATATATGGATGATGTGGTCATTGTGAGTGAAAATATGGCTGCAATGAATAGGGCAAAGTACTTATTGAATATGTTTTCCAGGGCCTCAGCCTTTAAAATTAATTGGGCTAAATGCTCCTTTAAATGCTTTGGTGATAACAGCATTAAATTGGATGAGGTTAAATGTGAAGATGGAGCTATTAAGGTACTGGGAATTAAATTCAATAACAACTTAAAGGGGAATGAAAGTTGGGACGACTGCGGAAAGAGAATAGCACAAAAATTAAATTTCTGGAAGTTGAGGGAGCTGACATTGACAGGGAAGATTTTGATTATCAAAGCAGTGGTGCTTCCGATTTTGCTTTTTGTTGCCAATGTGTACCCCTCGGCTTCTAGAAAAATTAAAAAAACTGAAAAAATTATTTTTACTTTCCTCTGGGGGAGTCGAATGGAAAAGTTAAAAAGAGAGCATGTGTATAAGATGTGTGTGAATGGTGGTTTAGATTTTCCAAATATTGATTTTTTTCTAGGGGTAAGTTATATCAAAATGCTGGTGATTTGTATGGGTAAGGGGAACAAATGTGCTTGTATGGTAAGATACTCCGCTGGTTGGATGTTTTACAAGTTGAATTGGATCAAAAGAGATGCTACAGTACCTGTTGCTTTCAGGTGCCCGCTGTGGTATGAAAGAGTGGAGAAAGTCATTAGGAAGTACGATCTGATGGATCAGAGTATGATTGACTTTGTAAACAAGAAAAAGATCATTAAAATGGTGAGACATAGAGAGATGGTGTGTAATATTGATGGCTTGAGAGGGGAGGATGTGCCAAATATGTGGAAAAAGTTGGGAACGCAAGGTATGTCCAATAGACAGAAAGATATTGCATGGATGGTTCTGCATGACATACTACCTATAAGGGATGTGCAGAAGAGGAGAGATCTGATTAAGACTGATGTGTGTCCAAGAGATGGATGTGGTTCAAGAGAGATTGTCAGACATATGCTGTGGGATTGTGAATTTGCTTATGATGTGTGGAGAGGAATGAGCACGCTGTGTAATGGATTGGCAGGTGTGACTTTTGTCAATTGGAAGGTTGCAATGTTTGGAATGGGAGCCTGTAATAGCTTGAAAGATAGAGTGTTATGGTTATTGACTGTGTGTGTAATGGAAAGCCTATGGGACGCAAGGAATCTGCTAGTTTTTAAAAGGAAAAAGATGACAGTTAATGAAGTTTTAAAACTGATTTTGTCTCGTATGTATGTCATCTACCTATGGGACAAGAAACGTGGTGCCATCGATGCGGAAGGGGTATGGAAGTTTAAGAAATGGAGATTCCTGGTAAAGTATAGATAAATAGAGGTTTTTGGTAAGGTATTAATAAATGGTTTAACATGTTTTTTTTTCCTTTAGCTTAAATTGTTAATTATGTGTTGTATTGCTTGGTTTCAATTCAATCTTTTTAACCTGAGGTTAAAATTAAAAAACTTTTTATATAAAACGCCATGATATGATGAGAGGTTACATACCGGAAAGAGCTTTAAGTAGCTAACTTGATGGTGGAAATTACAACCGATCTGACATGGTAAAAAAAAAAAAAAAAAAAAAAAAAAAAATCTGTTCTTATCAGTTTAATATCTGATACGTCCCCTATCTGGGGACCATATATTAAATGGATTTTTAGAACAGGGAGATGGAAAAAGAGCTTGCTCACTTCACTCCACGTATCAGCCCAGTATGGCAGTTTCTCTGGGAATGGTGCACTCACTCTCTTAAGCGGTTTCCAAAGACAGATTGAATTGAAATCGGGATAAGCAAGTAGTGTTTTCAAAGCATGATTTGAATGCTTTTTTCCAATGTCGCCGCTCTGCAATTAGTTTTTCTTGGTCCAAGTTGCACATTTCCAATTCCTTAGCCTTGATTTAACTTGACCAACTCTTCTACTACTACTACTACTACTACTACTACTACTCTTATTCACCGCTATATGGGAGGCATTGCACTGTATTCAATGTGTCCGTAAAATAACGATCTATCTTGGCCTTTGCTGTTTGGTAGGTATAGGTGTGACAAGCTGCAGTAATGTGTTTGGCTTTGGATAGCTACATTTCTGCACACCCACCTGCTACAAGGCCTGCAGCCCCTTCGCCTCAGAACTTCCCCAGTCTTAATTCAAGCATTCAATTCCTACCACATCCCTCATGCAATGATATGTCGCTTCATTTTTGAAACATTGTCCCCCTCTTGTGGCCTTCCAACTTTGAAATTTACTGTTCAATTTTGAATTAATTCATATATGAATAAAATGGAAAAGCAACGATTTATCTGGCGAGTTATTTGAATGTTCTGCCTACGTCCACCTGTCTGACAGACGGACGGTATTCTAGTGGCTTGTAGCAGCAGCAGCAGCAGCTAGGTGCGCTGCTTGCCTGCAGTAAATAGGATGTGTCCATCCATGGAACACTGTGATAGGAATCATGCCATTCATAGCACACAATGCTTGGATGTGTTCGACCACGTCTCACAATGGGACCACGTGTCACAATGGGCAGCCCACAGTCTGTAGCAGCTGCGCAGTAGTATTCAGCTTCAGTCTGCTGAGTGAGCCTGAGCAGACAGGTGGGCCATGCTCGCCTCCTGGTTACAATATCTGGCACCAGGAGAGTTAGGCCACGTTCACACGCTGCGGATTCCGCTGCGGATTAATCCGCACGGATTTAGCAAAAACCGCAGATAATCCGCAGGTCCAAAGACCTGCGGATTATCTGCGGTTTTGCCTGCGGTTTGGTCCTGCGGATTCACTATCTCCACAATGGTGGAGATAGGAACCCGCAGCGTTTTCCACAGAAAGAATTGACATGCAATTCTTTCTGCGGATTCAAAACCGCAGCAAATCCGCGCGGTTTTTTCCGCAGCGTCGGCACAGCGTTTTTTTTTACCCATTCAAATGAATGGTACTGTACACCGCAGCTAAAACTGCTGCGTGTCTGTAGCGGCCAATCCGCAGCGTGTGCACACAGCCTTAAAGCAAGACCTTTCATTTAGGGAGGGTAGTAGAGGGGGCGGTGTAGGAGCAGTGCTCCTCTGGCCTCTTTCCTAGTACTGAAGCGCGTTTGACCGTGAGGGGAGGGTGGCCTAACAAAAAAGGGGTTGGCCTATGCAAATTAAAAGCGCGTGGAGTGGAATCCTGGGGGAAAAAAAAAAAAAAAAAATCAGCCGCCTGCGCTTTTGTTATGCGCCCAGACTTGGTTTGAATGTCTTCCTCAGGGTGGTGTCTGTGTCATTCTCCACAATGGGTGCCTGTCTTAAGCCCTGTGGCCTTGCAAGCGGCAAACCATTTCTGGTTATCGCTTCTCGGCCTTTTGGCTAAGATCAAGTGTAGTATCTGTTCTTATCAGTTTAATATCTGATACGTCCCCTATCTGGGGACCATATATTAAATGGATTTTTAGAACAGGGAGATGGAAAAAGAGCTTGCTCACTTCACTCCACGTATCAGCCCAGTATGGCAGTTTCTCTGGGAATGGTGCACTCACTCTCTTAAGCGGTTTCCAAAGACAGATTGAATTGAAATCGGGATAAGCAAGTAGTGTTTTCAAAGCATGATTTGAATGCTTTTTTCCAATGTCGCCGCTCTGCAATTAGTTTTTCTTGGTCCAAGTTGCACATTTCCAATTCCTTAGCCTTGATTTAACTTGACCAACTCTTCTACTACTACTACTACTACTACTACTACTACTACTCTTATTCACCGCTATATGGGAGGCATTGCACTGTATTCAATGTGTCCGTAAAATAACGATCTATCTTGGCCTTTGCTGTTTGGTAGGTATAGGTGTGACAAGCTGCAGTAATGTGTTTGGCTTTGGATAGCTACATTTCTGCACACCCACCTGCTACAAGGCCTGCAGCCCCTTCGCCTCAGAACTTCCCCAGTCTTAATTCAAGCATTCAATTCCTACCACATCCCTCATGCAATGATATGTCGCTTCATTTTTGAAACATTGTCCCCCTCTTGTGGCCTTCCAACTTTGAAATTTACTGTTCAATTTTGAATTAATTCATATATGAATAAAATGGAAAAGCAACGATTTATCTGGCGAGTTATTTGAATGTTCTGCCTACGTCCACCTGTCTGACAGACGGACGGTATTCTAGTGGCTTGTAGCAGCAGCAGCAGCAGCTAGGTGCGCTGCTTGCCTGCAGTAAATAGGATGTGTCCATCCATGGAACACTGTGATAGGAATCATGCCATTCATAGCACACAATGCTTGGATGTGTTCGACCACGTCTCACAATGGGACCACGTGTCACAATGGGCAGCCCACAGTCTGTAGCAGCTGCGCAGTAGTATTCAGCTTCAGTCTGCTGAGTGAGCCTGAGCAGACAGGTGGGCCATGCTCGCCTCCTGGTTACAATATCTGGCACCAGGAGAGTTAGGCCACGTTCACACGCTGCGGATTCCGCTGCGGATTAATCCGCACGGATTTAGCAAAAACCGCAGATAATCCGCAGGTCCAAAGACCTGCGGATTATCTGCGGTTTTGCCTGCGGTTTGGTCCTGCGGATTCACTATCTCCACAATGGTGGAGATAGGAACCCGCAGCGTTTTCCACAGAAAGAATTGACATGCAATTCTTTCTGCGGATTCAAAACCGCAGCAAATCCGCGCGGTTTTTTCCGCAGCGTCGGCACAGCGTTTTTTTTTACCCATTCAAATGAATGGTACTGTACACCGCAGCTAAAACTGCTGCGTGTCTGTAGCGGCCAATCCGCAGCGTGTGCACACAGCCTTAAAGCAAGACCTTTCATTTAGGGAGGGTAGTAGAGGGGGCGGTGTAGGAGCAGTGCTCCTCTGGCCTCTTTCCTAGTACTGAAGCGCGTTTGACCGTGAGGGGAGGGTGGCCTAACAAAAAAGGGGTTGGCCTATGCAAATTAAAAGCGCGTGGAGTGGAATCCTGGGGGAAAAAAAAAAAAAAAAAATCAGCCGCCTGCGCTTTTGTTATGCGCCCAGACTTGGTTTGAATGTCTTCCTCAGGGTGGTGTCTGTGTCATTCTCCACAATGGGTGCCTGTCTTAAGCCCTGTGGCCTTGCAAGCGGCAAACCATTTCTGGTTATCGCTTCTCGGCCTTTTGGCTAAGATCAAGTGTAGTATCTGTTCTTATCAGTTTAATATCTGATACGTCCCCTATCTGGGGACCATATATTAAATGGATTTTTAGAACAGGGAGATGGAAAAAGAGCTTGCTCACTTCACTCCACGTATCAGCCCAGTATGGCAGTTTCTCTGGGAATGGTGCACTCACTCTCTTAAGCGGTTTCCAAAGACAGATTGAATTGAAATCGGGATAAGCAAGTAGTGTTTTCAAAGCATGATTTGAATGCTTTTTTCCAATGTCGCCGCTCTGCAATTAGTTTTTCTTGGTCCAAGTTGCACATTTCCAATTCCTTAGCCTTGATTTAACTTGACCAACTCTTCTACTACTACTACTACTACTACTACTACTCTTATTCACCGCTATATGGGAGGCATTGCACTGTATTCAATGTGTCCGTAAAATAACGATCTATCTTGGCCTTTGCTGTTTGGTAGGTATAGGTGTGACAAGCTGCAGTAATGTGTTTGGCTTTGGATAGCTACATTTCTGCACACCCACCTGCTACAAGGCCTGCAGCCCCTTCGCCTCAGAACTTCCCCAGTCTTAATTCAAGCATTCAATTCCTACCACATCCCTCATGCAATGATATGTCGCTTCATTTTTGAAACATTGTCCCCCTCTTGTGGCCTTCCAACTTTGAAATTTACTGTTCAATTTTGAATTAATTCATATATGAATAAAATGGAAAAGCAACGATTTATCTGGCGAGTTATTTGAATGTTCTGCCTACGTCCACCTGTCTGACAGACGGACGGTATTCTAGTGGCTTGTAGCAGCAGCAGCAGCAGCTAGGTGCGCTGCTTGCCTGCAGTAAATAGGATGTGTCCATCCATGGAACACTGTGATAGGAATCATGCCATTCATAGCACACAATGCTTGGATGTGTTCGACCACGTCTCACAATGGGACCACGTGTCACAATGGGCAGCCCACAGTCTGTAGCAGCTGCGCAGTAGTATTCAGCTTCAGTCTGCTGAGTGAGCCTGAGCAGACAGGTGGGCCATGCTCGCCTCCTGGTTACAATATCTGGCACCAGGAGAGTTAGGCCACGTTCACACGCTGCGGATTCCGCTGCGGATTAATCCGCACGGATTTAGCAAAAACCGCAGATAATCCGCAGGTCCAAAGACCTGCGGATTATCTGCGGTTTTGCCTGCGGTTTGGTCCTGCGGATTCACTATCTCCACAATGGTGGAGATAGGAACCCGCAGCGTTTTCCACAGAAAGAATTGACATGCAATTCTTTCTGCGGATTCAAAACCGCAGCAAATCCGCGCGGTTTTTTCCGCAGCGTCGGCACAGCGTTTTTTTTTACCCATTCAAATGAATGGTACTGTACACCGCAGCTAAAACTGCTGCGTGTCTGTAGCGGCCAATCCGCAGCGTGTGCACACAGCCTTAAAGCAAGACCTTTCATTTAGGGAGGGTAGTAGAGGGGGCGGTGTAGGAGCAGTGCTCCTCTGGCCTCTTTCCTAGTACTGAAGCGCGTTTGACCGTGAGGGGAGGGTGGCCTAACAAAAAAGGGGTTGGCCTATGCAAATTAAAAGCGCGTGGAGTGGAATCCTGGGGGAAAAAAAAAAAAAAAAAATCAGCCGCCTGCGCTTTTGTTATGCGCCCAGACTTGGTTTGAATGTCTTCCTCAGGGTGGTGTCTGTGTCATTCTCCACAATGGGTGCCTGTCTTAAGCCCTGTGGCCTTGCAAGCGGCAAACCATTTCTGGTTATCGCTTCTCGGCCTTTTGGCTAAGATCAAGTGTAGTATCTGTTCTTATCAGTTTAATATCTGATACGTCCCCTATCTGGGGACCATATATTAAATGGATTTTTAGAACAGGGAGATGGAAAAAGAGCTTGCTCACTTCACTCCACGTATCAGCCCAGTATGGCAGTTTCTCTGGGAATGGTGCACTCACTCTCTTAAGCGGTTTCCAAAGACAGATTGAATTGAAATCGGGATAAGCAAGTAGTGTTTTCAAAGCATGATTTGAATGCTTTTTTCCAATGTCGCCGCTCTGCAATTAGTTTTTCTTGGTCCAAGTTGCACATTTCCAATTCCTTAGCCTTGATTTAACTTGACCAACTCTTCTACTACTACTACTACTACTACTACTACTACTCTTATTCACCGCTATATGGGAGGCATTGCACTGTATTCAATGTGTCCGTAAAATAACGATCTATCTTGGCCTTTGCTGTTTGGTAGGTATAGGTGTGACAAGCTGCAGTAATGTGTTTGGCTTTGGATAGCTACATTTCTGCACACCCACCTGCTACAAGGCCTGCAGCCCCTTCGCCTCAGAACTTCCCCAGTCTTAATTCAAGCATTCAATTCCTACCACATCCCTCATGCAATGATATGTCGCTTCATTTTTGAAACATTGTCCCCCTCTTGTGGCCTTCCAACTTTGAAATTTACTGTTCAATTTTGAATTAATTCATATATGAATAAAATGGAAAAGCAACGATTTATCTGGCGAGTTATTTGAATGTTCTGCCTACGTCCACCTGTCTGACAGACGGACGGTATTCTAGTGGCTTGTAGCAGCAGCAGCAGCAGCTAGGTGCGCTGCTTGCCTGCAGTAAATAGGATGTGTCCATCCATGGAACACTGTGATAGGAATCATGCCATTCATAGCACACAATGCTTGGATGTGTTCGACCACGTCTCACAATGGGACCACGTGTCACAATGGGCAGCCCACAGTCTGTAGCAGCTGCGCAGTAGTATTCAGCTTCAGTCTGCTGAGTGAGCCTGAGCAGACAGGTGGGCCATGCTCGCCTCCTGGTTACAATATCTGGCACCAGGAGAGTTAGGCCACGTTCACACGCTGCGGATTCCGCTGCGGATTAATCCGCACGGATTTAGCAAAAACCGCAGATAATCCGCAGGTCCAAAGACCTGCGGATTATCTGCGGTTTTGCCTGCGGTTTGGTCCTGCGGATTCACTATCTCCACAATGGTGGAGATAGGAACCCGCAGCGTTTTCCACAGAAAGAATTGACATGCAATTCTTTCTGCGGATTCAAAACCGCAGCAAATCCGCGCGGTTTTTTCCGCAGCGTCGGCACAGCGTTTTTTTTTACCCATTCAAATGAATGGTACTGTACACCGCAGCTAAAACTGCTGCGTGTCTGTAGCGGCCAATCCGCAGCGTGTGCACACAGCCTTAAAGCAAGACCTTTCATTTAGGGAGGGTAGTAGAGGGGGCGGTGTAGGAGCAGTGCTCCTCTGGCCTCTTTCCTAGTACTGAAGCGCGTTTGACCGTGAGGGGAGGGTGGCCTAACAAAAAAGGGGTTGGCCTATGCAAATTAAAAGCGCGTGGAGTGGAATCCTGGGGGAAAAAAAAAAAAAAAAAATCAGCCGCCTGCGCTTTTGTTATGCGCCCAGACTTGGTTTGAATGTCTTCCTCAGGGTGGTGTCTGTGTCATTCTCCACAATGGGTGCCTGTCTTAAGCCCTGTGGCCTTGCAAGCGGCAAACCATTTCTGGTTATCGCTTCTCGGCCTTTTGGCTAAGATCAAGTGTAGATCTTGGCTAGGAGAGTCTGTGTTTTTTGTCCTTCTCAGCACTGCAGCTTTTGCTGCTTTTGCTTTGAGAGGGGACTTTGCAGACACGAGCAGCGATGGTTAGAATTCGCTTTGCTGAGCCTGGGGAAACCCGGGTGAAGCATGGTATCCGGATCGATATAGATGCCGGACATGAAGATGATTTTCCCTTGGGATTTTTTGTGAACAACGTTCTTTTTGGAGTTCTGAAGCTGAGAAAAGAGGAGATTTTGTGTTTGCAGCAGTTCAGATCCAAATTTACTCTTGTTCTTTCTTGTATTTCAGCTTGCAACAATCTCTATGGGACACTGAAGCAGAACGTGGAGAACACTGTGCTGGATGGGCTGACCTTCACCATCCTGTATTCAGATGAGGAGCTGCCTCTCACCCTGATGATGTATAACCCTCATGTGCCTCTGGAGCTGATCTGCATATTTTTGAATAAACATTGCAAGGTATGTAGACCTCCTACCAAGGTCATGAATGAGGTTGGGCTGTGGACAGGAAAGTATAGATTTATGGTAAAGTTCTCAGAAAGCATGGATGAGCCAGGAGGAATTCATTATCCCCCCTGTAACTTTTCCATAGGGAAGGAGAGAGGTTTTCTCTTCTTCCCTAATGCTCCCAGGTTCTGCAGGCACTGCTGGGTGTATGGCCATACACAGGCAGACTGCCCTGCTGGAAGCCAGGTGGTGTGTAGAAAGTGTGGTGAGGTCGGTCATCCTAGTAGCCAGTGCACAAATGAGATTGTGTGTAATCTGTGTGGGGTAGGGGGTCATGCCTTTAAGGACTGTAACCTTAGACCCAGCACATATGCAGGAGCTGCTAGGAGGAATTTTGTAATGCCTGACCCAGATCACCTTGTGGATTTTGTGGAGGAAATGACTGAAGAGGAGAAGGCTGAGAGAAAGCAGCTGGAAGCTGAATATAAGGAGCAGAGAGAGAAGTTTCAGAAAGAGCACAAGGAGAGATTAGAGCAACGTGTCAGAGACAGGATAGTGAATAGGATGCTGGCTGAGGAGAAAAGTGCTGAGTCACTACCTGTGAGAACACACAAGCCTGAAGCCATTCAGAGAGAGATTCCACAGACAGCTAGTGAAGAAAAGGTGGGGGCCCCTGGCAGGAGCAGTGTGTCTGCTGAGGAGAGAAGTGCTGAGTCATTGCCTGTGATTACACACAAGCCTGCAGCCGAGCAGAGAGAAGTTTCCACTGGAAAAAAGGTGGGGGCTGCTAGCAGGAGCGAGGCAAGCTCTGAGAGGAGAGTTCAGGAAGAGGTCACAGACACTGAGGACGCCACCTGGACTACAGTGCAGAGGCAGACCAGGAAGAGCAGACTGAGCTCTGTGCAGAAAGTACATGGAAAGGAAAAAAGGCAGGATTATGCAAAGCAGGAAGCAAAGACTTCTGGGATGAGCAGAAGCACAAGATCTAGTGCAAGAAAGAAGCCCAGCTTTGAAGTGCTGCAGCAGCTGTCTGAAGACCAGGAGAATGTGGATGACAATAAGGAAGAGGTGACAGAAGATATCCCTGACATGACTGTCACATTGCAAGGGGAAGAAGGGGAGTCAGCCAGCCTGTCTAAAACCCCCAAGATGGAATGGAGTGAAGACTCCTCGGAGTCTGAAGATGAAGGTGGTCAGGGTGACTTTGACCAGAGTGAGGAAGAATCTGCAGATGACACAATTGTCAAACTGGTGAAACTGAGCCCCTCATCATCCTGTACCAGCGCTGGTAGCCGCAGCTCCACAAGAAGCTACCCAACAGTCACAGAACCCCAAGGTGTGCGTTTTTTAGGGGAAGACTTGGGGTACACCGTTTGCACATCCGGTGTTACCCCTCAAGACGGGAAAGGCTGAAGACCAGATGGGGCTGTGGTCGTGATCTTCCTAAAAACCTGGAGAGATGGGTTCCCAACCTGCTCAGTTGGCAATATCGTCACTGAACGTGCGACTCATAAAGTCGGCACAAAGGAGGGCCTTTATTTTAGATTATTTGGGAACCCTTAAGGACGATGTTTACTGCATTCAGGAATGCGGAATTTCTGACTCCCTGGATGACAGTGTGTGGCCACATGGCCAATGTATTTGGTCTGGTTCAGTTATTAATAAAAATAGTGGTGTTGGAATTTTAATTGCTAATAAAAGTATTAAAATTGAATGTTATACAGTTATAGAGCCAGGAAGGTGTGTTATGTGTGAGATTACTTGTAGAGGGTGGAGGGTTAAGATTGTGAATGTGTATGCTTCGGTTGATAAAGAAGAGCGATTGGAACTTTTTGAGAAATTGTCTTTTTTTCTGCATGAGAGAATACCTGTTGTTTTTGTTGGTGATTTTAATTGTGTCACTGAAGGTGTGCATGTGGATGTCACTGGGAAAAAGTTGAGGGGTCTGATTGAGGATTTTTCGTTTGTTGATGCTGCAGAGTTTTTCTTGGGAAAACCTCCTCCCGTCACTTACAAAGCTGATAGGGGGGGCATTGAATCGAGAATTGACCGTATTTTGTTGTCAACTAACATTGTCTGTAAGCATTTTCAACAGGAAGATGTTCCTTTTTCTGATCATGTTATTTTGCGTGCGCGTTTGGAAGGTAAGGTGTCTTTTGCGCATGGTCGTGGTGTATGGAAGCTAAATGTACGTCTGTTAGATGATGAACGGATCATGATTGCCTTTAGAAGGATGTATGCGAAGTGGAAACATAGAAAAAAAGATTTTGTGAATGTGTTGGAATGGTGGGACTGGATGAAGAAGGAAATAGGTTTTTTCTTTAAGAAGTGGGGAAGGAAAAAAGGTATATATAATAGAGAAAAATTTAACGAATTGGGTATGAGATTAGAATGGCTGAGAAAACTGAGTATGATTGGAGTTGAGGTGGATGATTTGATGTGTCAGGTCAAGAATGAGATTAAGAAGTTTATGAATGAGAAAGGTAAGGAGATGATATATAGGTCTAAGATTGAGCATTTGGAAAAGAATGAGAAGTGTACTAGGTTTTTCTTTAAAAAAACTTTTGGTAAGAAAGTTGATATGGATGAGGTGATGAATGGGAATGGTGTGTGTGTGTATGGTGAGGATGTGATGAATGTGGTTGAATTGTTTTATAAGGAGTTGTATGGTGCCAAATGGTTGGATGAAGGTTTGATGGCTGAAATGTTGGGTAAATTGGAAGGTCGGCTAACTGAGGATGAGAGTGAGTTGATGGATGATGAAATTGTGTTGGATGAAGTGAAGAAGGTCGTAATGTCTGCAGGTAAGAATAAAACGCCTGGGAAAGATGGGTTGCCTATAGAGCTGTATGTGAAAGAGTGGGATACTATGGGAAATGATTTGTTGGAAGTATGTAAGTATATGTTTGATAACAATGTACTGTGTGAATCAATGAGAGAAGGAGTGGTTGTATTGATTCACAAGAAGGGAGACCGGAAGGACTTGGGAAATTGGAGGCCGATCACCCTTCTGAATGCTGATTATAAGGTTTTCAGTAAGTTGTTAGCAAACAGGATGAGAGATATGATTGGGAAAGTAATTGGTGAGGATCAGGTGTGTGCCATACCTGGAAGAACGATGAATGAAAATTTAGTGTTGTTAAGGGATGTGATTGGTGATTGTTTGGGCCGCAAGCTGAAATGTATGGTTTTTTCTGTGGATTTTGAAAAAGCATTTGATAGGGTGTCGCACATCTTTATGTTTAATGTCTTAGCGAAAATGGGTTTTTCTAGGAATTTTGTGAGTTGTGTGAGAAGCCTGTATTGCAATGTATCAAGTGAAATTTTGGTGAATGGATTTTTGAGTAACAAGGTTAAGGTAACGTCTGGTGTGAGACAAGGGTGTCCTATGTCACCCATTTTATTTATAAGTGTGATTGAGGTTCTTTTGTGTATGATAAGGAGTGACAAGTTTATGAAAGGTGTTTTGATTCCTGGAAGTGGTGGGAAAGATCTGAGAATATTGGGATATATGGATGATGTGGTCATTGTGAGTGAAAATATGGCTGCAATGAATAGGGCAAAGTACTTATTGAATATGTTTTCCAGGGCCTCAGCCTTTAAAATTAATTGGGCTAAATGCTCCTTTAAATGCTTTGGTGATAACAGCATTAAATTGGATGAGGTTAAATGTGAAGATGGAGCTATTAAGGTACTGGGAATTAAATTCAATAACAACTTAAAGGGGAATGAAAGTTGGGACGACTGCGGAAAGAGAATAGCACAAAAATTAAATTTCTGGAAGTTGAGGGAGCTGACATTGACAGGGAAGATTTTGATTATCAAAGCAGTGGTGCTTCCGATTTTGCTTTTTGTTGCCAATGTGTACCCCTCGGCTTCTAGAAAAATTAAAAAAACTGAAAAAATTATTTTTACTTTCCTCTGGGGGAGTCGAATGGAAAAGTTAAAAAGAGAGCATGTGTATAAGATGTGTGTGAATGGTGGTTTAGATTTTCCAAATATTGATTTTTTTCTAGGGGTAAGTTATATCAAAATGCTGGTGATTTGTATGGGTAAGGGGAACAAATGTGCTTGTATGGTAAGATACTCCGCTGGTTGGATGTTTTACAAGTTGAATTGGATCAAAAGAGATGCTACAGTACCTGTTGCTTTCAGGTGCCCGCTGTGGTATGAAAGAGTGGAGAAAGTCATTAGGAAGTACGATCTGATGGATCAGAGTATGATTGACTTTGTAAACAAGAAAAAGATCATTAAAATGGTGAGACATAGAGAGATGGTGTGTAATATTGATGGCTTGAGAGGGGAGGATGTGCCAAATATGTGGAAAAAGTTGGGAACGCAAGGTATGTCCAATAGACAGAAAGATATTGCATGGATGGTTCTGCATGACATACTACCTATAAGGGATGTGCAGAAGAGGAGAGATCTGATTAAGACTGATGTGTGTCCAAGAGATGGATGTGGTTCAAGAGAGATTGTCAGACATATGCTGTGGGATTGTGAATTTGCTTATGATGTGTGGAGAGGAATGAGCACGCTGTGTAATGGATTGGCAGGTGTGACTTTTGTCAATTGGAAGGTTGCAATGTTTGGAATGGGAGCCTGTAATAGCTTGAAAGATAGAGTGTTATGGTTATTGACTGTGTGTGTAATGGAAAGCCTATGGGACGCAAGGAATCTGCTAGTTTTTAAAAGGAAAAAGATGACAGTTAATGAAGTTTTAAAACTGATTTTGTCTCGTATGTATGTCATCTACCTATGGGACAAGAAACGTGGTGCCATCGATGCGGAAGGGGTATGGAAGTTTAAGAAATGGAGATTCCTGGTAAAGTATAGATAAATAGAGGTTTTTGGTAAGGTATTAATAAATGGTTTAACATGTTTTTTTTTCCTTTAGCTTAAATTGTTAATTATGTGTTGTATTGCTTGGTTTCAATTCAATCTTTTTAACCTGAGGTTAAAATTAAAAAACTTTTTATATAAAACGCCATGATATGATGAGAGGTTACATACCGGAAAGAGCTTTAAGTAGCTAACTTGATGGTGGAAATTACAACCGATCTGACATGGTAAAAAAAAAAAAAAAAAAAAATCTGTTCTTATCAGTTTAATATCTGATACGTCCCCTATCTGGGGACCATATATTAAATGGATTTTTAGAACAGGGAGATGGAAAAAGAGCTTGCTCACTTCACTCCACGTATCAGCCCAGTATGGCAGTTTCTCTGGGAATGGTGCACTCACTCTCTTAAGCGGTTTCCAAAGACAGATTGAATTGAAATCGGGATAAGCAAGTAGTGTTTTCAAAGCATGATTTGAATGCTTTTTTCCAATGTCGCCGCTCTGCAATTAGTTTTTCTTGGTCCAAGTTGCACATTTCCAATTCCTTAGCCTTGATTTAACTTGACCAACTCTTCTACTACTACTACTACTACTACTACTCTTATTCACCGCTATATGGGAGGCATTGCACTGTATTCAATGTGTCCGTAAAATAACGATCTATCTTGGCCTTTGCTGTTTGGTAGGTATAGGTGTGACAAGCTGCAGTAATGTGTTTGGCTTTGGATAGCTACATTTCTGCACACCCACCTGCTACAAGGCCTGCAGCCCCTTCGCCTCAGAACTTCCCCAGTCTTAATTCAAGCATTCAATTCCTACCACATCCCTCATGCAATGATATGTCGCTTCATTTTTGAAACATTGTCCCCCTCTTGTGGCCTTCCAACTTTGAAATTTACTGTTCAATTTTGAATTAATTCATATATGAATAAAATGGAAAAGCAACGATTTATCTGGCGAGTTATTTGAATGTTCTGCCTACGTCCACCTGTCTGACAGACGGACGGTATTCTAGTGGCTTGTAGCAGCAGCAGCAGCAGCTAGGTGCGCTGCTTGCCTGCAGTAAATAGGATGTGTCCATCCATGGAACACTGTGATAGGAATCATGCCATTCATAGCACACAATGCTTGGATGTGTTCGACCACGTCTCACAATGGGACCACGTGTCACAATGGGCAGCCCACAGTCTGTAGCAGCTGCGCAGTAGTATTCAGCTTCAGTCTGCTGAGTGAGCCTGAGCAGACAGGTGGGCCATGCTCGCCTCCTGGTTACAATATCTGGCACCAGGAGAGTTAGGCCACGTTCACACGCTGCGGATTCCGCTGCGGATTAATCCGCACGGATTTAGCAAAAACCGCAGATAATCCGCAGGTCCAAAGACCTGCGGATTATCTGCGGTTTTGCCTGCGGTTTGGTCCTGCGGATTCACTATCTCCACAATGGTGGAGATAGGAACCCGCAGCGTTTTCCACAGAAAGAATTGACATGCAATTCTTTCTGCGGATTCAAAACCGCAGCAAATCCGCGCGGTTTTTTCCGCAGCGTCGGCACAGCGTTTTTTTTTACCCATTCAAATGAATGGTACTGTACACCGCAGCTAAAACTGCTGCGTGTCTGTAGCGGCCAATCCGCAGCGTGTGCACACAGCCTTAAAGCAAGACCTTTCATTTAGGGAGGGTAGTAGAGGGGGCGGTGTAGGAGCAGTGCTCCTCTGGCCTCTTTCCTAGTACTGAAGCGCGTTTGACCGTGAGGGGAGGGTGGCCTAACAAAAAAGGGGTTGGCCTATGCAAATTAAAAGCGCGTGGAGTGGAATCCTGGGGGAAAAAAAAAAAAAAAAAATCAGCCGCCTGCGCTTTTGTTATGCGCCCAGACTTGGTTTGAATGTCTTCCTCAGGGTGGTGTCTGTGTCATTCTCCACAATGGGTGCCTGTCTTAAGCCCTGTGGCCTTGCAAGCGGCAAACCATTTCTGGTTATCGCTTCTCGGCCTTTTGGCTAAGATCAAGTGTAGTATCTGTTCTTATCAGTTTAATATCTGATACGTCCCCTATCTGGGGACCATATATTAAATGGATTTTTAGAACAGGGAGATGGAAAAAGAGCTTGCTCACTTCACTCCACGTATCAGCCCAGTATGGCAGTTTCTCTGGGAATGGTGCACTCACTCTCTTAAGCGGTTTCCAAAGACAGATTGAATTGAAATCGGGATAAGCAAGTAGTGTTTTCAAAGCATGATTTGAATGCTTTTTTCCAATGTCGCCGCTCTGCAATTAGTTTTTCTTGGTCCAAGTTGCACATTTCCAATTCCTTAGCCTTGATTTAACTTGACCAACTCTTCTACTACTACTACTACTACTACTACTACTACTCTTATTCACCGCTATATGGGAGGCATTGCACTGTATTCAATGTGTCCGTAAAATAACGATCTATCTTGGCCTTTGCTGTTTGGTAGGTATAGGTGTGACAAGCTGCAGTAATGTGTTTGGCTTTGGATAGCTACATTTCTGCACACCCACCTGCTACAAGGCCTGCAGCCCCTTCGCCTCAGAACTTCCCCAGTCTTAATTCAAGCATTCAATTCCTACCACATCCCTCATGCAATGATATGTCGCTTCATTTTTGAAACATTGTCCCCCTCTTGTGGCCTTCCAACTTTGAAATTTACTGTTCAATTTTGAATTAATTCATATATGAATAAAATGGAAAAGCAACGATTTATCTGGCGAGTTATTTGAATGTTCTGCCTACGTCCACCTGTCTGACAGACGGACGGTATTCTAGTGGCTTGTAGCAGCAGCAGCAGCAGCTAGGTGCGCTGCTTGCCTGCAGTAAATAGGATGTGTCCATCCATGGAACACTGTGATAGGAATCATGCCATTCATAGCACACAATGCTTGGATGTGTTCGACCACGTCTCACAATGGGACCACGTGTCACAATGGGCAGCCCACAGTCTGTAGCAGCTGCGCAGTAGTATTCAGCTTCAGTCTGCTGAGTGAGCCTGAGCAGACAGGTGGGCCATGCTCGCCTCCTGGTTACAATATCTGGCACCAGGAGAGTTAGGCCACGTTCACACGCTGCGGATTCCGCTGCGGATTAATCCGCACGGATTTAGCAAAAACCGCAGATAATCCGCAGGTCCAAAGACCTGCGGATTATCTGCGGTTTTGCCTGCGGTTTGGTCCTGCGGATTCACTATCTCCACAATGGTGGAGATAGGAACCCGCAGCGTTTTCCACAGAAAGAATTGACATGCAATTCTTTCTGCGGATTCAAAACCGCAGCAAATCCGCGCGGTTTTTTCCGCAGCGTCGGCACAGCGTTTTTTTTTACCCATTCAAATGAATGGTACTGTACACCGCAGCTAAAACTGCTGCGTGTCTGTAGCGGCCAATCCGCAGCGTGTGCACACAGCCTTAAAGCAAGACCTTTCATTTAGGGAGGGTAGTAGAGGGGGCGGTGTAGGAGCAGTGCTCCTCTGGCCTCTTTCCTAGTACTGAAGCGCGTTTGACCGTGAGGGGAGGGTGGCCTAACAAAAAAGGGGTTGGCCTATGCAAATTAAAAGCGCGTGGAGTGGAATCCTGGGGGAAAAAAAAAAAAAAAAAATCAGCCGCCTGCGCTTTTGTTATGCGCCCAGACTTGGTTTGAATGTCTTCCTCAGGGTGGTGTCTGTGTCATTCTCCACAATGGGTGCCTGTCTTAAGCCCTGTGGCCTTGCAAGCGGCAAACCATTTCTGGTTATCGCTTCTCGGCCTTTTGGCTAAGATCAAGTGTAGTATCTGTTCTTATCAGTTTAATATCTGATACGTCCCCTATCTGGGGACCATATATTAAATGGATTTTTAGAACAGGGAGATGGAAAAAGAGCTTGCTCACTTCACTCCACGTATCAGCCCAGTATGGCAGTTTCTCTGGGAATGGTGCACTCACTCTCTTAAGCGGTTTCCAAAGACAGATTGAATTGAAATCGGGATAAGCAAGTAGTGTTTTCAAAGCATGATTTGAATGCTTTTTTCCAATGTCGCCGCTCTGCAATTAGTTTTTCTTGGTCCAAGTTGCACATTTCCAATTCCTTAGCCTTGATTTAACTTGACCAACTCTTCTACTACTACTACTACTACTACTACTACTACTCTTATTCACCGCTATATGGGAGGCATTGCACTGTATTCAATGTGTCCGTAAAATAACGATCTATCTTGGCCTTTGCTGTTTGGTAGGTATAGGTGTGACAAGCTGCAGTAATGTGTTTGGCTTTGGATAGCTACATTTCTGCACACCCACCTGCTACAAGGCCTGCAGCCCCTTCGCCTCAGAACTTCCCCAGTCTTAATTCAAGCATTCAATTCCTACCACATCCCTCATGCAATGATATGTCGCTTCATTTTTGAAACATTGTCCCCCTCTTGTGGCCTTCCAACTTTGAAATTTACTGTTCAATTTTGAATTAATTCATATATGAATAAAATGGAAAAGCAACGATTTATCTGGCGAGTTATTTGAATGTTCTGCCTACGTCCACCTGTCTGACAGACGGACGGTATTCTAGTGGCTTGTAGCAGCAGCAGCAGCAGCTAGGTGCGCTGCTTGCCTGCAGTAAATAGGATGTGTCCATCCATGGAACACTGTGATAGGAATCATGCCATTCATAGCACACAATGCTTGGATGTGTTCGACCACGTCTCACAATGGGACCACGTGTCACAATGGGCAGCCCACAGTCTGTAGCAGCTGCGCAGTAGTATTCAGCTTCAGTCTGCTGAGTGAGCCTGAGCAGACAGGTGGGCCATGCTCGCCTCCTGGTTACAATATCTGGCACCAGGAGAGTTAGGCCACGTTCACACGCTGCGGATTCCGCTGCGGATTAATCCGCACGGATTTAGCAAAAACCGCAGATAATCCGCAGGTCCAAAGACCTGCGGATTATCTGCGGTTTTGCCTGCGGTTTGGTCCTGCGGATTCACTATCTCCACAATGGTGGAGATAGGAACCCGCAGCGTTTTCCACAGAAAGAATTGACATGCAATTCTTTCTGCGGATTCAAAACCGCAGCAAATCCGCGCGGTTTTTTCCGCAGCGTCGGCACAGCGTTTTTTTTTACCCATTCAAATGAATGGTACTGTACACCGCAGCTAAAACTGCTGCGTGTCTGTAGCGGCCAATCCGCAGCGTGTGCACACAGCCTTAAAGCAAGACCTTTCATTTAGGGAGGGTAGTAGAGGGGGCGGTGTAGGAGCAGTGCTCCTCTGGCCTCTTTCCTAGTACTGAAGCGCGTTTGACCGTGAGGGGAGGGTGGCCTAACAAAAAAGGGGTTGGCCTATGCAAATTAAAAGCGCGTGGAGTGGAATCCTGGGGGAAAAAAAAAAAAAAAAAATCAGCCGCCTGCGCTTTTGTTATGCGCCCAGACTTGGTTTGAATGTCTTCCTCAGGGTGGTGTCTGTGTCATTCTCCACAATGGGTGCCTGTCTTAAGCCCTGTGGCCTTGCAAGCGGCAAACCATTTCTGGTTATCGCTTCTCGGCCTTTTGGCTAAGATCAAGTGTAGATCTTGGCTAGGAGAGTCTGTGTTTTTTGTCCTTCTCAGCACTGCAGCTTTTGCTGCTTTTGCTTTGAGAGGGGACTTTGCAGACACGAGCAGCGATGGTTAGAATTCGCTTTGCTGAGCCTGGGGAAACCCGGGTAAAGCATGGTATCCGGATCGATATAGATGCCGGACATGAAGATGATTTTCCCTTGGGATTTTTTGTGAACAACGTTCTTTTTGGAGTTCTGAAGCTGAGAAAAGAGGAGATTCTGTGTTTGCAGCAGTTCAGATCCAAATTTACTCTTGTTCTTTCTTGTATTTCAGCTTGCAACAATCTCTATGGGACACTGAAGCAGAACGTGGAGAACACTGTGCTGGATGGGCTGACCTTCACCATCCTGTATTCAGATGAGGAGCTGCCTCTCACCCTGATGATGTATAACCCTCATGTGCCTCTGGAGCTGATCTGCATATTTTTGAATAAACATTGTAAGGTATGTAGACCTCCTACCAAGGTCATGAATGAGGTTGGGCTGTGGACAGGAAAGTATAGATTTATGGTAAAGTTCTCAGAAAGCATGGATGAGCCAGGAGGAATTCATTATCCCCCCTGTAACTTTTCCATAGGGAAGGAGAGAGGTTTTCTCTTCTTCCCTAATGCTCCCAGGTTCTGCAGGCACTGCTGGGTGTATGGCCATACACAGGCAGACTGCCCTGCTGGAAGCCAGGTGGTGTGTAGAAAGTGTGGTGAGGTCGGTCATCCTAGTAGCCAGTGCACAAATGAGATTGTGTGTAACCTGTGTGGGGTAGGGGGTCATGCCTTTAAGGACTGTAACCTTAGACCCAGCACATATGCAGGAGCTGCTAGGAGGAATTTTGTAATGCCTGACCCAGATCACCTTGTGGATTTCGTGGAGGAAATGACTGAAGAGGAGAAGGCTGAGAGAAAGCAGCTGGAAGCTGAATATAAGGAGCAGAGAGAGAAGTTTCAGAAAGAGCACAAGGAGAGATTAGAGCAACGTGTCAGAGACAGGATAGTGAATAGGATTCTGGCTGAGGAGAAAAGTGCTGAGTCACTATCTGTGAGAACACACAAGCCTGAAGCCGTTCAGAGAGAGATTCCACAGACAGCTAGTGAAGAAAAGGTGGGGGCCCCTGGCAGGAGCAGTGTGTCTGCTGAGGAGAGAAGTGCTGAGTCATTGCCTGTGATTACACACAAGCCTGCAGCCGAGCAGAGAGAAGTTTCCACTGAAAAAAAGGTGGGGGCTGCTAGCAGGAGCGAGGCAAGCTCTGAGAGGAGAGTTCAGGAAGAGGTCACAGACACTGACGACGCCACCTGGACTACAGTGCAGAGGCAGACCAGGAAGAGCAGACTGAGCTCTGTGCAGAAAGTACATGGGAAGGAAAAAAGGCAGGACTATGCAAAGCAGGAAGCAAAGACTTCTGGGATGAGCAGAAGCACAAGATCTAGTGCAAGAAAGAAGCCCAGCTTTGAAGTGCTGCAGCAGCTGTCTGAAGACCAGGAGAATGTGGATGACAATAAGGAAGAGGTGACAGAAGATATCCCTGACATGACTGTCACATTGCAAGGGGAAGAAGGGGAGTCAGCCAGCCTGTCTAAAACCCCCAAGATGGAATGGAGTGAAGACTCCTCGGAGTCTGAAGATGAAGGTGGTCAGGGTGACTTTGACCAGAGTGAGGAAGAATCTGCAGATGACACAATTGTCAAACTGGTGAAACTGAGCCCCTCATCATCCTGTACCAGCGCTGGTAGCCGCAGCTCTACAAGAAGCTACCCAACAGTCACAGAACCCCAAGGTGTCCGTTTTTTAGGGGAAGACTTGGGGTACACCGTTTGCACATCCGGTGTTACCCCTCAAGACGGGAAAGGCTGAAGACCAGATGGGGCTGTGGTCGTGATCTTCCTAAAAACCTGGAGAGATGGGTTCCCAACCTGCTCAGTTGGCAATATCGTCACTGAACGTGCGACTCATAAAGTCGGCACAAAGGAGGGCCTTTATTTTAGATTATTTGGGAACCCTTAAGGACGATGTTTACTGCATTCAGGAATGCGGAATTTCTGACTCCCTGGATGACAGTGTGTGGCCACATGGCCAATGTATTTGGTCTGGTTCAGTTATTAATAAAAATAGTGGTATTGGAATTTTAATTGCTAATAAAAGTATTAAAATTGAATGTTATACAGTTATAGAGCCAGGAAGGTGTGTTATGTGTGAGATTACTTGTAGAGGGTGGAGGGTTAAGATTGTGAATGTGTATGCTTCGGTTGATAAAGAAGAGCGATTGGAACTTTTTGAGAAATTGTCTTTTTTTCTGCATGGGAGAATACCTGTTGTTTTTGTTGGTGATTTTAATTGTGTCACTGAAGGTGTGCATGTGGATGTCACTGGGAAAAAGTTGAGGGGTCTGATTGAGGATTTTTCGTTTGTTGATGCTGCAGAGTTTTTCTTGGGAAAACCTCCTCCCGTCACTTACAAAGCTGATAGGGGGGGCATTGAATCGAGAATTGACCGTGTTTTGTTGTCAACTAACATTGTCTGTAAGCATTTTCAACAGGAAGATGTTCCTTTTTCTGATCATGTTATTTTGCGTGCGCGTTTGGAAGGTAAGGTGTCTTTTGCGCATGGTCGTGGTGTATGGAAGCTAAATGTACGTCTGTTAGATGATGAACGGATCATGATTGCCTTTAGAAGGATGTATGCGAAGTGGAAACATAGAAAAAAAGATTTTGTGAATGTGTTGGAATGGTGGGACTGGATGAAGAAGGAAATAGGTTTTTTCTTTAAGAAGTGGGGAAGGAAAAAAGGTATATATAATAGAGAAAAATTTAACGAATTGGGTATGAGATTAGAATGGCTGAGAAAACTGAGTATGATTGGAGTTGAGGTGGATGATTTGATGTGTCAGGTCAAGAATGAGATTAAGAAGTTTATGAATGAGAAAGGTAAGGAGATGATATATAGGTCTAAGATTGAGCATTTGGAAAAGAATGAGAAGTGTACTAGGTTTTTCTTTAAAAAAACTTTTGGTAAGAAAGTTGATATGGATGAGGTGATGAATGGGAATGGTGTGTGTGTGTATGGTGAGGATGTGATGAATGTGGTTGAATTGTTTTATAAGGAGTTGTATGGTGCCAAATGGTTGGATGAAGGTTTGATGGCTGAAATGTTGGGTAAATTGGAAGGTCGGCTAACTGAGGATGAGAGTGAGTTGATGGATGATGAAATTGTGTTGGATGAAGTGAAGAAGGTCGTAATGTCTGCAGGTAAGAATAAAACGCCTGGGAAAGATGGGTTGCCTATAGAGCTGTATGTGAAAGAGTGGGATACTATGGGAAATGATTTGTTGGAAGTATGTAAGTATATGTTTGATAACAATGTACTGTGTGAATCAATGAGAGAAGGAGTGGTTGTATTGATTCACAAGAAGGGAGACCGGAAGGACTTGGGAAATTGGAGGCCGATCACCCTTCTGAATGCTGATTATAAGGTTTTCAGTAAGTTGTTAGCAAACAGGATGAGAGATATGATTGGGAAAGTAATTGGTGAGGATCAGGTGTGTGCCATACCTGGAAGAACGATGAATGAAAATTTAGTGTTGTTAAGGGATGTGATTGGTGACTGTTTGGGCCGCAAGCTGAAATGTATGGTTTTTTCTGTGGATTTTGAAAAAGCATTTGATAGGGTGTCGCACATCTTTATGTTTAATGTCTTAGCGAAAATGGGTTTTTCTAGGAATTTTGTGAGTTGTGTGAGAAGCCTGTATTGCAATGTATCAAGTGAAATTTTGGTGAATGGATTTTTGAGTAACAAGGTTAAGGTAACGTCTGGTGTGAGACAAGGGTGTCCTATGTCACCCATTTTATTTATAAGTGTGATTGAGGTTCTTTTGTGTATGATAAGGAGTGACAAGTTTATGAAAGGTGTTTTGATTCCTGGAAGTGGTGGGAAAGATCTGAGAATATTGGGATATATGGATGATGTGGTCATTGTGAGTGAAAATATGGCTGCAATGAATAGGGCAAAGTACTTATTGAATATGTTTTCCAGGGCCTCAGCCTTTAAAATTAATTGGGCTAAATGCTCCTTTAAATGCTTTGGTGATAACAGCATTAAATTGGATGAGGTTAAATGTGAAGATGGAGCTATTAAGGTACTGGGAATTAAATTCAATAACAACTTAAAGGGGAATGAAAGTTGGGACGACTGCGGAAAGAGAATAGCACAAAAATTAAATTTCTGGAAGTTGAGGGAGCTGACATTGACAGGGAAGATTTTGATTATCAAAGCAGTGGTGCTTCCGATTTTGCTTTTTGTTGCCAATGTGTACCCCTCGGCTTCTAGAAAAATTAAAAAAACTGAAAAAATTATTTTTACTTTCCTCTGGGGGAGTCGAATGGAAAAGTTAAAAAGAGAGCATGTGTATAAGATGTGTGTGAATGGTGGTTTAGATTTTCCAAATATTGATTTTTTTCTAGGGGTAAGTTATATCAAAATGCTGGTGATTTGTATGGGTAAGGGGAACAAATGTGCTTGTATGGTAAGATACTCCGCTGGTTGGATGTTTTACAAGTTGAATTGGATCAAAAGAGATGCTACAGTACCTGTTGCTTTCAGGTGCCCGCTGTGGTATGAAAGAGTGGAGAAAGTCATTAGGAAGTACGATCTGATGGATCAGAGTATGATTGACTTTGTAAACAAGAAAAAGATCATTAAAATGGTGAGACATAGAGAGATGGTGTGTAATATTGATGGCTTGAGAGGGGAGGATGTGCCAAATATGTGGAAAAAGTTGGGAACGCAAGGTATGTCCAATAGACAGAAAGATATTGCATGGATGGTTCTGCATGACATACTACCTATAAGGGATGTGCAGAAGAGGAGAGATCTGATTAAGACTGATGTGTGTCCAAGAGATGGATGTGGTTCAAGAGAGATTGTCAGACATATGCTGTGGGATTGTGAATTTGCTTATGATGTGTGGAGAGGAATGAGCACGCTGTGTAATGGATTGGCAGGTGTGACTTTTGTCAATTGGAAGGTTGCAATGTTTGGAATGGGAGCCTGTAATAGCTTGAAAGATAGAGTGTTATGGTTATTGACTGTGTGTGTAATGGAAAGCCTATGGGACGCAAGGAATCTGCTAGTTTTTAAAAGGAAAAAGATGACAGTTAATGAAGTTTTAAAACTGATTTTGTCTCGTATGTATGTCATCTACCTATGGGACAAGAAACGTGGTGCCATCGATGCGGAAGGGGTATGGAAGTTTAAGAAATGGAGATTCCTGGTAAAGTATAGATAAATAGAGGTTTTTGGTAAGGTATTAATAAATGGTTTAACATGTTTTTTTTTCCTTTAGCTTAAATTGTTAATTATGTGTTGTATTGCTTGGTTTCAATTCAATCTTTTTAACCTGAGGTTAAAATTAAAAAACTTTTTATATAAAACGCCATGATATGATGAGAGGTTACATACCGGAAAGAGCTTTAAGTAGCTAACTTGATGGTGGAAATTACAACCGATCTGACATGGTAAAAAAAAAAAAAAAAAAAAAAAAAAAAATCTGTTCTTATCAGTTTAATATCTGATACGTCCCCTATCTGGGGACCATATATTAAATGGATTTTTAGAACAGGGAGATGGAAAAAGAGCTTGCTCACTTCACTCCACGTATCAGCCCAGTATGGCAGTTTCTCTGGGAATGGTGCACTCACTCTCTTAAGCGGTTTCCAAAGACAGATTGAATTGAAATCGGGATAAGCAAGTAGTGTTTTCAAAGCATGATTTGAATGCTTTTTTCCAATGTCGCCGCTCTGCAATTAGTTTTTCTTGGTCCAAGTTGCACATTTCCAATTCCTTAGCCTTGATTTAACTTGACCAACTCTTCTACTACTACTACTACTACTACTACTACTACTCTTATTCACCGCTATATGGGAGGCATTGCACTGTATTCAATGTGTCCGTAAAATAACGATCTATCTTGGCCTTTGCTGTTTGGTAGGTATAGGTGTGACAAGCTGCAGTAATGTGTTTGGCTTTGGATAGCTACATTTCTGCACACCCACCTGCTACAAGGCCTGCAGCCCCTTCGCCTCAGAACTTCCCCAGTCTTAATTCAAGCATTCAATTCCTACCACATCCCTCATGCAATGATATGTCGCTTCATTTTTGAAACATTGTCCCCCTCTTGTGGCCTTCCAACTTTGAAATTTACTGTTCAATTTTGAATTAATTCATATATGAATAAAATGGAAAAGCAACGATTTATCTGGCGAGTTATTTGAATGTTCTGCCTACGTCCACCTGTCTGACAGACGGACGGTATTCTAGTGGCTTGTAGCAGCAGCAGCAGCAGCTAGGTGCGCTGCTTGCCTGCAGTAAATAGGATGTGTCCATCCATGGAACACTGTGATAGGAATCATGCCATTCATAGCACACAATGCTTGGATGTGTTCGACCACGTCTCACAATGGGACCACGTGTCACAATGGGCAGCCCACAGTCTGTAGCAGCTGCGCAGTAGTATTCAGCTTCAGTCTGCTGAGTGAGCCTGAGCAGACAGGTGGGCCATGCTCGCCTCCTGGTTACAATATCTGGCACCAGGAGAGTTAGGCCACGTTCACACGCTGCGGATTCCGCTGCGGATTAATCCGCACGGATTTAGCAAAAACCGCAGATAATCCGCAGGTCCAAAGACCTGCGGATTATCTGCGGTTTTGCCTGCGGTTTGGTCCTGCGGATTCACTATCTCCACAATGGTGGAGATAGGAACCCGCAGCGTTTTCCACAGAAAGAATTGACATGCAATTCTTTCTGCGGATTCAAAACCGCAGCAAATCCGCGCGGTTTTTTCCGCAGCGTCGGCACAGCGTTTTTTTTTACCCATTCAAATGAATGGTACTGTACACCGCAGCTAAAACTGCTGCGTGTCTGTAGCGGCCAATCCGCAGCGTGTGCACACAGCCTTAAAGCAAGACCTTTCATTTAGGGAGGGTAGTAGAGGGGGCGGTGTAGGAGCAGTGCTCCTCTGGCCTCTTTCCTAGTACTGAAGCGCGTTTGACCGTGAGGGGAGGGTGGCCTAACAAAAAAGGGGTTGGCCTATGCAAATTAAAAGCGCGTGGAGTGGAATCCTGGGGGAAAAAAAAAAAAAAAAAATCAGCCGCCTGCGCTTTTGTTATGCGCCCAGACTTGGTTTGAATGTCTTCCTCAGGGTGGTGTCTGTGTCATTCTCCACAATGGGTGCCTGTCTTAAGCCCTGTGGCCTTGCAAGCGGCAAACCATTTCTGGTTATCGCTTCTCGGCCTTTTGGCTAAGATCAAGTGTAGTATCTGTTCTTATCAGTTTAATATCTGATACGTCCCCTATCTGGGGACCATATATTAAATGGATTTTTAGAACAGGGAGATGGAAAAAGAGCTTGCTCACTTCACTCCACGTATCAGCCCAGTATGGCAGTTTCTCTGGGAATGGTGCACTCACTCTCTTAAGCGGTTTCCAAAGACAGATTGAATTGAAATCGGGATAAGCAAGTAGTGTTTTCAAAGCATGATTTGAATGCTTTTTTCCAATGTCGCCGCTCTGCAATTAGTTTTTCTTGGTCCAAGTTGCACATTTCCAATTCCTTAGCCTTGATTTAACTTGACCAACTCTTCTACTACTACTACTACTACTACTACTACTACTCTTATTCACCGCTATATGGGAGGCATTGCACTGTATTCAATGTGTCCGTAAAATAACGATCTATCTTGGCCTTTGCTGTTTGGTAGGTATAGGTGTGACAAGCTGCAGTAATGTGTTTGGCTTTGGATAGCTACATTTCTGCACACCCACCTGCTACAAGGCCTGCAGCCCCTTCGCCTCAGAACTTCCCCAGTCTTAATTCAAGCATTCAATTCCTACCACATCCCTCATGCAATGATATGTCGCTTCATTTTTGAAACATTGTCCCCCTCTTGTGGCCTTCCAACTTTGAAATTTACTGTTCAATTTTGAATTAATTCATATATGAATAAAATGGAAAAGCAACGATTTATCTGGCGAGTTATTTGAATGTTCTGCCTACGTCCACCTGTCTGACAGACGGACGGTATTCTAGTGGCTTGTAGCAGCAGCAGCAGCAGCTAGGTGCGCTGCTTGCCTGCAGTAAATAGGATGTGTCCATCCATGGAACACTGTGATAGGAATCATGCCATTCATAGCACACAATGCTTGGATGTGTTCGACCACGTCTCACAATGGGACCACGTGTCACAATGGGCAGCCCACAGTCTGTAGCAGCTGCGCAGTAGTATTCAGCTTCAGTCTGCTGAGTGAGCCTGAGCAGACAGGTGGGCCATGCTCGCCTCCTGGTTACAATATCTGGCACCAGGAGAGTTAGGCCACGTTCACACGCTGCGGATTCCGCTGCGGATTAATCCGCACGGATTTAGCAAAAACCGCAGATAATCCGCAGGTCCAAAGACCTGCGGATTATCTGCGGTTTTGCCTGCGGTTTGGTCCTGCGGATTCACTATCTCCACAATGGTGGAGATAGGAACCCGCAGCGTTTTCCACAGAAAGAATTGACATGCAATTCTTTCTGCGGATTCAAAACCGCAGCAAATCCGCGCGGTTTTTTCCGCAGCGTCGGCACAGCGTTTTTTTTTACCCATTCAAATGAATGGTACTGTACACCGCAGCTAAAACTGCTGCGTGTCTGTAGCGGCCAATCCGCAGCGTGTGCACACAGCCTTAAAGCAAGACCTTTCATTTAGGGAGGGTAGTAGAGGGGGCGGTGTAGGAGCAGTGCTCCTCTGGCCTCTTTCCTAGTACTGAAGCGCGTTTGACCGTGAGGGGAGGGTGGCCTAACAAAAAAGGGGTTGGCCTATGCAAATTAAAAGCGCGTGGAGTGGAATCCTGGGGGAAAAAAAAAAAAAAAAATCAGCCGCCTGCGCTTTTGTTATGCGCCCAGACTTGGTTTGAATGTCTTCCTCAGGGTGGTGTCTGTGTCATTCTCCACAATGGGTGCCTGTCTTAAGCCCTGTGGCCTTGCAAGCGGCAAACCATTTCTGGTTATCGCTTCTCGGCCTTTTGGCTAAGATCAAGTGTAGTATCTGTTCTTATCAGTTTAATATCTGATACGTCCCCTATCTGGGGACCATATATTAAATGGATTTTTAGAACAGGGAGATGGAAAAAGAGCTTGCTCACTTCACTCCACGTATCAGCCCAGTATGGCAGTTTCTCTGGGAATGGTGCACTCACTCTCTTAAGCGGTTTCCAAAGACAGATTGAATTGAAATCGGGATAAGCAAGTAGTGTTTTCAAAGCATGATTTGAATGCTTTTTTCCAATGTCGCCGCTCTGCAATTAGTTTTTCTTGGTCCAAGTTGCACATTTCCAATTCCTTAGCCTTGATTTAACTTGACCAACTCTTCTACTACTACTACTACTACTACTACTACTACTCTTATTCACCGCTATATGGGAGGCATTGCACTGTATTCAATGTGTCCGTAAAATAACGATCTATCTTGGCCTTTGCTGTTTGGTAGGTATAGGTGTGACAAGCTGCAGTAATGTGTTTGGCTTTGGATAGCTACATTTCTGCACACCCACCTGCTACAAGGCCTGCAGCCCCTTCGCCTCAGAACTTCCCCAGTCTTAATTCAAGCATTCAATTCCTACCACATCCCTCATGCAATGATATGTCGCTTCATTTTTGAAACATTGTCCCCCTCTTGTGGCCTTCCAACTTTGAAATTTACTGTTCAATTTTGAATTAATTCATATATGAATAAAATGGAAAAGCAACGATTTATCTGGCGAGTTATTTGAATGTTCTGCCTACGTCCACCTGTCTGACAGACGGACGGTATTCTAGTGGCTTGTAGCAGCAGCAGCAGCAGCTAGGTGCGCTGCTTGCCTGCAGTAAATAGGATGTGTCCATCCATGGAACACTGTGATAGGAATCATGCCATTCATAGCACACAATGCTTGGATGTGTTCGACCACGTCTCACAATGGGACCACGTGTCACAATGGGCAGCCCACAGTCTGTAGCAGCTGCGCAGTAGTATTCAGCTTCAGTCTGCTGAGTGAGCCTGAGCAGACAGGTGGGCCATGCTCGCCTCCTGGTTACAATATCTGGCACCAGGAGAGTTAGGCCACGTTCACACGCTGCGGATTCCGCTGCGGATTAATCCGCACGGATTTAGCAAAAACCGCAGATAATCCGCAGGTCCAAAGACCTGCGGATTATCTGCGGTTTTGCCTGCGGTTTGGTCCTGCGGATTCACTATCTCCACAATGGTGGAGATAGGAACCCGCAGCGTTTTCCACAGAAAGAATTGACATGCAATTCTTTCTGCGGATTCAAAACCGCAGCAAATCCGCGCGGTTTTTTCCGCAGCGTCGGCACAGCGTTTTTTTTTACCCATTCAAATGAATGGTACTGTACACCGCAGCTAAAACTGCTGCGTGTCTGTAGCGGCCAATCCGCAGCGTGTGCACACAGCCTTAAAGCAAGACCTTTCATTTAGGGAGGGTAGTAGAGGGGGCGGTGTAGGAGCAGTGCTCCTCTGGCCTCTTTCCTAGTACTGAAGCGCGTTTGACCGTGAGGGGAGGGTGGCCTAACAAAAAAGGGGTTGGCCTATGCAAATTAAAAGCGCGTGGAGTGGAATCCTGGGGGAAAAAAAAAAAAAAAAAATCAGCCGCCTGCGCTTTTGTTATGCGCCCAGACTTGGTTTGAATGTCTTCCTCAGGGTGGTGTCTGTGTCATTCTCCACAATGGGTGCCTGTCTTAAGCCCTGTGGCCTTGCAAGCGGCAAACCATTTCTGGTTATCGCTTCTCGGCCTTTTGGCTAAGATCAAGTGTAGTATCTGTTCTTATCAGTTTAATATCTGATACGTCCCCTATCTGGGGACCATATATTAAATGGATTTTTAGAACAGGGAGATGGAAAAAGAGCTTGCTCACTTCACTCCACGTATCAGCCCAGTATGGCAGTTTCTCTGGGAATGGTGCACTCACTCTCTTAAGCGGTTTCCAAAGACAGATTGAATTGAAATCGGGATAAGCAAGTAGTGTTTTCAAAGCATGATTTGAATGCTTTTTTCCAATGTCGCCGCTCTGCAATTAGTTTTTCTTGGTCCAAGTTGCACATTTCCAATTCCTTAGCCTTGATTTAACTTGACCAACTCTTCTACTACTACTACTACTACTACTACTACTACTCTTATTCACCGCTATATGGGAGGCATTGCACTGTATTCAATGTGTCCGTAAAATAACGATCTATCTTGGCCTTTGCTGTTTGGTAGGTATAGGTGTGACAAGCTGCAGTAATGTGTTTGGCTTTGGATAGCTACATTTCTGCACACCCACCTGCTACAAGGCCTGCAGCCCCTTCGCCTCAGAACTTCCCCAGTCTTAATTCAAGCATTCAATTCCTACCACATCCCTCATGCAATGATATGTCGCTTCATTTTTGAAACATTGTCCCCCTCTTGTGGCCTTCCAACTTTGAAATTTACTGTTCAATTTTGAATTAATTCATATATGAATAAAATGGAAAAGCAACGATTTATCTGGCGAGTTATTTGAATGTTCTGCCTACGTCCACCTGTCTGACAGACGGACGGTATTCTAGTGGCTTGTAGCAGCAGCAGCAGCAGCTAGGTGCGCTGCTTGCCTGCAGTAAATAGGATGTGTCCATCCATGGAACACTGTGATAGGAATCATGCCATTCATAGCACACAATGCTTGGATGTGTTCGACCACGTCTCACAATGGGACCACGTGTCACAATGGGCAGCCCACAGTCTGTAGCAGCTGCGCAGTAGTATTCAGCTTCAGTCTGCTGAGTGAGCCTGAGCAGACAGGTGGGCCATGCTCGCCTCCTGGTTACAATATCTGGCACCAGGAGAGTTAGGCCACGTTCACACGCTGCGGATTCCGCTGCGGATTAATCCGCACGGATTTAGCAAAAACCGCAGATAATCCGCAGGTCCAAAGACCTGCGGATTATCTGCGGTTTTGCCTGCGGTTTGGTCCTGCGGATTCACTATCTCCACAATGGTGGAGATAGGAACCCGCAGCGTTTTCCACAGAAAGAATTGACATGCAATTCTTTCTGCGGATTCAAAACCGCAGCAAATCCGCGCGGTTTTTTCCGCAGCGTCGGCACAGCGTTTTTTTTTTACCCATTCAAATGAATGGTACTGTACACCGCAGCTAAAACTGCTGCGTGTCTGTAGCGGCCAATCCGCAGCGTGTGCACACAGCCTTAAAGCAAGACCTTTCATTTAGGGAGGGTAGTAGAGGGGGCGGTGTAGGAGCAGTGCTCCTCTGGCCTCTTTCCTAGTACTGAAGCGCGTTTGACCGTGAGGGGAGGGTGGCCTAACAAAAAAGGGGTTGGCCTATGCAAATTAAAAGCGCGTGGAGTGGAATCCTGGGGGAAAAAAAAAAAAAAAAAATCAGCCGCCTGCGCTTTTGTTATGCGCCCAGACTTGGTTTGAATGTCTTCCTCAGGGTGGTGTCTGTGTCATTCTCCACAATGGGTGCCTGTCTTAAGCCCTGTGGCCTTGCAAGCGGCAAACCATTTCTGGTTATCGCTTCTCGGCCTTTTGGCTAAGATCAAGTGTAGTATCTGTTCTTATCAGTTTAATATCTGATACGTCCCCTATCTGGGGACCATATATTAAATGGATTTTTAGAACAGGGAGATGGAAAAAGAGCTTGCTCACTTCACTCCACGTATCAGCCCAGTATGGCAGTTTCTCTGGGAATGGTGCACTCACTCTCTTAAGCGGTTTCCAAAGACAGATTGAATTGAAATCGGGATAAGCAAGTAGTGTTTTCAAAGCATGATTTGAATGCTTTTTTCCAATGTCGCCGCTCTGCAATTAGTTTTTCTTGGTCCAAGTTGCACATTTCCAATTCCTTAGCCTTGATTTAACTTGACCAACTCTTCTACTACTACTACTACTACTACTACTACTACTCTTATTCACCGCTATATGGGAGGCATTGCACTGTATTCAATGTGTCCGTAAAATAACGATCTATCTTGGCCTTTGCTGTTTGGTAGGTATAGGTGTGACAAGCTGCAGTAATGTGTTTGGCTTTGGATAGCTACATTTCTGCACACCCACCTGCTACAAGGCCTGCAGCCCCTTCGCCTCAGAACTTCCCCAGTCTTAATTCAAGCATTCAATTCCTACCACATCCCTCATGCAATGATATGTCGCTTCATTTTTGAAACATTGTCCCCCTCTTGTGGCCTTCCAACTTTGAAATTTACTGTTCAATTTTGAATTAATTCATATATGAATAAAATGGAAAAGCAACGATTTATCTGGCGAGTTATTTGAATGTTCTGCCTACGTCCACCTGTCTGACAGACGGACGGTATTCTAGTGGCTTGTAGCAGCAGCAGCAGCAGCTAGGTGCGCTGCTTGCCTGCAGTAAATAGGATGTGTCCATCCATGGAACACTGTGATAGGAATCATGCCATTCATAGCACACAATGCTTGGATGTGTTCGACCACGTCTCACAATGGGACCACGTGTCACAATGGGCAGCCCACAGTCTGTAGCAGCTGCGCAGTAGTATTCAGCTTCAGTCTGCTGAGTGAGCCTGAGCAGACAGGTGGGCCATGCTCGCCTCCTGGTTACAATATCTGGCACCAGGAGAGTTAGGCCACGTTCACACGCTGCGGATTCCGCTGCGGATTAATCCGCACGGATTTAGCAAAAACCGCAGATAATCCGCAGGTCCAAAGACCTGCGGATTATCTGCGGTTTTGCCTGCGGTTTGGTCCTGCGGATTCACTATCTCCACAATGGTGGAGATAGGAACCCGCAGCGTTTTCCACAGAAAGAATTGACATGCAATTCTTTCTGCGGATTCAAAACCGCAGCAAATCCGCGCGGTTTTTTCCGCAGCGTCGGCACAGCGTTTTTTTTTACCCATTCAAATGAATGGTACTGTACACCGCAGCTAAAACTGCTGCGTGTCTGTAGCGGCCAATCCGCAGCGTGTGCACACAGCCTTAAAGCAAGACCTTTCATTTAGGGAGGGTAGTAGAGGGGGCGGTGTAGGAGCAGTGCTCCTCTGGCCTCTTTCCTAGTACTGAAGCGCGTTTGACCGTGAGGGGAGGGTGGCCTAACAAAAAAGGGGTTGGCCTATGCAAATTAAAAGCGCGTGGAGTGGAATCCTGGGGGAAAAAAAAAAAAAAAAAATCAGCCGCCTGCGCTTTTGTTATGCGCCCAGACTTGGTTTGAATGTCTTCCTCAGGGTGGTGTCTGTGTCATTCTCCACAATGGGTGCCTGTCTTAAGCCCTGTGGCCTTGCAAGCGGCAAACCATTTCTGGTTATCGCTTCTCGGCCTTTTGGCTAAGATCAAGTGTAGTATCTGTTCTTATCAGTTTAATATCTGATACGTCCCCTATCTGGGGACCATATATTAAATGGATTTTTAGAACAGGGAGATGGAAAAAGAGCTTGCTCACTTCACTCCACGTATCAGCCCAGTATGGCAGTTTCTCTGGGAATGGTGCACTCACTCTCTTAAGCGGTTTCCAAAGACAGATTGAATTGAAATCGGGATAAGCAAGTAGTGTTTTCAAAGCATGATTTGAATGCTTTTTTCCAATGTCGCCGCTCTGCAATTAGTTTTTCTTGGTCCAAGTTGCACATTTCCAATTCCTTAGCCTTGATTTAACTTGACCAACTCTTCTACTACTACTACTACTACTACTACTACTACTCTTATTCACCGCTATATGGGAGGCATTGCACTGTATTCAATGTGTCCGTAAAATAACGATCTATCTTGGCCTTTGCTGTTTGGTAGGTATAGGTGTGACAAGCTGCAGTAATGTGTTTGGCTTTGGATAGCTACATTTCTGCACACCCACCTGCTACAAGGCCTGCAGCCCCTTCGCCTCAGAACTTCCCCAGTCTTAATTCAAGCATTCAATTCCTACCACATCCCTCATGCAATGATATGTCGCTTCATTTTTGAAACATTGTCCCCCTCTTGTGGCCTTCCAACTTTGAAATTTACTGTTCAATTTTGAATTAATTCATATATGAATAAAATGGAAAAGCAACGATTTATCTGGCGAGTTATTTGAATGTTCTGCCTACGTCCACCTGTCTGACAGACGGACGGTATTCTAGTGGCTTGTAGCAGCAGCAGCAGCAGCTAGGTGCGCTGCTTGCCTGCAGTAAATAGGATGTGTCCATCCATGGAACACTGTGATAGGAATCATGCCATTCATAGCACACAATGCTTGGATGTGTTCGACCACGTCTCACAATGGGACCACGTGTCACAATGGGCAGCCCACAGTCTGTAGCAGCTGCGCAGTAGTATTCAGCTTCAGTCTGCTGAGTGAGCCTGAGCAGACAGGTGGGCCATGCTCGCCTCCTGGTTACAATATCTGGCACCAGGAGAGTTAGGCCACGTTCACACGCTGCGGATTCCGCTGCGGATTAATCCGCACGGATTTAGCAAAAACCGCAGATAATCCGCAGGTCCAAAGACCTGCGGATTATCTGCGGTTTTGCCTGCGGTTTGGTCCTGCGGATTCACTATCTCCACAATGGTGGAGATAGGAACCCGCAGCGTTTTCCACAGAAAGAATTGACATGCAATTCTTTCTGCGGATTCAAAACCGCAGCAAATCCGCGCGGTTTTTTCCGCAGCGTCGGCACAGCGTTTTTTTTTACCCATTCAAATGAATGGTACTGTACACCGCAGCTAAAACTGCTGCGTGTCTGTAGCGGCCAATCCGCAGCGTGTGCACACAGCCTTAAAGCAAGACCTTTCATTTAGGGAGGGTAGTAGAGGGGGCGGTGTAGGAGCAGTGCTCCTCTGGCCTCTTTCCTAGTACTGAAGCGCGTTTGACCGTGAGGGGAGGGTGGCCTAACAAAAAAGGGGTTGGCCTATGCAAATTAAAAGCGCGTGGAGTGGAATCCTGGGGGAAAAAAAAAAAAAAAAAATCAGCCGCCTGCGCTTTTGTTATGCGCCCAGACTTGGTTTGAATGTCTTCCTCAGGGTGGTGTCTGTGTCATTCTCCACAATGGGTGCCTGTCTTAAGCCCTGTGGCCTTGCAAGCGGCAAACCATTTCTGGTTATCGCTTCTCGGCCTTTTGGCTAAGATCAAGTGTAGTATCTGTTCTTATCAGTTTAATATCTGATACGTCCCCTATCTGGGGACCATATATTAAATGGATTTTTAGAACAGGGAGATGGAAAAAGAGCTTGCTCACTTCACTCCACGTATCAGCCCAGTATGGCAGTTTCTCTGGGAATGGTGCACTCACTCTCTTAAGCGGTTTCCAAAGACAGATTGAATTGAAATCGGGATAAGCAAGTAGTGTTTTCAAAGCATGATTTGAATGCTTTTTTCCAATGTCGCCGCTCTGCAATTAGTTTTTCTTGGTCCAAGTTGCACATTTCCAATTCCTTAGCCTTGATTTAACTTGACCAACTCTTCTACTACTACTACTACTACTACTACTACTACTCTTATTCACCGCTATATGGGAGGCATTGCACTGTATTCAATGTGTCCGTAAAATAACGATCTATCTTGGCCTTTGCTGTTTGGTAGGTATAGGTGTGACAAGCTGCAGTAATGTGTTTGGCTTTGGATAGCTACATTTCTGCACACCCACCTGCTACAAGGCCTGCAGCCCCTTCGCCTCAGAACTTCCCCAGTCTTAATTCAAGCATTCAATTCCTACCACATCCCTCATGCAATGATATGTCGCTTCATTTTTGAAACATTGTCCCCCTCTTGTGGCCTTCCAACTTTGAAATTTACTGTTCAATTTTGAATTAATTCATATATGAATAAAATGGAAAAGCAACGATTTATCTGGCGAGTTATTTGAATGTTCTGCCTACGTCCACCTGTCTGACAGACGGACGGTATTCTAGTGGCTTGTAGCAGCAGCAGCAGCAGCTAGGTGCGCTGCTTGCCTGCAGTAAATAGGATGTGTCCATCCATGGAACACTGTGATAGGAATCATGCCATTCATAGCACACAATGCTTGGATGTGTTCGACCACGTCTCACAATGGGACCACGTGTCACAATGGGCAGCCCACAGTCTGTAGCAGCTGCGCAGTAGTATTCAGCTTCAGTCTGCTGAGTGAGCCTGAGCAGACAGGTGGGCCATGCTCGCCTCCTGGTTACAATATCTGGCACCAGGAGAGTTAGGCCACGTTCACACGCTGCGGATTCCGCTGCGGATTAATCCGCACGGATTTAGCAAAAACCGCAGATAATCCGCAGGTCCAAAGACCTGCGGATTATCTGCGGTTTTGCCTGCGGTTTGGTCCTGCGGATTCACTATCTCCACAATGGTGGAGATAGGAACCCGCAGCGTTTTCCACAGAAAGAATTGACATGCAATTCTTTCTGCGGATTCAAAACCGCAGCAAATCCGCGCGGTTTTTTCCGCAGCGTCGGCACAGCGTTTTTTTTTACCCATTCAAATGAATGGTACTGTACACCGCAGCTAAAACTGCTGCGTGTCTGTAGCGGCCAATCCGCAGCGTGTGCACACAGCCTTAAAGCAAGACCTTTCATTTAGGGAGGGTAGTAGAGGGGGCGGTGTAGGAGCAGTGCTCCTCTGGCCTCTTTCCTAGTACTGAAGCGCGTTTGACCGTGAGGGGAGGGTGGCCTAACAAAAAAGGGGTTGGCCTATGCAAATTAAAAGCGCGTGGAGTGGAATCCTGGGGGAAAAAAAAAAAAAAAAAATCAGCCGCCTGCGCTTTTGTTATGCGCCCAGACTTGGTTTGAATGTCTTCCTCAGGGTGGTGTCTGTGTCATTCTCCACAATGGGTGCCTGTCTTAAGCCCTGTGGCCTTGCAAGCGGCAAACCATTTCTGGTTATCGCTTCTCGGCCTTTTGGCTAAGATCAAGTGTAGTATCTGTTCTTATCAGTTTAATATCTGATACGTCCCCTATCTGGGGACCATATATTAAATGGATTTTTAGAACAGGGAGATGGAAAAAGAGCTTGCTCACTTCACTCCACGTATCAGCCCAGTATGGCAGTTTCTCTGGGAATGGTGCACTCACTCTCTTAAGCGGTTTCCAAAGACAGATTGAATTGAAATCGGGATAAGCAAGTAGTGTTTTCAAAGCATGATTTGAATGCTTTTTTCCAATGTCGCCGCTCTGCAATTAGTTTTTCTTGGTCCAAGTTGCACATTTCCAATTCCTTAGCCTTGATTTAACTTGACCAACTCTTCTACTACTACTACTACTACTACTACTACTACTCTTATTCACCGCTATATGGGAGGCATTGCACTGTATTCAATGTGTCCGTAAAATAACGATCTATCTTGGCCTTTGCTGTTTGGTAGGTATAGGTGTGACAAGCTGCAGTAATGTGTTTGGCTTTGGATAGCTACATTTCTGCACACCCACCTGCTACAAGGCCTGCAGCCCCTTCGCCTCAGAACTTCCCCAGTCTTAATTCAAGCATTCAATTCCTACCACATCCCTCATGCAATGATATGTCGCTTCATTTTTGAAACATTGTCCCCCTCTTGTGGCCTTCCAACTTTGAAATTTACTGTTCAATTTTGAATTAATTCATATATGAATAAAATGGAAAAGCAACGATTTATCTGGCGAGTTATTTGAATGTTCTGCCTACGTCCACCTGTCTGACAGACGGACGGTATTCTAGTGGCTTGTAGCAGCAGCAGCAGCAGCTAGGTGCGCTGCTTGCCTGCAGTAAATAGGATGTGTCCATCCATGGAACACTGTGATAGGAATCATGCCATTCATAGCACACAATGCTTGGATGTGTTCGACCACGTCTCACAATGGGACCACGTGTCACAATGGGCAGCCCACAGTCTGTAGCAGCTGCGCAGTAGTATTCAGCTTCAGTCTGCTGAGTGAGCCTGAGCAGACAGGTGGGCCATGCTCGCCTCCTGGTTACAATATCTGGCACCAGGAGAGTTAGGCCACGTTCACACGCTGCGGATTCCGCTGCGGATTAATCCGCACGGATTTAGCAAAAACCGCAGATAATCCGCAGGTCCAAAGACCTGCGGATTATCTGCGGTTTTGCCTGCGGTTTGGTCCTGCGGATTCACTATCTCCACAATGGTGGAGATAGGAACCCGCAGCGTTTTCCACAGAAAGAATTGACATGCAATTCTTTCTGCGGATTCAAAACCGCAGCAAATCCGCGCGGTTTTTTCCGCAGCGTCGGCACAGCGTTTTTTTTTACCCATTCAAATGAATGGTACTGTACACCGCAGCTAAAACTGCTGCGTGTCTGTAGCGGCCAATCCGCAGCGTGTGCACACAGCCTTAAAGCAAGACCTTTCATTTAGGGAGGGTAGTAGAGGGGGCGGTGTAGGAGCAGTGCTCCTCTGGCCTCTTTCCTAGTACTGAAGCGCGTTTGACCGTGAGGGGAGGGTGGCCTAACAAAAAAGGGGTTGGCCTATGCAAATTAAAAGCGCGTGGAGTGGAATCCTGGGGGAAAAAAAAAAAAAAAAAATCAGCCGCCTGCGCTTTTGTTATGCGCCCAGACTTGGTTTGAATGTCTTCCTCAGGGTGGTGTCTGTGTCATTCTCCACAATGGGTGCCTGTCTTAAGCCCTGTGGCCTTGCAAGCGGCAAACCATTTCTGGTTATCGCTTCTCGGCCTTTTGGCTAAGATCAAGTGTAGTATCTGTTCTTATCAGTTTAATATCTGATACGTCCCCTATCTGGGGACCATATATTAAATGGATTTTTAGAACAGGGAGATGGAAAAAGAGCTTGCTCACTTCACTCCACGTATCAGCCCAGTATGGCAGTTTCTCTGGGAATGGTGCACTCACTCTCTTAAGCGGTTTCCAAAGACAGATTGAATTGAAATCGGGATAAGCAAGTAGTGTTTTCAAAGCATGATTTGAATGCTTTTTTCCAATGTCGCCGCTCTGCAATTAGTTTTTCTTGGTCCAAGTTGCACATTTCCAATTCCTTAGCCTTGATTTAACTTGACCAACTCTTCTACTACTACTACTACTACTACTACTCTTATTCACCGCTATATGGGAGGCATTGCACTGTATTCAATGTGTCCGTAAAATAACGATCTATCTTGGCCTTTGCTGTTTGGTAGGTATAGGTGTGACAAGCTGCAGTAATGTGTTTGGCTTTGGATAGCTACATTTCTGCACACCCACCTGCTACAAGGCCTGCAGCCCCTTCGCCTCAGAACTTCCCCAGTCTTAATTCAAGCATTCAATTCCTACCACATCCCTCATGCAATGATATGTCGCTTCATTTTTGAAACATTGTCCCCCTCTTGTGGCCTTCCAACTTTGAAATTTACTGTTCAATTTTGAATTAATTCATATATGAATAAAATGGAAAAGCAACGATTTATCTGGCGAGTTATTTGAATGTTCTGCCTACGTCCACCTGTCTGACAGACGGACGGTATTCTAGTGGCTTGTAGCAGCAGCAGCAGCAGCTAGGTGCGCTGCTTGCCTGCAGTAAATAGGATGTGTCCATCCATGGAACACTGTGATAGGAATCATGCCATTCATAGCACACAATGCTTGGATGTGTTCGACCACGTCTCACAATGGGACCACGTGTCACAATGGGCAGCCCACAGTCTGTAGCAGCTGCGCAGTAGTATTCAGCTTCAGTCTGCTGAGTGAGCCTGAGCAGACAGGTGGGCCATGCTCGCCTCCTGGTTACAATATCTGGCACCAGGAGAGTTAGGCCACGTTCACACGCTGCGGATTCCGCTGCGGATTAATCCGCACGGATTTAGCAAAAACCGCAGATAATCCGCAGGTCCAAAGACCTGCGGATTATCTGCGGTTTTGCCTGCGGTTTGGTCCTGCGGATTCACTATCTCCACAATGGTGGAGATAGGAACCCGCAGCGTTTTCCACAGAAAGAATTGACATGCAATTCTTTCTGCGGATTCAAAACCGCAGCAAATCCGCGCGGTTTTTTCCGCAGCGTCGGCACAGCGTTTTTTTTTACCCATTCAAATGAATGGTACTGTACACCGCAGCTAAAACTGCTGCGTGTCTGTAGCGGCCAATCCGCAGCGTGTGCACACAGCCTTAAAGCAAGACCTTTCATTTAGGGAGGGTAGTAGAGGGGGCGGTGTAGGAGCAGTGCTCCTCTGGCCTCTTTCCTAGTACTGAAGCGCGTTTGACCGTGAGGGGAGGGTGGCCTAACAAAAAAGGGGTTGGCCTATGCAAATTAAAAGCGCGTGGAGTGGAATCCTGGGGGGAAAAAAAAAAAAAAAAAAACAGCCGCCTGCGCTTTTGTTATGCGCCCAGACTTGGTTTGAATGTCTTCCTCAGGGTGGTGTCTGTGTCATTCTCCACAATGGGTGCCTGTCTTAAGCCCTGTGGCCTTGCAAGCGGCAAACCATTTCTGGTTATCGCTTCTCGGCCTTTTGGCTAAGATCAAGTGCTTTATTGCAGGAGATCTTGGTCGAAGGGCACTCGGGTACCCCTCTCCTTGGCCTGGCGGGATCGTCCACTTCGGTGGGCTTCACCCGCCTGTTGCTATTGGGGGGAGGGCTTAGTCCCAGGGTAACGAGTTGCGATCCCCCAGCTCCCAGTTGGTTTTTGTCTACAAAACACTGGGAGCGCAGATTGCAAACGCTTGCAATTTGCAAACCCTGTTGCGTACCATGGAGGTTGACCCCAACCTCGTGCCTCCTTATGCGAGGCTAAAAAATACCATTAGGGTCCACTTTAATGCAGGTGGCTCAGACACCAGGAATTTGGGATATGTAGTCCAGGACGTGCTCGGAACCCTCCTCCACGTCCAGAGGAAAGAGATTTTATCCATACAGGACTATCCCCGACGAGGGGATTATGATATAACATTCACGGAAGAAGGTATTTTTAGAGATGTATTGGCGAGAGTTAGACGTGTGGAGGATAGTCCTGTTCTGAAAGGAATACAAATTGTAGAGCACGTCCTGGATGAGGTAAAGCTGGTAATTGTTAAAGTTTTTTCACCATTTGTATCTGCCCCAGAAATTATGTCCTTTTTAGCAGTATACTTTAAGAGCGTAAAATGTATTGGCAAAATACTTAATGAATTCAATATATGGACATCGAAATGGAAATTCTTGGTAACATGTATCAGAGATCCAAATATTCCAGGTGGTGTGCGGCTCCCCCCAGCCCGTTTTAAAATTGGACAAACAAATGGGGATTTTTTCTTTTCTGGGATGCCGGTATACTGCAGAAATTGTGGACGCTACGGCCATTCAAAAGAGAATTGTCTTGTCTCCTGTAGGAACTGTGCTAGCGAAAACCATGAGACGAAGGAATGCCCAAAGGAAAAAAAATGTAGTTTCTGCCAGACTCCAGGTCATTTTTATTTTTCTTGCCCCCACAGGTTTCGGGAAGACGAGCAGAAGGAGAAGTCCAAGACATCCTGGCAAAAACCAAAAGATCAGACCACCCCTCAGGAGGAGGAACAACAACCTGGAGCCTCTGGAGGGACGAAGGGCGCAACACAGAGTGACAACTCTCCAGAGTCTATGACAGGTAACCCACCAGTTTCCAAATCTTGGCTGCAGGAGCAGCGGCAGTCCAAGAGGATGGCTGAGAAAGAACAGAGGGGTATGGTTGCTAAGACCAAGAGGGACAGGCCAAAGGTCGACACCGAGGCACATACCCAGCCTGGGTCTCCTAAGGCAGAGGGCGCGGAGTGGACAGTGGTGGTTTCGCAGAAAAAGAAAAAAAAGGGTGAGTCTGAGGAGGTGGCAGGTGGGGACCGGATGGACACATCTCCGGAAGGGGGTGTGGACACTGGGCCCCCAGAGGTCTTGGTCCCTGCTGTAACGGCGGTTGGGGGCCGGGATCTTGCTGCCTCTGAAGACTCAGAGGCTCTGCCTTGTGCGCAACCTCCCCCTATAAGACGACCTTCTAAAGGTCAAACAGGGGCGGCGGAGCCCCTTGGAGACCCACCTGATGAGGATTTAAATGGCCAGCCAATGGAGACCCAGCAGGTTCTGCCAGTACCCTCCCCGAGCTATGTGGCTGTAGCGTCGGGTCTTTCTAAAAGTGGTAATCTTTCCTCCTCCTCGGATACACTGCTGACGGTATCATCGGATGAAGAGGGAGGCGAAAGCCCAGTGGTCTGATCAGGTTTGTTGGATAGGTAACTCCGTTGCTCTAAAAAATTTAAACAAACTTCCTATACTTTTAATGATGGCTGAACTCAAGGGCATTTCCTTCAATGTGAGAGGCATAAAATCTAAAACAAGGAGAATTGCTCTTTTTAATTTTCTTACATGTTTTACTGCATCTGTTTTATTTTTGCAGGAATGCAATATCCCACATGAAATTTCATACAAAAAATATAAGGATGAGTGGAAGTGTGGGCCATCTGTCTGGTCCGGATCTAATGCTACGGGATCAGCAGGGGTCGCCATACTTTTTAAAGGGAACGTTTTAATAGATTTTATTCAAGAAATTTTACCAGGTCGTATTTTATTAGTTAAGGCTTTTATTAATGGTATTAAATGGCAGTTTTTAAATTTTTATGGCTCTCCAGAAAAAAATGAAAGAGCCGAAATGCTTGATCTTTTACCATTATTTATTAATAACTCTGAACCTTTTATCTTAGCAGGCGATTTTAATTGTATTTTTAAAGGTGAAAACCGGCGTTCCAGCTCTGTCAGCAGGAACTACGATAAAACCTCAGGTATGCTGCATGATATAGTGACAGATGCTAAGCTAATTGATATATATAAAGAGTGTAATAGAGGCAGCCCGGAGGAAGCCGGTTTCACCTGGAGCAATTCTAATTGTAGCTCTAGAATTGATTTTATCTTCGGTTCAGATAAAACAATACCTGCAAAATGTGAAGTTTTAACTAATTTATTTTCAGACCATAAACTTTTATCTTTTAGCATAAAAGTAAATGAAAACAAAAAATGTGGTAAGAAAAGCTGGAAAATGAACGTGTCCCTTTTAACTGACCCGCAGATTTTATCAGATTTTACCGAGTTTTATAGAAAATGTAAAAAAGAAAGAAGTCCAAATATTTCTATAAGTGTATGGTGGGACAGAATGAAAGTTAAAATAAGGAATTTTTTTATTAAAAAGAGTCTTTTTAAAGCCAAAGAAAAATATGAAGAATATAGAATTTTAAATACCCGCTTACAAATGTTATTTAAACTTAGAGATAATGGGATAGATGTGCAACATGATATTTCAACCTTAAAAGAAGAGATTTCAAAATGGCTAGAACAAAAAGGGAAAGAGATAATTTTCCGTTCTAGAATACAGCACATAGAAGAAAATGAAAAATGTTCTAGATATTTTTTTAGGAAAAATAAAAAAGAAAAAGTAATAATTGACTATATAGATGGAGAAAATAATATAAAACAGATGTTGGGGAAAGTTGAGGTTTTTTTTACTACTCTTTTCAATGAAAAAATTATAGATGAAAAACTAATGGAAGACTCCCTGCAAGAAATAACAGCTGTTTTAGATCCCTCATCACAAGAATTTTTATTACACCCATTAACAGAACAAGAGATTTTAAAAACCATAAAAAGTTTTAAAAAAGGCAAAGTCCCCGGTTCTGATGGTATCCCAATTGAATTTTATGTATGTTTTTATGATATTTTAAAAGATGATTTGTTTTATTTGTTTACTGAAGTTTTTACCAGTAAGGTTTTATTAAATTCTTGGAAGAAAGGTGAAGTCTCCCTTTTGTATAAAAAAGGCGATAAATCAAAATTAGAAAACTGGAGACCGATAACACTCCTAAATTGTGATTATAAAATAATGGCTAAAATCTGTGCAAATCGTCTAAAAGGAGTCATCAGCAATATTATACATTCTAATCAAGTGTGTGGGGTGCCGGGGCGTAGTATATGGGATAATCTGAATTTAGTGAAAGACTGTATTGAGGATGTGAAAGATCGAAAGGGGAAAATGGCGATTTTATCTATCGACTTTGAAAAAGCATTTGATCGTGTCTCACATTTTTATCTTTTTAAAGTTTTAGAAAAAATGGGCATACCGGAAGGTTTTTTATTTTCTCTTAAAGCATTTTACAAAGATTGTACAAGTAAGATTTTAGTTAATGGTTTTAAGACACAAGATATACCCTTAAAGTCTGGGGTAAAGCAGGGATGCCCCCTGTCCCCCCTACTTTTTATTTGTGCGCTGGAACCGATGTTATGTGCATTACGCCGAAATAACCAGATATGTGGAATACCTTTGCCTGGAAGCGGTGGTTTGGAGGCTAAGGTCGTAGGTTACATGGATGATGTAGCAGTTTTATGTCGTGATGCTCCATCCCTGACGAAAGCCCTTCATCAAGTGCAAACTTTCTGCTCAGCCTCTGGTTTTAAAATTAATTTTAACAAATGTAATATTTTAAGTGTTGGGGGGATGGTTTTACATGATGTACCCGTTGACATAACTGAATCCATTACCATTTTAGGTGTATTATTCACGGAAAAAAATGATGGATATAATAGTTGGGAAGCAATTACTCAGAAAATAAATACGAAAATATGTATGTGGAACATGAGAAAACTTACGATGGAGGGTAAAGTATTGATTTTAAAAATGGTGATTTTACCACTGTTACTGTATCTCAGTATGGTTTTCCCCCCACCGGTTAATGTTTTGAAAAAGATAACTAAAACTTGTTTTACTTTCTTTTGGAACTCAAAAATGGAGAAGCTGAAAAGAGAAATTGTGATGAAAGCAAAACCGAAAGGTGGTAAAGATTTCCCAGATTTTAATAGGTTTCTTTTAATCCATTTTTTCGTTTACTGTTTTAATGCCTTTTTTAAGACCCACTATTGGTCCTTTTTTATGCGTTTTAATACTGGTTTTTTTATGAGGAATCTTGGATGGTATAAAGTTAATTTATCTGCTCCCTATGCTTTTAACTTGCCAGCGCATTATATGATTTTAAGGAAAATAGTGTCGGATTTTAATTTAGGGAATAAGAAAATAGAGGAATTAAAAGACAGTAAAAAACTAATTAAAGAGATACGAAAAAATGAGGAAATATGCAATATTGAAAGATATGATGATGAAGAATCTACATCTATCTGGAAAATGATTAATGGTTTTAATCTTTTTAATGTACAGAGAGATCTGGCTTGGAGTTGCGCGCACAGCTGTCTTCCTTGCCGGGCATTCCAATACAGAAGAGGATTTGTGAGGTCTGCCATCTGCCCAAGAGTCGGATGCCAGGATGAGGAAACAGTGGAACATCTATTGTGGTCATGTAAATTTGCTAAAGACCTCTGGAGAAGACTGCTCCCCCTGCTGGAAAGAGTGGCAGACCTCAAGGACTTTAATTATAAAACGGTGCTATATGGACTTATGGAATGCCCCACCATGGACCAGCAAATAATGGCTTGGAAGACAGTCAACTGCGCCAAGTCAGCTCTCTGGAAAGCACGAAATATTGCTGTTTTTAATCAAGATGCTTTTTCAGTGGACAATGTTTTAGAACTTTGCTTATGTGATATGTACACCTACTATTTAATGGACAAAAAACAAAATGTACATGTATCCAAAAAATGGCTTGTCGACCAATGGAACCTGATAATTTGATGTGATCTCCCCTTTGAATTGTATAAGTTTCATTGATTTATTTTGAATTATATTTGTTTTAATCTTTGTAATCTGTTAAAATTTTAAATAAACGGTTTTATCCCTATGTTGGGGATAGCCAAATTAAAAAAAAAAAAAAATCTGTTCTTATCAGTTTAATATCTGATACGTCCCCTATCTGGGGACCATATATTAAATGGATTTTTAGAACAGGGAGATGGAAAAAGAGCTTGCTCACTTCACTCCACGTATCAGCCCAGTATGGCAGTTTCTCTGGGAATGGTGCACTCACTCTCTTAAGCGGTTTCCAAAGACAGATTGAATTGAAATCGGGATAAGCAAGTAGTGTTTTCAAAGCATGATTTGAATGCTTTTTTCCAATGTCGCCGCTCTGCAATTAGTTTTTCTTGGTCCAAGTTGCACATTTCCAATTCCTTAGCCTTGATTTAACTTGACCAACTCTTCTACTACTACTACTACTACTACTACTACTACTCTTATTCACCGCTATATGGGAGGCATTGCACTGTATTCAATGTGTCCGTAAAATAACGATCTATCTTGGCCTTTGCTGTTTGGTAGGTATAGGTGTGACAAGCTGCAGTAATGTGTTTGGCTTTGGATAGCTACATTTCTGCACACCCACCTGCTACAAGGCCTGCAGCCCCTTCGCCTCAGAACTTCCCCAGTCTTAATTCAAGCATTCAATTCCTACCACATCCCTCATGCAATGATATGTCGCTTCATTTTTGAAACATTGTCCCCCTCTTGTGGCCTTCCAACTTTGAAATTTACTGTTCAATTTTGAATTAATTCATATATGAATAAAATGGAAAAGCAACGATTTATCTGGCGAGTTATTTGAATGTTCTGCCTACGTCCACCTGTCTGACAGACGGACGGTATTCTAGTGGCTTGTAGCAGCAGCAGCAGCAGCTAGGTGCGCTGCTTGCCTGCAGTAAATAGGATGTGTCCATCCATGGAACACTGTGATAGGAATCATGCCATTCATAGCACACAATGCTTGGATGTGTTCGACCACGTCTCACAATGGGACCACGTGTCACAATGGGCAGCCCACAGTCTGTAGCAGCTGCGCAGTAGTATTCAGCTTCAGTCTGCTGAGTGAGCCTGAGCAGACAGGTGGGCCATGCTCGCCTCCTGGTTACAATATCTGGCACCAGGAGAGTTAGGCCACGTTCACACGCTGCGGATTCCGCTGCGGATTAATCCGCACGGATTTAGCAAAAACCGCAGATAATCCGCAGGTCCAAAGACCTGCGGATTATCTGCGGTTTTGCCTGCGGTTTGGTCCTGCGGATTCACTATCTCCACAATGGTGGAGATAGGAACCCGCAGCGTTTTCCACAGAAAGAATTGACATGCAATTCTTTCTGCGGATTCAAAACCGCAGCAAATCCGCGCGGTTTTTTCCGCAGCGTCGGCACAGCGTTTTTTTTTACCCATTCAAATGAATGGTACTGTACACCGCAGCTAAAACTGCTGCGTGTCTGTAGCGGCCAATCCGCAGCGTGTGCACACAGCCTTAAAGCAAGACCTTTCATTTAGGGAGGGTAGTAGAGGGGGCGGTGTAGGAGCAGTGCTCCTCTGGCCTCTTTCCTAGTACTGAAGCGCGTTTGACCGTGAGGGGAGGGTGGCCTAACAAAAAAGGGGTTGGCCTATGCAAATTAAAAGCGCGTGGAGTGGAATCCTGGGGGAAAAAAAAAAAAAAAAAATCAGCCGCCTGCGCTTTTGTTATGCGCCCAGACTTGGTTTGAATGTCTTCCTCAGGGTGGTGTCTGTGTCATTCTCCACAATGGGTGCCTGTCTTAAGCCCTGTGGCCTTGCAAGCGGCAAACCATTTCTGGTTATCGCTTCTCGGCCTTTTGGCTAAGATCAAGTGCTTTATTGCAGGAGATCTTGGTCGAAGGGCACTCGGGTACCCCTCTCCTTGGCCTGGCGGGATCGTCCACTTCGGTGGGCTTCACCCGCCTGTTGCTATTGGGGGGAGGGCTTAGTCCCAGGGTAACGAGTTGCGATCCCCCAGCTCCCAGTTGGTTTTTGTCTACAAAACACTGGGAGCGCAGATTGCAAACGCTTGCAATTTGCAAACCCTGTTGCGTACCATGGAGGTTGACCCCAACCTCGTGCCTCCTTATGCGAGGCTAAAAAATACCATTAGGGTCCACTTTAATGCAGGTGGCTCAGACACCAGGAATTTGGGATATGTAGTCCAGGACGTGCTCGGAACCCTCCTCCACGTCCAGAGGAAAGAGATTTTATCCATACAGGACTATCCCCGACGAGGGGATTATGATATAACATTCACGGAAGAAGGTATTTTTAGAGATGTATTGGCGAGAGTTAGACGTGTGGAGGATAGTCCTGTTCTGAAAGGAATACAAATTGTAGAGCACGTCCTGGATGAGGTAAAGCTGGTAATTGTTAAAGTTTTTTCACCATTTGTATCTGCCCCAGAAATTATGTCCTTTTTAGCAGTATACTTTAAGAGCGTAAAATGTATTGGCAAAATACTTAATGAATTCAATATATGGACATCGAAATGGAAATTCTTGGTAACATGTATCAGAGATCCAAATATTCCAGGTGGTGTGCGGCTCCCCCCAGCCCGTTTTAAAATTGGACAAACAAATGGGGATTTTTTCTTTTCTGGGATGCCGGTATACTGCAGAAATTGTGGACGCTACGGCCATTCAAAAGAGAATTGTCTTGTCTCCTGTAGGAACTGTGCTAGCGAAAACCATGAGACGAAGGAATGCCCAAAGGAAAAAAAATGTAGTTTCTGCCAGACTCCAGGTCATTTTTATTTTTCTTGCCCCCACAGGTTTCGGGAAGACGAGCAGAAGGAGAAGTCCAAGACATCCTGGCAAAAACCAAAAGATCAGACCACCCCTCAGGAGGAGGAACAACAACCTGGAGCCTCTGGAGGGACGAAGGGCGCAACACAGAGTGACAACTCTCCAGAGTCTATGACAGGTAACCCACCAGTTTCCAAATCTTGGCTGCAGGAGCAGCGGCAGTCCAAGAGGATGGCTGAGAAAGAACAGAGGGGTATGGTTGCTAAGACCAAGAGGGACAGGCCAAAGGTCGACACCGAGGCACATACCCAGCCTGGGTCTCCTAAGGCAGAGGGCGCGGAGTGGACAGTGGTGGTTTCGCAGAAAAAGAAAAAAAAGGGTGAGTCTGAGGAGGTGGCAGGTGGGGACCGGATGGACACATCTCCGGAAGGGGGTGTGGACACTGGGCCCCCAGAGGTCTTGGTCCCTGCTGTAACGGCGGTTGGGGGCCGGGATCTTGCTGCCTCTGAAGACTCAGAGGCTCTGCCTTGTGCGCAACCTCCCCCTATAAGACGACCTTCTAAAGGTCAAACAGGGGCGGCGGAGCCCCTTGGAGACCCACCTGATGAGGATTTAAATGGCCAGCCAATGGAGACCCAGCAGGTTCTGCCAGTACCCTCCCCGAGCTATGTGGCTGTAGCGTCGGGTCTTTCTAAAAGTGGTAATCTTTCCTCCTCCTCGGATACACTGCTGACGGTATCATCGGATGAAGAGGGAGGCGAAAGCCCAGTGGTCTGATCAGGTTTGTTGGATAGGTAACTCCGTTGCTCTAAAAAATTTAAACAAACTTCCTATACTTTTAATGATGGCTGAACTCAAGGGCATTTCCTTCAATGTGAGAGGCATAAAATCTAAAACAAGGAGAATTGCTCTTTTTAATTTTCTTACATGTTTTACTGCATCTGTTTTATTTTTGCAGGAATGCAATATCCCACATGAAATTTCATACAAAAAATATAAGGATGAGTGGAAGTGTGGGCCATCTGTCTGGTCCGGATCTAATGCTACGGGATCAGCAGGGGTCGCCATACTTTTTAAAGGGAACGTTTTAATAGATTTTATTCAAGAAATTTTACCAGGTCGTATTTTATTAGTTAAGGCTTTTATTAATGGTATTAAATGGCAGTTTTTAAATTTTTATGGCTCTCCAGAAAAAAATGAAAGAGCCGAAATGCTTGATCTTTTACCATTATTTATTAATAACTCTGAACCTTTTATCTTAGCAGGCGATTTTAATTGTATTTTTAAAGGTGAAAACCGGCGTTCCAGCTCTGTCAGCAGGAACTACGATAAAACCTCAGGTATGCTGCATGATATAGTGACAGATGCTAAGCTAATTGATATATATAAAGAGTGTAATAGAGGCAGCCCGGAGGAAGCCGGTTTCACCTGGAGCAATTCTAATTGTAGCTCTAGAATTGATTTTATCTTCGGTTCAGATAAAACAATACCTGCAAAATGTGAAGTTTTAACTAATTTATTTTCAGACCATAAACTTTTATCTTTTAGCATAAAAGTAAATGAAAACAAAAAATGTGGTAAGAAAAGCTGGAAAATGAACGTGTCCCTTTTAACTGACCCGCAGATTTTATCAGATTTTACCGAGTTTTATAGAAAATGTAAAAAAGAAAGAAGTCCAAATATTTCTATAAGTGTATGGTGGGACAGAATGAAAGTTAAAATAAGGAATTTTTTTATTAAAAAGAGTCTTTTTAAAGCCAAAGAAAAATATGAAGAATATAGAATTTTAAATACCCGCTTACAAATGTTATTTAAACTTAGAGATAATGGGATAGATGTGCAACATGATATTTCAACCTTAAAAGAAGAGATTTCAAAATGGCTAGAACAAAAAGGGAAAGAGATAATTTTCCGTTCTAGAATACAGCACATAGAAGAAAATGAAAAATGTTCTAGATATTTTTTTAGGAAAAATAAAAAAGAAAAAGTAATAATTGACTATATAGATGGAGAAAATAATATAAAACAGATGTTGGGGAAAGTTGAGGTTTTTTTTACTACTCTTTTCAATGAAAAAATTATAGATGAAAAACTAATGGAAGACTCCCTGCAAGAAATAACAGCTGTTTTAGATCCCTCATCACAAGAATTTTTATTACACCCATTAACAGAACAAGAGATTTTAAAAACCATAAAAAGTTTTAAAAAAGGCAAAGTCCCCGGTTCTGATGGTATCCCAATTGAATTTTATGTATGTTTTTATGATATTTTAAAAGATGATTTGTTTTATTTGTTTACTGAAGTTTTTACCAGTAAGGTTTTATTAAATTCTTGGAAGAAAGGTGAAGTCTCCCTTTTGTATAAAAAAGGCGATAAATCAAAATTAGAAAACTGGAGACCGATAACACTCCTAAATTGTGATTATAAAATAATGGCTAAAATCTGTGCAAATCGTCTAAAAGGAGTCATCAGCAATATTATACATTCTAATCAAGTGTGTGGGGTGCCGGGGCGTAGTATATGGGATAATCTGAATTTAGTGAAAGACTGTATTGAGGATGTGAAAGATCGAAAGGGGAAAATGGCGATTTTATCTATCGACTTTGAAAAAGCATTTGATCGTGTCTCACATTTTTATCTTTTTAAAGTTTTAGAAAAAATGGGCATACCGGAAGGTTTTTTATTTTCTCTTAAAGCATTTTACAAAGATTGTACAAGTAAGATTTTAGTTAATGGTTTTAAGACACAAGATATACCCTTAAAGTCTGGGGTAAAGCAGGGATGCCCCCTGTCCCCCCTACTTTTTATTTGTGCGCTGGAACCGATGTTATGTGCATTACGCCGAAATAACCAGATATGTGGAATACCTTTGCCTGGAAGCGGTGGTTTGGAGGCTAAGGTCGTAGGTTACATGGATGATGTAGCAGTTTTATGTCGTGATGCTCCATCCCTGACGAAAGCCCTTCATCAAGTGCAAACTTTCTGCTCAGCCTCTGGTTTTAAAATTAATTTTAACAAATGTAATATTTTAAGTGTTGGGGGGATGGTTTTACATGATGTACCCGTTGACATAACTGAATCCATTACCATTTTAGGTGTATTATTCACGGAAAAAAATGATGGATATAATAGTTGGGAAGCAATTACTCAGAAAATAAATACGAAAATATGTATGTGGAACATGAGAAAACTTACGATGGAGGGTAAAGTATTGATTTTAAAAATGGTGATTTTACCACTGTTACTGTATCTCAGTATGGTTTTCCCCCCACCGGTTAATGTTTTGAAAAAGATAACTAAAACTTGTTTTACTTTCTTTTGGAACTCAAAAATGGAGAAGCTGAAAAGAGAAATTGTGATGAAAGCAAAACCGAAAGGTGGTAAAGATTTCCCAGATTTTAATAGGTTTCTTTTAATCCATTTTTTCGTTTACTGTTTTAATGCCTTTTTTAAGACCCACTATTGGTCCTTTTTTATGCGTTTTAATACTGGTTTTTTTATGAGGAATCTTGGATGGTATAAAGTTAATTTATCTGCTCCCTATGCTTTTAACTTGCCAGCGCATTATATGATTTTAAGGAAAATAGTGTCGGATTTTAATTTAGGGAATAAGAAAATAGAGGAATTAAAAGACAGTAAAAAACTAATTAAAGAGATACGAAAAAATGAGGAAATATGCAATATTGAAAGATATGATGATGAAGAATCTACATCTATCTGGAAAATGATTAATGGTTTTAATCTTTTTAATGTACAGAGAGATCTGGCTTGGAGTTGCGCGCACAGCTGTCTTCCTTGCCGGGCATTCCAATACAGAAGAGGATTTGTGAGGTCTGCCATCTGCCCAAGAGTCGGATGCCAGGATGAGGAAACAGTGGAACATCTATTGTGGTCATGTAAATTTGCTAAAGACCTCTGGAGAAGACTGCTCCCCCTGCTGGAAAGAGTGGCAGACCTCAAGGACTTTAATTATAAAACGGTGCTATATGGACTTATGGAATGCCCCACCATGGACCAGCAAATAATGGCTTGGAAGACAGTCAACTGCGCCAAGTCAGCTCTCTGGAAAGCACGAAATATTGCTGTTTTTAATCAAGATGCTTTTTCAGTGGACAATGTTTTAGAACTTTGCTTATGTGATATGTACACCTACTATTTAATGGACAAAAAACAAAATGTACATGTATCCAAAAAATGGCTTGTCGACCAATGGAACCTGATAATTTGATGTGATCTCCCCTTTGAATTGTATAAGTTTCATTGATTTATTTTGAATTATATTTGTTTTAATCTTTGTAATCTGTTAAAATTTTAAATAAACGGTTTTATCCCTATGTTGGGGATAGCCAAATTAAAAAAAAAAAAATCTGTTCTTATCAGTTTAATATCTGATACGTCCCCTATCTGGGGACCATATATTAAATGGATTTTTAGAACAGGGAGATGGAAAAAGAGCTTGCTCACTTCACTCCACGTATCAGCCCAGTATGGCAGTTTCTCTGGGAATGGTGCACTCACTCTCTTAAGCGGTTTCCAAAGACAGATTGAATTGAAATCGGGATAAGCAAGTAGTGTTTTCAAAGCATGATTTGAATGCTTTTTTCCAATGTCGCCGCTCTGCAATTAGTTTTTCTTGGTCCAAGTTGCACATTTCCAATTCCTTAGCCTTGATTTAACTTGACCAACTCTTCTACTACTACTACTACTACTACTACTACTACTCTTATTCACCGCTATATGGGAGGCATTGCACTGTATTCAATGTGTCCGTAAAATAACGATCTATCTTGGCCTTTGCTGTTTGGTAGGTATAGGTGTGACAAGCTGCAGTAATGTGTTTGGCTTTGGATAGCTACATTTCTGCACACCCACCTGCTACAAGGCCTGCAGCCCCTTCGCCTCAGAACTTCCCCAGTCTTAATTCAAGCATTCAATTCCTACCACATCCCTCATGCAATGATATGTCGCTTCATTTTTGAAACATTGTCCCCCTCTTGTGGCCTTCCAACTTTGAAATTTACTGTTCAATTTTGAATTAATTCATATATGAATAAAATGGAAAAGCAACGATTTATCTGGCGAGTTATTTGAATGTTCTGCCTACGTCCACCTGTCTGACAGACGGACGGTATTCTAGTGGCTTGTAGCAGCAGCAGCAGCAGCTAGGTGCGCTGCTTGCCTGCAGTAAATAGGATGTGTCCATCCATGGAACACTGTGATAGGAATCATGCCATTCATAGCACACAATGCTTGGATGTGTTCGACCACGTCTCACAATGGGACCACGTGTCACAATGGGCAGCCCACAGTCTGTAGCAGCTGCGCAGTAGTATTCAGCTTCAGTCTGCTGAGTGAGCCTGAGCAGACAGGTGGGCCATGCTCGCCTCCTGGTTACAATATCTGGCACCAGGAGAGTTAGGCCACGTTCACACGCTGCGGATTCCGCTGCGGATTAATCCGCACGGATTTAGCAAAAACCGCAGATAATCCGCAGGTCCAAAGACCTGCGGATTATCTGCGGTTTTGCCTGCGGTTTGGTCCTGCGGATTCACTATCTCCACAATGGTGGAGATAGGAACCCGCAGCGTTTTCCACAGAAAGAATTGACATGCAATTCTTTCTGCGGATTCAAAACCGCAGCAAATCCGCGCGGTTTTTTCCGCAGCGTCGGCACAGCGTTTTTTTTTACCCATTCAAATGAATGGTACTGTACACCGCAGCTAAAACTGCTGCGTGTCTGTAGCGGCCAATCCGCAGCGTGTGCACACAGCCTTAAAGCAAGACCTTTCATTTAGGGAGGGTAGTAGAGGGGGCGGTGTAGGAGCAGTGCTCCTCTGGCCTCTTTCCTAGTACTGAAGCGCGTTTGACCGTGAGGGGAGGGTGGCCTAACAAAAAAGGGGTTGGCCTATGCAAATTAAAAGCGCGTGGAGTGGAATCCTGGGGGAAAAAAAAAAAAAAAAAATCAGCCGCCTGCGCTTTTGTTATGCGCCCAGACTTGGTTTGAATGTCTTCCTCAGGGTGGTGTCTGTGTCATTCTCCACAATGGGTGCCTGTCTTAAGCCCTGTGGCCTTGCAAGCGGCAAACCATTTCTGGTTATCGCTTCTCGGCCTTTTGGCTAAGATCAAGTGTAGTATCTGTTCTTATCAGTTTAATATCTGATACGTCCCCTATCTGGGGACCATATATTAAATGGATTTTTAGAACAGGGAGATGGAAAAAGAGCTTGCTCACTTCACTCCACGTATCAGCCCAGTATGGCAGTTTCTCTGGGAATGGTGCACTCACTCTCTTAAGCGGTTTCCAAAGACAGATTGAATTGAAATCGGGATAAGCAAGTAGTGTTTTCAAAGCATGATTTGAATGCTTTTTTCCAATGTCGCCGCTCTGCAATTAGTTTTTCTTGGTCCAAGTTGCACATTTCCAATTCCTTAGCCTTGATTTAACTTGACCAACTCTTCTACTACTACTACTACTACTACTACTACTACTCTTATTCACCGCTATATGGGAGGCATTGCACTGTATTCAATGTGTCCGTAAAATAACGATCTATCTTGGCCTTTGCTGTTTGGTAGGTATAGGTGTGACAAGCTGCAGTAATGTGTTTGGCTTTGGATAGCTACATTTCTGCACACCCACCTGCTACAAGGCCTGCAGCCCCTTCGCCTCAGAACTTCCCCAGTCTTAATTCAAGCATTCAATTCCTACCACATCCCTCATGCAATGATATGTCGCTTCATTTTTGAAACATTGTCCCCCTCTTGTGGCCTTCCAACTTTGAAATTTACTGTTCAATTTTGAATTAATTCATATATGAATAAAATGGAAAAGCAACGATTTATCTGGCGAGTTATTTGAATGTTCTGCCTACGTCCACCTGTCTGACAGACGGACGGTATTCTAGTGGCTTGTAGCAGCAGCAGCAGCAGCTCGGTGCGCTGCTTGCCTGCAGTAAATAGGATGTGTCCATCCATGGAACACTGTGATAGGAATCATGCCATTCATAGCACACAATGCTTGGATGTGTTCGACCACGTCTCACAATGGGACCACGTGTCACAATGGGCAGCCCACAGTCTGTAGCAGCTGCGCAGTAGTATTCAGCTTCAGTCTGCTGAGTGAGCCTGAGCAGACAGGTGGGCCATGCTCGCCTCCTGGTTACAATATCTGGCACCAGGAGAGTTAGGCCACGTTCACACGCTGCGGATTCCGCTGCGGATTAATCCGCACGGATTTAGCAAAAACCGCAGATAATCCGCAGGTCCAAAGACCTGCGGATTATCTGCGGTTTTGCCTGCGGTTTGGTCCTGCGGATTCACTATCTCCACAATGGTGGAGATAGGAACCCGCAGCGTTTTCCACAGAAAGAATTGACATGCAATTCTTTCTGCGGATTCAAAACCGCAGCAAATCCGCGCGGTTTTTTCCGCAGCGTCGGCACAGCGTTTTTTTTTACCCATTCAAATGAATGGTACTGTACACCGCAGCTAAAACTGCTGCGTGTCTGTAGCGGCCAATCCGCAGCGTGTGCACACAGCCTTAAAGCAAGACCTTTCATTTAGGGAGGGTAGTAGAGGGGGCGGTGTAGGAGCAGTGCTCCTCTGGCCTCTTTCCTAGTACTGAAGCGCGTTTGACCGTGAGGGGAGGGTGGCCTAACAAAAAAGGGGTTGGCCTATGCAAATTAAAAGCGCGTGGAGTGGAATCCTGGGGGAAAAAAAAAAAAAAAAAATCAGCCGCCTGCGCTTTTGTTATGCGCCCAGACTTGGTTTGAATGTCTTCCTCAGGGTGGTGTCTGTGTCATTCTCCACAATGGGTGCCTGTCTTAAGCCCTGTGGCCTTGCAAGCGGCAAACCATTTCTGGTTATCGCTTCTCGGCCTTTTGGCTAAGATCAAGTGTAGTATCTGTTCTTATCAGTTTAATATCTGATACGTCCCCTATCTGGGGACCATATATTAAATGGATTTTTAGAACAGGGAGATGGAAAAAGAGCTTGCTCACTTCACTCCACGTATCAGCCCAGTATGGCAGTTTCTCTGGGAATGGTGCACTCACTCTCTTAAGCGGTTTCCAAAGACAGATTGAATTGAAATCGGGATAAGCAAGTAGTGTTTTCAAAGCATGATTTGAATGCTTTTTTCCAATGTCGCCGCTCTGCAATTAGTTTTTCTTGGTCCAAGTTGCACATTTCCAATTCCTTAGCCTTGATTTAACTTGACCAACTCTTCTACTACTACTACTACTACTACTACTCTTATTCACCGCTATATGGGAGGCATTGCACTGTATTCAATGTGTCCGTAAAATAACGATCTATCTTGGCCTTTGCTGTTTGGTAGGTATAGGTGTGACAAGCTGCAGTAATGTGTTTGGCTTTGGATAGCTACATTTCTGCACACCCACCTGCTACAAGGCCTGCAGCCCCTTCGCCTCAGAACTTCCCCAGTCTTAATTCAAGCATTCAATTCCTACCACATCCCTCATGCAATGATATGTCGCTTCATTTTTGAAACATTGTCCCCCTCTTGTGGCCTTCCAACTTTGAAATTTACTGTTCAATTTTGAATTAATTCATATATGAATAAAATGGAAAAGCAACGATTTATCTGGCGAGTTATTTGAATGTTCTGCCTACGTCCACCTGTCTGACAGACGGACGGTATTCTAGTGGCTTGTAGCAGCAGCAGCAGCAGCTAGGTGCGCTGCTTGCCTGCAGTAAATAGGATGTGTCCATCCATGGAACACTGTGATAGGAATCATGCCATTCATAGCACACAATGCTTGGATGTGTTCGACCACGTCTCACAATGGGACCACGTGTCACAATGGGCAGCCCACAGTCTGTAGCAGCTGCGCAGTAGTATTCAGCTTCAGTCTGCTGAGTGAGCCTGAGCAGACAGGTGGGCCATGCTCGCCTCCTGGTTACAATATCTGGCACCAGGAGAGTTAGGCCACGTTCACACGCTGCGGATTCCGCTGCGGATTAATCCGCACGGATTTAGCAAAAACCGCAGATAATCCGCAGGTCCAAAGACCTGCGGATTATCTGCGGTTTTGCCTGCGGTTTGGTCCTGCGGATTCACTATCTCCACAATGGTGGAGATAGGAACCCGCAGCGTTTTCCACAGAAAGAATTGACATGCAATTCTTTCTGCGGATTCAAAACCGCAGCAAATCCGCGCGGTTTTTTCCGCAGCGTCGGCACAGCGTTTTTTTTTACCCATTCAAATGAATGGTACTGTACACCGCAGCTAAAACTGCTGCGTGTCTGTAGCGGCCAATCCGCAGCGTGTGCACACAGCCTTAAAGCAAGACCTTTCATTTAGGGAGGGTAGTAGAGGGGGCGGTGTAGGAGCAGTGCTCCTCTGGCCTCTTTCCTAGTACTGAAGCGCGTTTGACCGTGAGGGGAGGGTGGCCTAACAAAAAAGGGGTTGGCCTATGCAAATTAAAAGCGCGTGGAGTGGAATCCTGGGGGAAAAAAAAAAAAAAAAAATCAGCCGCCTGCGCTTTTGTTATGCGCCCAGACTTGGTTTGAATGTCTTCCTCAGGGTGGTGTCTGTGTCATTCTCCACAATGGGTGCCTGTCTTAAGCCCTGTGGCCTTGCAAGCGGCAAACCATTTCTGGTTATCGCTTCTCGGCCTTTTGGCTAAGATCAAGTGTAGTATCTGTTCTTATCAGTTTAATATCTGATACGTCCCCTATCTGGGGACCATATATTAAATGGATTTTTAGAACAGGGAGATGGAAAAAGAGCTTGCTCACTTCACTCCACGTATCAGCCCAGTATGGCAGTTTCTCTGGGAATGGTGCACTCACTCTCTTAAGCGGTTTCCAAAGACAGATTGAATTGAAATCGGGATAAGCAAGTAGTGTTTTCAAAGCATGATTTGAATGCTTTTTTCCAATGTCGCCGCTCTGCAATTAGTTTTTCTTGGTCCAAGTTGCACATTTCCAATTCCTTAGCCTTGATTTAACTTGACCAACTCTTCTACTACTACTACTACTACTACTACTACTACTCTTATTCACCGCTATATGGGAGGCATTGCACTGTATTCAATGTGTCCGTAAAATAACGATCTATCTTGGCCTTTGCTGTTTGGTAGGTATAGGTGTGACAAGCTGCAGTAATGTGTTTGGCTTTGGATAGCTACATTTCTGCACACCCACCTGCTACAAGGCCTGCAGCCCCTTCGCCTCAGAACTTCCCCAGTCTTAATTCAAGCATTCAATTCCTACCACATCCCTCATGCAATGATATGTCGCTTCATTTTTGAAACATTGTCCCCCTCTTGTGGCCTTCCAACTTTGAAATTTACTGTTCAATTTTGAATTAATTCATATATGAATAAAATGGAAAAGCAACGATTTATCTGGCGAGTTATTTGAATGTTCTGCCTACGTCCACCTGTCTGACAGACGGACGGTATTCTAGTGGCTTGTAGCAGCAGCAGCAGCAGCTAGGTGCGCTGCTTGCCTGCAGTAAATAGGATGTGTCCATCCATGGAACACTGTGATAGGAATCATGCCATTCATAGCACACAATGCTTGGATGTGTTCGACCACGTCTCACAATGGGACCACGTGTCACAATGGGCAGCCCACAGTCTGTAGCAGCTGCGCAGTAGTATTCAGCTTCAGTCTGCTGAGTGAGCCTGAGCAGACAGGTGGGCCATGCTCGCCTCCTGGTTACAATATCTGGCACCAGGAGAGTTAGGCCACGTTCACACGCTGCGGATTCCGCTGCGGATTAATCCGCACGGATTTAGCAAAAACCGCAGATAATCCGCAGGTCCAAAGACCTGCGGATTATCTGCGGTTTTGCCTGCGGTTTGGTCCTGCGGATTCACTATCTCCACAATGGTGGAGATAGGAACCCGCAGCGTTTTCCACAGAAAGAATTGACATGCAATTCTTTCTGCGGATTCAAAACCGCAGCAAATCCGCGCGGTTTTTTCCGCAGCGTCGGCACAGCGTTTTTTTTTACCCATTCAAATGAATGGTACTGTACACCGCAGCTAAAACTGCTGCGTGTCTGTAGCGGCCAATCCGCAGCGTGTGCACACAGCCTTAAAGCAAGACCTTTCATTTAGGGAGGGTAGTAGAGGGGGCGGTGTAGGAGCAGTGCTCCTCTGGCCTCTTTCCTAGTACTGAAGCGCGTTTGACCGTGAGGGGAGGGTGGCCTAACAAAAAAGGGGTTGGCCTATGCAAATTAAAAGCGCGTGGAGTGGAATCCTGGGGGAAAAAAAAAAAAAAAAAATCAGCCGCCTGCGCTTTTGTTATGCGCCCAGACTTGGTTTGAATGTCTTCCTCAGGGTGGTGTCTGTGTCATTCTCCACAATGGGTGCCTGTCTTAAGCCCTGTGGCCTTGCAAGCGGCAAACCATTTCTGGTTATCGCTTCTCGGCCTTTTGGCTAAGATCAAGTGTAGTATCTGTTCTTATCAGTTTAATATCTGATACGTCCCCTATCTGGGGACCATATATTAAATGGATTTTTAGAACAGGGAGATGGAAAAAGAGCTTGCTCACTTCACTCCACGTATCAGCCCAGTATGGCAGTTTCTCTGGGAATGGTGCACTCACTCTCTTAAGCGGTTTCCAAAGACAGATTGAATTGAAATCGGGATAAGCAAGTAGTGTTTTCAAAGCATGATTTGAATGCTTTTTTCCAATGTCGCCGCTCTGCAATTAGTTTTTCTTGGTCCAAGTTGCACATTTCCAATTCCTTAGCCTTGATTTAACTTGACCAACTCTTCTACTACTACTACTACTACTACTACTACTACTCTTATTCACCGCTATATGGGAGGCATTGCACTGTATTCAATGTGTCCGTAAAATAACGATCTATCTTGGCCTTTGCTGTTTGGTAGGTATAGGTGTGACAAGCTGCAGTAATGTGTTTGGCTTTGGATAGCTACATTTCTGCACACCCACCTGCTACAAGGCCTGCAGCCCCTTCGCCTCAGAACTTCCCCAGTCTTAATTCAAGCATTCAATTCCTACCACATCCCTCATGCAATGATATGTCGCTTCATTTTTGAAACATTGTCCCCCTCTTGTGGCCTTCCAACTTTGAAATTTACTGTTCAATTTTGAATTAATTCATATATGAATAAAATGGAAAAGCAACGATTTATCTGGCGAGTTATTTGAATGTTCTGCCTACGTCCACCTGTCTGACAGACGGACGGTATTCTAGTGGCTTGTAGCAGCAGCAGCAGCAGCTAGGTGCGCTGCTTGCCTGCAGTAAATAGGATGTGTCCATCCATGGAACACTGTGATAGGAATCATGCCATTCATAGCACACAATGCTTGGATGTGTTCGACCACGTCTCACAATGGGACCACGTGTCACAATGGGCAGCCCACAGTCTGTAGCAGCTGCGCAGTAGTATTCAGCTTCAGTCTGCTGAGTGAGCCTGAGCAGACAGGTGGGCCATGCTCGCCTCCTGGTTACAATATCTGGCACCAGGAGAGTTAGGCCACGTTCACACGCTGCGGATTCCGCTGCGGATTAATCCGCACGGATTTAGCAAAAACCGCAGATAATCCGCAGGTCCAAAGACCTGCGGATTATCTGCGGTTTTGCCTGCGGTTTGGTCCTGCGGATTCACTATCTCCACAATGGTGGAGATAGGAACCCGCAGCGTTTTCCACAGAAAGAATTGACATGCAATTCTTTCTGCGGATTCAAAACCGCAGCAAATCCGCGCGGTTTTTTCCGCAGCGTCGGCACAGCGTTTTTTTTTACCCATTCAAATGAATGGTACTGTACACCGCAGCTAAAACTGCTGCGTGTCTGTAGCGGCCAATCCGCAGCGTGTGCACACAGCCTTAAAGCAAGACCTTTCATTTAGGGAGGGTAGTAGAGGGGGCGGTGTAGGAGCAGTGCTCCTCTGGCCTCTTTCCTAGTACTGAAGCGCGTTTGACCGTGAGGGGAGGGTGGCCTAACAAAAAAGGGGTTGGCCTATGCAAATTAAAAGCGCGTGGAGTGGAATCCTGGGGGAAAAAAAAAAAAAAAAAATCAGCCGCCTGCGCTTTTGTTATGCGCCCAGACTTGGTTTGAATGTCTTCCTCAGGGTGGTGTCTGTGTCATTCTCCACAATGGGTGCCTGTCTTAAGCCCTGTGGCCTTGCAAGCGGCAAACCATTTCTGGTTATCGCTTCTCGGCCTTTTGGCTAAGATCAAGTGTAGTATCTGTTCTTATCAGTTTAATATCTGATACGTCCCCTATCTGGGGACCATATATTAAATGGATTTTTAGAACAGGGAGATGGAAAAAGAGCTTGCTCACTTCACTCCACGTATCAGCCCAGTATGGCAGTTTCTCTGGGAATGGTGCACTCACTCTCTTAAGCGGTTTCCAAAGACAGATTGAATTGAAATCGGGATAAGCAAGTAGTGTTTTCAAAGCATGATTTGAATGCTTTTTTCCAATGTCGCCGCTCTGCAATTAGTTTTTCTTGGTCCAAGTTGCACATTTCCAATTCCTTAGCCTTGATTTAACTTGACCAACTCTTCTACTACTACTACTACTACTACTACTACTACTCTTATTCACCGCTATATGGGAGGCATTGCACTGTATTCAATGTGTCCGTAAAATAACGATCTATCTTGGCCTTTGCTGTTTGGTAGGTATAGGTGTGACAAGCTGCAGTAATGTGTTTGGCTTTGGATAGCTACATTTCTGCACACCCACCTGCTACAAGGCCTGCAGCCCCTTCGCCTCAGAACTTCCCCAGTCTTAATTCAAGCATTCAATTCCTACCACATCCCTCATGCAATGATATGTCGCTTCATTTTTGAAACATTGTCCCCCTCTTGTGGCCTTCCAACTTTGAAATTTACTGTTCAATTTTGAATTAATTCATATATGAATAAAATGGAAAAGCAACGATTTATCTGGCGAGTTATTTGAATGTTCTGCCTACGTCCACCTGTCTGACAGACGGACGGTATTCTAGTGGCTTGTAGCAGCAGCAGCAGCAGCTAGGTGCGCTGCTTGCCTGCAGTAAATAGGATGTGTCCATCCATGGAACACTGTGATAGGAATCATGCCATTCATAGCACACAATGCTTGGATGTGTTCGACCACGTCTCACAATGGGACCACGTGTCACAATGGGCAGCCCACAGTCTGTAGCAGCTGCGCAGTAGTATTCAGCTTCAGTCTGCTGAGTGAGCCTGAGCAGACAGGTGGGCCATGCTCGCCTCCTGGTTACAATATCTGGCACCAGGAGAGTTAGGCCACGTTCACACGCTGCGGATTCCGCTGCGGATTAATCCGCACGGATTTAGCAAAAACCGCAGATAATCCGCAGGTCCAAAGACCTGCGGATTATCTGCGGTTTTGCCTGCGGTTTGGTCCTGCGGATTCACTATCTCCACAATGGTGGAGATAGGAACCCGCAGCGTTTTCCACAGAAAGAATTGACATGCAATTCTTTCTGCGGATTCAAAACCGCAGCAAATCCGCGCGGTTTTTTCCGCAGCGTCGGCACAGCGTTTTTTTTTACCCATTCAAATGAATGGTACTGTACACCGCAGCTAAAACTGCTGCGTGTCTGTAGCGGCCAATCCGCAGCGTGTGCACACAGCCTTAAAGCAAGACCTTTCATTTAGGGAGGGTAGTAGAGGGGGCGGTGTAGGAGCAGTGCTCCTCTGGCCTCTTTCCTAGTACTGAAGCGCGTTTGACCGTGAGGGGAGGGTGGCCTAACAAAAAAGGGGTTGGCCTATGCAAATTAAAAGCGCGTGGAGTGGAATCCTGGGGGAAAAAAAAAAAAAAAAAATCAGCCGCCTGCGCTTTTGTTATGCGCCCAGACTTGGTTTGAATGTCTTCCTCAGGGTGGTGTCTGTGTCATTCTCCACAATGGGTGCCTGTCTTAAGCCCTGTGGCCTTGCAAGCGGCAAACCATTTCTGGTTATCGCTTCTCGGCCTTTTGGCTAAGATCAAGTGTAGTATCTGTTCTTATCAGTTTAATATCTGATACGTCCCCTATCTGGGGACCATATATTAAATGGATTTTTAGAACAGGGAGATGGAAAAAGAGCTTGCTCACTTCACTCCACGTATCAGCCCAGTATGGCAGTTTCTCTGGGAATGGTGCACTCACTCTCTTAAGCGGTTTCCAAAGACAGATTGAATTGAAATCGGGATAAGCAAGTAGTGTTTTCAAAGCATGATTTGAATGCTTTTTTCCAATGTCGCCGCTCTGCAATTAGTTTTTCTTGGTCCAAGTTGCACATTTCCAATTCCTTAGCCTTGATTTAACTTGACCAACTCTTCTACTACTACTACTACTACTACTACTACTACTCTTATTCACCGCTATATGGGAGGCATTGCACTGTATTCAATGTGTCCGTAAAATAACGATCTATCTTGGCCTTTGCTGTTTGGTAGGTATAGGTGTGACAAGCTGCAGTAATGTGTTTGGCTTTGGATAGCTACATTTCTGCACACCCACCTGCTACAAGGCCTGCAGCCCCTTCGCCTCAGAACTTCCCCAGTCTTAATTCAAGCATTCAATTCCTACCACATCCCTCATGCAATGATATGTCGCTTCATTTTTGAAACATTGTCCCCCTCTTGTGGCCTTCCAACTTTGAAATTTACTGTTCAATTTTGAATTAATTCATATATGAATAAAATGGAAAAGCAACGATTTATCTGGCGAGTTATTTGAATGTTCTGCCTACGTCCACCTGTCTGACAGACGGACGGTATTCTAGTGGCTTGTAGCAGCAGCAGCAGCAGCTAGGTGCGCTGCTTGCCTGCAGTAAATAGGATGTGTCCATCCATGGAACACTGTGATAGGAATCATGCCATTCATAGCACACAATGCTTGGATGTGTTCGACCACGTCTCACAATGGGACCACGTGTCACAATGGGCAGCCCACAGTCTGTAGCAGCTGCGCAGTAGTATTCAGCTTCAGTCTGCTGAGTGAGCCTGAGCAGACAGGTGGGCCATGCTCGCCTCCTGGTTACAATATCTGGCACCAGGAGAGTTAGGCCACGTTCACACGCTGCGGATTCCGCTGCGGATTAATCCGCACGGATTTAGCAAAAACCGCAGATAATCCGCAGGTCCAAAGACCTGCGGATTATCTGCGGTTTTGCCTGCGGTTTGGTCCTGCGGATTCACTATCTCCACAATGGTGGAGATAGGAACCCGCAGCGTTTTCCACAGAAAGAATTGACATGCAATTCTTTCTGCGGATTCAAAACCGCAGCAAATCCGCGCGGTTTTTTCCGCAGCGTCGGCACAGCGTTTTTTTTTACCCATTCAAATGAATGGTACTGTACACCGCAGCTAAAACTGCTGCGTGTCTGTAGCGGCCAATCCGCAGCGTGTGCACACAGCCTTAAAGCAAGACCTTTCATTTAGGGAGGGTAGTAGAGGGGGCGGTGTAGGAGCAGTGCTCCTCTGGCCTCTTTCCTAGTACTGAAGCGCGTTTGACCGTGAGGGGAGGGTGGCCTAACAAAAAAGGGGTTGGCCTATGCAAATTAAAAGCGCGTGGAGTGGAATCCTGGGGGAAAAAAAAAAAAAAAAAATCAGCCGCCTGCGCTTTTGTTATGCGCCCAGACTTGGTTTGAATGTCTTCCTCAGGGTGGTGTCTGTGTCATTCTCCACAATGGGTGCCTGTCTTAAGCCCTGTGGCCTTGCAAGCGGCAAACCATTTCTGGTTATCGCTTCTCGGCCTTTTGGCTAAGATCAAGTGTAGTATCTGTTCTTATCAGTTTAATATCTGATACGTCCCCTATCTGGGGACCATATATTAAATGGATTTTTAGAACAGGGAGATGGAAAAAGAGCTTGCTCACTTCACTCCACGTATCAGCCCAGTATGGCAGTTTCTCTGGGAATGGTGCACTCACTCTCTTAAGCGGTTTCCAAAGACAGATTGAATTGAAATCGGGATAAGCAAGTAGTGTTTTCAAAGCATGATTTGAATGCTTTTTTCCAATGTCGCCGCTCTGCAATTAGTTTTTCTTGGTCCAAGTTGCACATTTCCAATTCCTTAGCCTTGATTTAACTTGACCAACTCTTCTACTACTACTACTACTACTACTACTACTACTCTTATTCACCGCTATATGGGAGGCATTGCACTGTATTCAATGTGTCCGTAAAATAACGATCTATCTTGGCCTTTGCTGTTTGGTAGGTATAGGTGTGACAAGCTGCAGTAATGTGTTTGGCTTTGGATAGCTACATTTCTGCACACCCACCTGCTACAAGGCCTGCAGCCCCTTCGCCTCAGAACTTCCCCAGTCTTAATTCAAGCATTCAATTCCTACCACATCCCTCATGCAATGATATGTCGCTTCATTTTTGAAACATTGTCCCCCTCTTGTGGCCTTCCAACTTTGAAATTTACTGTTCAATTTTGAATTAATTCATATATGAATAAAATGGAAAAGCAACGATTTATCTGGCGAGTTATTTGAATGTTCTGCCTACGTCCACCTGTCTGACAGACGGACGGTATTCTAGTGGCTTGTAGCAGCAGCAGCAGCAGCTAGGTGCGCTGCTTGCCTGCAGTAAATAGGATGTGTCCATCCATGGAACACTGTGATAGGAATCATGCCATTCATAGCACACAATGCTTGGATGTGTTCGACCACGTCTCACAATGGGACCACGTGTCACAATGGGCAGCCCACAGTCTGTAGCAGCTGCGCAGTAGTATTCAGCTTCAGTCTGCTGAGTGAGCCTGAGCAGACAGGTGGGCCATGCTCGCCTCCTGGTTACAATATCTGGCACCAGGAGAGTTAGGCCACGTTCACACGCTGCGGATTCCGCTGCGGATTAATCCGCACGGATTTAGCAAAAACCGCAGATAATCCGCAGGTCCAAAGACCTGCGGATTATCTGCGGTTTTGCCTGCGGTTTGGTCCTGCGGATTCACTATCTCCACAATGGTGGAGATAGGAACCCGCAGCGTTTTCCACAGAAAGAATTGACATGCAATTCTTTCTGCGGATTCAAAACCGCAGCAAATCCGCGCGGTTTTTTCCGCAGCGTCGGCACAGCGTTTTTTTTTACCCATTCAAATGAATGGTACTGTACACCGCAGCTAAAACTGCTGCGTGTCTGTAGCGGCCAATCCGCAGCGTGTGCACACAGCCTTAAAGCAAGACCTTTCATTTAGGGAGGGTAGTAGAGGGGGCGGTGTAGGAGCAGTGCTCCTCTGGCCTCTTTCCTAGTACTGAAGCGCGTTTGACCGTGAGGGGAGGGTGGCCTAACAAAAAAGGGGTTGGCCTATGCAAATTAAAAGCGCGTGGAGTGGAATCCTGGGGGAAAAAAAAAAAAAAAAAATCAGCCGCCTGCGCTTTTGTTATGCGCCCAGACTTGGTTTGAATGTCTTCCTCAGGGTGGTGTCTGTGTCATTCTCCACAATGGGTGCCTGTCTTAAGCCCTGTGGCCTTGCAAGCGGCAAACCATTTCTGGTTATCGCTTCTCGGCCTTTTGGCTAAGATCAAGTGTAGTATCTGTTCTTATCAGTTTAATATCTGATACGTCCCCTATCTGGGGACCATATATTAAATGGATTTTTAGAACAGGGAGATGGAAAAAGAGCTTGCTCACTTCACTCCACGTATCAGCCCAGTATGGCAGTTTCTCTGGGAATGGTGCACTCACTCTCTTAAGCGGTTTCCAAAGACAGATTGAATTGAAATCGGGATAAGCAAGTAGTGTTTTCAAAGCATGATTTGAATGCTTTTTTCCAATGTCGCCGCTCTGCAATTAGTTTTTCTTGGTCCAAGTTGCACATTTCCAATTCCTTAGCCTTGATTTAACTTGACCAACTCTTCTACTACTACTACTACTACTACTACTACTACTCTTATTCACCGCTATATGGGAGGCATTGCACTGTATTCAATGTGTCCGTAAAATAACGATCTATCTTGGCCTTTGCTGTTTGGTAGGTATAGGTGTGACAAGCTGCAGTAATGTGTTTGGCTTTGGATAGCTACATTTCTGCACACCCACCTGCTACAAGGCCTGCAGCCCCTTCGCCTCAGAACTTCCCCAGTCTTAATTCAAGCATTCAATTCCTACCACATCCCTCATGCAATGATATGTCGCTTCATTTTTGAAACATTGTCCCCCTCTTGTGGCCTTCCAACTTTGAAATTTACTGTTCAATTTTGAATTAATTCATATATGAATAAAATGGAAAAGCAACGATTTATCTGGCGAGTTATTTGAATGTTCTGCCTACGTCCACCTGTCTGACAGACGGACGGTATTCTAGTGGCTTGTAGCAGCAGCAGCAGCAGCTAGGTGCGCTGCTTGCCTGCAGTAAATAGGATGTGTCCATCCATGGAACACTGTGATAGGAATCATGCCATTCATAGCACACAATGCTTGGATGTGTTCGACCACGTCTCACAATGGGACCACGTGTCACAATGGGCAGCCCACAGTCTGTAGCAGCTGCGCAGTAGTATTCAGCTTCAGTCTGCTGAGTGAGCCTGAGCAGACAGGTGGGCCATGCTCGCCTCCTGGTTACAATATCTGGCACCAGGAGAGTTAGGCCACGTTCACACGCTGCGGATTCCGCTGCGGATTAATCCGCACGGATTTAGCAAAAACCGCAGATAATCCGCAGGTCCAAAGACCTGCGGATTATCTGCGGTTTTGCCTGCGGTTTGGTCCTGCGGATTCACTATCTCCACAATGGTGGAGATAGGAACCCGCAGCGTTTTCCACAGAAAGAATTGACATGCAATTCTTTCTGCGGATTCAAAACCGCAGCAAATCCGCGCGGTTTTTTCCGCAGCGTCGGCACAGCGTTTTTTTTTACCCATTCAAATGAATGGTACTGTACACCGCAGCTAAAACTGCTGCGTGTCTGTAGCGGCCAATCCGCAGCGTGTGCACACAGCCTTAAAGCAAGACCTTTCATTTAGGGAGGGTAGTAGAGGGGGCGGTGTAGGAGCAGTGCTCCTCTGGCCTCTTTCCTAGTACTGAAGCGCGTTTGACCGTGAGGGGAGGGTGGCCTAACAAAAAAGGGGTTGGCCTATGCAAATTAAAAGCGCGTGGAGTGGAATCCTGGGGGAAAAAAAAAAAAAAAAAATCAGCCGCCTGCGCTTTTGTTATGCGCCCAGACTTGGTTTGAATGTCTTCCTCAGGGTGGTGTCTGTGTCATTCTCCACAATGGGTGCCTGTCTTAAGCCCTGTGGCCTTGCAAGCGGCAAACCATTTCTGGTTATCGCTTCTCGGCCTTTTGGCTAAGATCAAGTGTAGTATCTGTTCTTATCAGTTTAATATCTGATACGTCCCCTATCTGGGGACCATATATTAAATGGATTTTTAGAACAGGGAGATGGAAAAAGAGCTTGCTCACTTCACTCCACGTATCAGCCCAGTATGGCAGTTTCTCTGGGAATGGTGCACTCACTCTCTTAAGCGGTTTCCAAAGACAGATTGAATTGAAATCGGGATAAGCAAGTAGTGTTTTCAAAGCATGATTTGAATGCTTTTTTCCAATGTCGCCGCTCTGCAATTAGTTTTTCTTGGTCCAAGTTGCACATTTCCAATTCCTTAGCCTTGATTTAACTTGACCAACTCTTCTACTACTACTACTACTACTACTACTACTACTCTTATTCACCGCTATATGGGAGGCATTGCACTGTATTCAATGTGTCCGTAAAATAACGATCTATCTTGGCCTTTGCTGTTTGGTAGGTATAGGTGTGACAAGCTGCAGTAATGTGTTTGGCTTTGGATAGCTACATTTCTGCACACCCACCTGCTACAAGGCCTGCAGCCCCTTCGCCTCAGAACTTCCCCAGTCTTAATTCAAGCATTCAATTCCTACCACATCCCTCATGCAATGATATGTCGCTTCATTTTTGAAACATTGTCCCCCTCTTGTGGCCTTCCAACTTTGAAATTTACTGTTCAATTTTGAATTAATTCATATATGAATAAAATGGAAAAGCAACGATTTATCTGGCGAGTTATTTGAATGTTCTGCCTACGTCCACCTGTCTGACAGACGGACGGTATTCTAGTGGCTTGTAGCAGCAGCAGCAGCAGCTAGGTGCGCTGCTTGCCTGCAGTAAATAGGATGTGTCCATCCATGGAACACTGTGATAGGAATCATGCCATTCATAGCACACAATGCTTGGATGTGTTCGACCACGTCTCACAATGGGACCACGTGTCACAATGGGCAGCCCACAGTCTGTAGCAGCTGCGCAGTAGTATTCAGCTTCAGTCTGCTGAGTGAGCCTGAGCAGACAGGTGGGCCATGCTCGCCTCCTGGTTACAATATCTGGCACCAGGAGAGTTAGGCCACGTTCACACGCTGCGGATTCCGCTGCGGATTAATCCGCACGGATTTAGCAAAAACCGCAGATAATCCGCAGGTCCAAAGACCTGCGGATTATCTGCGGTTTTGCCTGCGGTTTGGTCCTGCGGATTCACTATCTCCACAATGGTGGAGATAGGAACCCGCAGCGTTTTCCACAGAAAGAATTGACATGCAATTCTTTCTGCGGATTCAAAACCGCAGCAAATCCGCGCGGTTTTTTCCGCAGCGTCGGCACAGCGTTTTTTTTTACCCATTCAAATGAATGGTACTGTACACCGCAGCTAAAACTGCTGCGTGTCTGTAGCGGCCAATCCGCAGCGTGTGCACACAGCCTTAAAGCAAGACCTTTCATTTAGGGAGGGTAGTAGAGGGGGCGGTGTAGGAGCAGTGCTCCTCTGGCCTCTTTCCTAGTACTGAAGCGCGTTTGACCGTGAGGGGAGGGTGGCCTAACAAAAAAGGGGTTGGCCTATGCAAATTAAAAGCGCGTGGAGTGGAATCCTGGGGGAAAAAAAAAAAAAAAAAATCAGCCGCCTGCGCTTTTGTTATGCGCCCAGACTTGGTTTGAATGTCTTCCTCAGGGTGGTGTCTGTGTCATTCTCCACAATGGGTGCCTGTCTTAAGCCCTGTGGCCTTGCAAGCGGCAAACCATTTCTGGTTATCGCTTCTCGGCCTTTTGGCTAAGATCTGTAATGGATCCTGTCAATTGGCCAAGGTGATCTGGGTGGACCTCATACACTCGGCCTTTTGGACTTTGGTCTGATTGTTGCTATTGGGTGCAGAGTAAGCCTGAATTACCTTTTTTTCCTGGATATCGTGTTTCGAGGTCCGTGGAGTGGTGGTCGTTGGACGGTGGAAAGCGGAATCTGGGAGGAACTGCGATCAATTTGCGTATTTTCCTTTTGGCATCGTTGAGAAGGAGAAGAATCATGGAGGAAAGGAGGAATTTTGGAGGAAGGAGGGAAAACCAGGAGAGCAACCCGAATGACTATTTTTCGGAACATTATGCGCTGAAGGATACCATCAGGTTCGTGGTTAGTCCTGCTTTTCGGCAGGTGAAGGACTCTCAGTATATTTTTGAAGTTGTGTGCAAGCTCTTGGAGATAGAGAAAGAGCAGCTATTTTGTTTTCAATCCTTTTTTACACGAGGAATGTATGATGTTACACTATACAGTTCCTCACAATGTGAAAAGGCCTTCCTTCTCTATGGAGCTAATAGAGAAAAGGAGGAACTGGAGGGAGTGAGGGTGATCCCCTCTTTCCAGTTAACAATGAAACTGTTGACCATTCATGTTTTTAATCCTTTTGTCACAGACTCTGAGATAGAAACTTACCTTGAGAGATATTGTGAAAAGGTTATCCCTAGAAAACGTGTGGAAACAAGTTTCGGAGTTTGGAATGGGAAACGAGTGTACCTGGTGCAATTTAGGAGAGACTTGGACGAGGAGGGTGGGGTGAGCAGACCGCCGCAACAAGTCTACATTAATCATAGCCGTGGATACTTGTTTTTTCAAGGGATGCCGGATTATTGCCGCAGGTGCAAGAAGTATGGACATCGAGATGAGCAATGTAAAAAATGCCATAGTTGCGTCGGAGCTACGCATCAGGCAAGTGAGTGTCCAAAAAATAAAAGGGACGAAGAAAGGATGGACACATCGTCAGAAGAAAAACAGCAAGAAGCTAATGATGATGTGGAAGTAGGAATGGCTGCAGAGGAAGGAGAAGAAAATGAGGGAAGTGAAAATAGAGAAAAGGAGGAGACAGAGAGGAAGAAGAAGAGGAAAAAGGAAGAGAAGATGATGGAAGCATTGAAGAAGAAAGAGGAAAGGGTGAGGAAGGCACAGGAAGAAGAGGAGAGGAAGATGCAAGAGAGAAAAATGAGGAGGGAACAGGAACAACAAAGGAGAGAAATAGGAAAGGAAGAGGAAAAGGAACAGAAGAAGGAAGAGAAGAAAGAAGAATGGAAGACAGAAGAACTGGAGAAAGAGGAAAAGGAAACGGAAGGGCAGAAAGAAATGGTAATAAAGACGTTGAGGCAAGTGGCGAGGAGAAATATTCCATCTAGTAAAGGAAGTAATATAGGGGGTGTAGGGGAGAGGAAGGAAGGAAAAAGTGATACCCCTACAATGGTGGAGCCCACTCCATCTAGTTCCCTATCACAAAGTTTACCATGTGCACAAGAGGAAATGGACTGCTCAGGGAAGTCCCTGAAAAGAAGTGTTGGGAAAGATGAGGAAGGTGAGGGTTTTCCTTGTGGTGGGAAAGTCAAAGCGATGGAAGCAACGGAAATACTGGGGGTTATTTCAGAGTCAGACACGTCAGATTTGGAGATGGGACCATCCTCTCCAGAGCAAAAAAATGAGGGCAGGGGGAGTTGCCCTAAAATAAATGGTGATAAATGATCCGCTTAATGTCCCTGAATGTTCAGGGGTTTAATGATTTGTATAAGAGAACAGCCTTTTATGATTATTTAAATAATGAAAACGTTGACTTTATTTTTTTACAAGAATGTAATTTAACCAAAAAATTAAGTTATGAGTATCTACAGGGGATATGGAAGGGGAATTTTTGTTTTTCTGGTGGGAATGAGTCAAAAAGTGATGGGGTGGGCTTTTTGTGTTCAAAAGACTGGGAAATCATAAGTTATGAAGAAATATACCCTGGGAGAATATTAAGAGTGGATGTGGAGAAAGATGGGAAAAAAGTGAGGTGTTTTAATGTGTATGCAAATACAGAGAAAGCCTTGAGATTGCATCTGTTTGATTTGTTGAGTTTGTTTCTACCTGGAGTAGGTCCATTAATTTTAGGTGGGGATTTTAACTGCCACTTGAAAAGTGTAAAAGATGGTTCAGCCTCATGTCTTAGGAGTGTTTTAGCGGCTTTTAATCTTAAAGATGCATGGTTCTTAGGTGGACAAAAAAAGGAACATGAAATCACCTGGGTAGGGAGGGGTTTGTCTTCCAGAATAGATTATTTTTTTATATCCCAATCACTAACATGTTCAGTTTTTAAAACGTATGCGACACCTTTCTCGGACCATAAAATAATAGAATGTACAGTAGTGATGGAGTTAGGTGAGGAAAAAAGGCCTTCACATTGGAAACTAAATGTATCACTTCTACAAGATGAGGATGTTATGGAAGGTTTCAAAAAAGTATATGCAAAATTAAAACGCCAAAAACTGGGCTTTCAGTCTATTTTTAAATGGTGGGATTTTGTGAAGGTGGAGGTAAAGAAATTTTTTTTAAGAGAGGGAAAAAGGAAAGCTGCTGCAAAACGTCGGTTTTATAGTGATCTTAATGCCAGCCTTCAATGTTTTTATCATCTCATGGATAATGGATGCAATATGGATGAGGAGATCAGAACAACAAAAGAGAAGATCCAAAAATGCCTGAAAGAAAAAGGTAAAGAAATTATTTTTAATTCACGTGTTAAAGTTTTAGATGAGGATGAGAAATGTACAAAATTCTTTTTTAAGAAAATGTGTGACAAAAAGGATTTTATAAAGATTTTGGAAGGGGAAAGAAGTTTGGAGGGAAAGAAGAAAAAAGCGATGGAGTTTTACGATAACTTATTTTCGGTTAAAAACATAGATATATCACTAAAAGGGCATTTTTTGGAAGGATTGGGAAAGTTTTTTGATGCAGATGATAAGTCATGGTTATTAGAGAATTTTTCGAAAGAAGAAGTTTTTAACACGATCATTTCATTACAAAATGGTAAAACACCGGGGGCGGATGGACTACCGATTGAATTTTACAAGTGTCTGTGGGGGATCTTGGGTGATGATTTTTATGAAGTTGTTGTGGAAGCAGAGGCATCTGTTAGTGTCCCAGAGTCTTGGTGGGAGGGTCTGATTGTTTTACTTTTTAAGAAAGGGAATAAAGAAGAAATTAAGAACTGGAGACCAATTACACTTTTAAATGCCGATTATAAAATATACGCAAAATTACTGGCCAACAGGCTGAAGAAGGTGATTAGTTCGGTAATAGACATGGATCAGACGTGTGCAGTGCCGAATAGGAGAATCAGTGACTCGCTGATTTTAATCAGGGACATCTTATGGGATGTTTCAGACAGAAAGCAGAAACTTGCATTGATAACTTTAGATTTTGAAAAAGCGTACGACAGAGTTGCTCATGATTTTTTATTTGCAGTTTTAGAAAAAATGGGATGCCCGGATGTTTTTAGTAAACGTATTAAATCCTTATATAGATCGTGTTTTAGCAAAATTTCTATCAATGGTTTTTTATCTGAGAAAGTGGGAATAAATTGTGGTGTTAAACAGGGGTGTCCTTTATCCCCTATTTTATTTATTTGTGCAATCGAGCCACTTTTAGCAGCTCTAAGGAGAGATAAGGTGATCAACGGCTTCTTTATCCCGGGGAGTTGCAATGAACAAGTAAAAGTGGTGGCATATATGGATGATGTGACAGTGTTGGTGAAAGACACCAGAAGTATGAATAGAGCCATAAGAACGGTGGAGTGGTTTGGGGGAGCATCAGGTTTTAAAATTAATATGGAGAAATCTGGTATTTTAACTATTGGTGATTTTATTTTAAATTCAGAGTGTAAACTGGGAAAAGCCAATGAAGTTAAAATCTTAGGTATTTACTTCTCTGAATCAGGAGGTAATGTGAAAAATTGGGAGTCTCTGTTGGAAAGAGTTAAAAAAAAGATTTGTTTTTGGCAGATGAGAGAGCTAACCATGGAAGGAAAAATCTTAATTATAAAACAAGTCCTACTTCCAATGTTTTTATATGTGGCAATAGTTTTTTTTCCTTCAAATAATATGATGAAGAAGATTATTAAGGTATGTTTTAATTTTTTGTGGAATTCCAAAATGGAGAGAGTAAAGAGAGAGGAGATGTATAAGCCGAAGAACAAAGGTGGGAAAGGGTTTCCAGATATTAGGGCCTTTTTATATTCAAAATATATGGCTAACTGTGTAAGCACTTTGTTTGGATCAGATTCAAAGCTGAAACAATTCTCTATATATAACTTAGGTTTTTATATTAGAAATTATAAATGGTTGGTGATGGTTCTAAATAGGCCCTACAGTTTTTTGCCCCCAGAAAATTACATTGTTTTGGAAAAAATTTTAAGAGATTTCAAATTAAAAACAGTCGAGCTAAATGTTCTTAAATGCCATAAGAAAATCCTAAAAATTCTGGAAGACAGAATAGGCACTAGCCCTGTGGAACGTTTTTCGTGGAAAATTGTAGAAGAAGTTTGGAAAAATGTAAATTTTAGCTTTTTATCTAATGAACACAGAGATCTACTGTGGTGTATTGTGAAAGATTGTCTGCCAACTCGTGAGTTCCAATATAGGAGAGGTTTGGTGAGATTTGAAGTGTGTCCAAGGTCTAGGTGTGGTGACAGTGAAACACCCATGCATGTGTTCTGGAATTGCAAGTTTGCACAGGTAGTGTGGCGGAATGTGTGTTCTTTGGTGAAGGCTGTAAGTGATGTTAATTTTTTAGATTTTAATAGAATTTTTTATGGGATGGGCATAAAAAAAGAAGATTTTAAAAAGGTATGGGTAATTATAACATGTGTGAAAATGGCGTTATGGAAAGCAAGAAATATTCTGATATTTAAGCATAAGGAGATAACAATTGACCAATGTATCAAACTCTCTTTAAGTTATTTGTATGTGTATTTTTGGAAGGATAAAATGTTATTTGGTATGGAGAAAGCAAGTGAAATATGGAAACAGTCTGAATGGAATGTACTTACTGTGTAAACTTTGTCTTGATAAAAGCTGTTGCAGAGATATTGAAAAAAAAAAAAAAAAAAAAAAAAAAAAAAAAAAAAAAAAAAAATATATGTTTATGTATACATATATATACATATATATGACAAATGGAAAGTTTTAAAGGAAACGAGGCAATGGGAACAAAAAATGTAACAGCCTACATGATTAGAAATACACAATGATGGATTTGGGTCTTTTATTCTTCTTTATGGAATCTGAGACTTTGTAATCTGAGTGGAAAAAAAAAAAAAAAAAAAAAAAAAATCTGTTCTTATCAGTTTAATATCTGATACGTCCCCTATCTGGGGACCATATATTAAATGGATTTTTAGAACAGGGAGATGGAAAAAGAGCTTGCTCACTTCACTCCACGTATCAGCCCAGTATGGCAGTTTCTCTGGGAATGGTGCACTCACTCTCTTAAGCGGTTTCCAAAGACAGATTGAATTGAAATCGGGATAAGCAAGTAGTGTTTTCAAAGCATGATTTGAATGCTTTTTTCCAATGTCGCCGCTCTGCAATTAGTTTTTCTTGGTCCAAGTTGCACATTTCCAATTCCTTAGCCTTGATTTAACTTGACCAACTCTTCTACTACTACTACTACTACTACTACTACTACTCTTATTCACCGCTATATGGGAGGCATTGCACTGTATTCAATGTGTCCGTAAAATAACGATCTATCTTGGCCTTTGCTGTTTGGTAGGTATAGGTGTGACAAGCTGCAGTAATGTGTTTGGCTTTGGATAGCTACATTTCTGCACACCCACCTGCTACAAGGCCTGCAGCCCCTTCGCCTCAGAACTTCCCCAGTCTTAATTCAAGCATTCAATTCCTACCACATCCCTCATGCAATGATATGTCGCTTCATTTTTGAAACATTGTCCCCCTCTTGTGGCCTTCCAACTTTGAAATTTACTGTTCAATTTTGAATTAATTCATATATGAATAAAATGGAAAAGCAACGATTTATCTGGCGAGTTATTTGAATGTTCTGCCTACGTCCACCTGTCTGACAGACGGACGGTATTCTAGTGGCTTGTAGCAGCAGCAGCAGCAGCTAGGTGCGCTGCTTGCCTGCAGTAAATAGGATGTGTCCATCCATGGAACACTGTGATAGGAATCATGCCATTCATAGCACACAATGCTTGGATGTGTTCGACCACGTCTCACAATGGGACCACGTGTCACAATGGGCAGCCCACAGTCTGTAGCAGCTGCGCAGTAGTATTCAGCTTCAGTCTGCTGAGTGAGCCTGAGCAGACAGGTGGGCCATGCTCGCCTCCTGGTTACAATATCTGGCACCAGGAGAGTTAGGCCACGTTCACACGCTGCGGATTCCGCTGCGGATTAATCCGCACGGATTTAGCAAAAACCGCAGATAATCCGCAGGTCCAAAGACCTGCGGATTATCTGCGGTTTTGCCTGCGGTTTGGTCCTGCGGATTCACTATCTCCACAATGGTGGAGATAGGAACCCGCAGCGTTTTCCACAGAAAGAATTGACATGCAATTCTTTCTGCGGATTCAAAACCGCAGCAAATCCGCGCGGTTTTTTCCGCAGCGTCGGCACAGCGTTTTTTTTTACCCATTCAAATGAATGGTACTGTACACCGCAGCTAAAACTGCTGCGTGTCTGTAGCGGCCAATCCGCAGCGTGTGCACACAGCCTTAAAGCAAGACCTTTCATTTAGGGAGGGTAGTAGAGGGGGCGGTGTAGGAGCAGTGCTCCTCTGGCCTCTTTCCTAGTACTGAAGCGCGTTTGACCGTGAGGGGAGGGTGGCCTAACAAAAAAGGGGTTGGCCTATGCAAATTAAAAGCGCGTGGAGTGGAATCCTGGGGGAAAAAAAAAAAAAAAAAATCAGCCGCCTGCGCTTTTGTTATGCGCCCAGACTTGGTTTGAATGTCTTCCTCAGGGTGGTGTCTGTGTCATTCTCCACAATGGGTGCCTGTCTTAAGCCCTGTGGCCTTGCAAGCGGCAAACCATTTCTGGTTATCGCTTCTCGGCCTTTTGGCTAAGATCAAGTGTAGTATCTGTTCTTATCAGTTTAATATCTGATACGTCCCCTATCTGGGGACCATATATTAAATGGATTTTTAGAACAGGGAGATGGAAAAAGAGCTTGCTCACTTCACTCCACGTATCAGCCCAGTATGGCAGTTTCTCTGGGAATGGTGCACTCACTCTCTTAAGCGGTTTCCAAAGACAGATTGAATTGAAATCGGGATAAGCAAGTAGTGTTTTCAAAGCATGATTTGAATGCTTTTTTCCAATGTCGCCGCTCTGCAATTAGTTTTTCTTGGTCCAAGTTGCACATTTCCAATTCCTTAGCCTTGATTTAACTTGACCAACTCTTCTACTACTACTACTACTACTACTACTACTACTCTTATTCACCGCTATATGGGAGGCATTGCACTGTATTCAATGTGTCCGTAAAATAACGATCTATCTTGGCCTTTGCTGTTTGGTAGGTATAGGTGTGACAAGCTGCAGTAATGTGTTTGGCTTTGGATAGCTACATTTCTGCACACCCACCTGCTACAAGGCCTGCAGCCCCTTCGCCTCAGAACTTCCCCAGTCTTAATTCAAGCATTCAATTCCTACCACATCCCTCATGCAATGATATGTCGCTTCATTTTTGAAACATTGTCCCCCTCTTGTGGCCTTCCAACTTTGAAATTTACTGTTCAATTTTGAATTAATTCATATATGAATAAAATGGAAAAGCAACGATTTATCTGGCGAGTTATTTGAATGTTCTGCCTACGTCCACCTGTCTGACAGACGGACGGTATTCTAGTGGCTTGTAGCAGCAGCAGCAGCAGCTAGGTGCGCTGCTTGCCTGCAGTAAATAGGATGTGTCCATCCATGGAACACTGTGATAGGAATCATGCCATTCATAGCACACAATGCTTGGATGTGTTCGACCACGTCTCACAATGGGACCACGTGTCACAATGGGCAGCCCACAGTCTGTAGCAGCTGCGCAGTAGTATTCAGCTTCAGTCTGCTGAGTGAGCCTGAGCAGACAGGTGGGCCATGCTCGCCTCCTGGTTACAATATCTGGCACCAGGAGAGTTAGGCCACGTTCACACGCTGCGGATTCCGCTGCGGATTAATCCGCACGGATTTAGCAAAAACCGCAGATAATCCGCAGGTCCAAAGACCTGCGGATTATCTGCGGTTTTGCCTGCGGTTTGGTCCTGCGGATTCACTATCTCCACAATGGTGGAGATAGGAACCCGCAGCGTTTTCCACAGAAAGAATTGACATGCAATTCTTTCTGCGGATTCAAAACCGCAGCAAATCCGCGCGGTTTTTTCCGCAGCGTCGGCACAGCGTTTTTTTTTACCCATTCAAATGAATGGTACTGTACACCGCAGCTAAAACTGCTGCGTGTCTGTAGCGGCCAATCCGCAGCGTGTGCACACAGCCTTAAAGCAAGACCTTTCATTTAGGGAGGGTAGTAGAGGGGGCGGTGTAGGAGCAGTGCTCCTCTGGCCTCTTTCCTAGTACTGAAGCGCGTTTGACCGTGAGGGGAGGGTGGCCTAACAAAAAAGGGGTTGGCCTATGCAAATTAAAAGCGCGTGGAGTGGAATCCTGGGGGAAAAAAAAAAAAAAAAAATCAGCCGCCTGCGCTTTTGTTATGCGCCCAGACTTGGTTTGAATGTCTTCCTCAGGGTGGTGTCTGTGTCATTCTCCACAATGGGTGCCTGTCTTAAGCCCTGTGGCCTTGCAAGCGGCAAACCATTTCTGGTTATCGCTTCTCGGCCTTTTGGCTAAGATCAAGTGTAGTATCTGTTCTTATCAGTTTAATATCTGATACGTCCCCTATCTGGGGACCATATATTAAATGGATTTTTAGAACAGGGAGATGGAAAAAGAGCTTGCTCACTTCACTCCACGTATCAGCCCAGTATGGCAGTTTCTCTGGGAATGGTGCACTCACTCTCTTAAGCGGTTTCCAAAGACAGATTGAATTGAAATCGGGATAAGCAAGTAGTGTTTTCAAAGCATGATTTGAATGCTTTTTTCCAATGTCGCCGCTCTGCAATTAGTTTTTCTTGGTCCAAGTTGCACATTTCCAATTCCTTAGCCTTGATTTAACTTGACCAACTCTTCTACTACTACTACTACTACTACTACTACTACTCTTATTCACCGCTATATGGGAGGCATTGCACTGTATTCAATGTGTCCGTAAAATAACGATCTATCTTGGCCTTTGCTGTTTGGTAGGTATAGGTGTGACAAGCTGCAGTAATGTGTTTGGCTTTGGATAGCTACATTTCTGCACACCCACCTGCTACAAGGCCTGCAGCCCCTTCGCCTCAGAACTTCCCCAGTCTTAATTCAAGCATTCAATTCCTACCACATCCCTCATGCAATGATATGTCGCTTCATTTTTGAAACATTGTCCCCCTCTTGTGGCCTTCCAACTTTGAAATTTACTGTTCAATTTTGAATTAATTCATATATGAATAAAATGGAAAAGCAACGATTTATCTGGCGAGTTATTTGAATGTTCTGCCTACGTCCACCTGTCTGACAGACGGACGGTATTCTAGTGGCTTGTAGCAGCAGCAGCAGCAGCTAGGTGCGCTGCTTGCCTGCAGTAAATAGGATGTGTCCATCCATGGAACACTGTGATAGGAATCATGCCATTCATAGCACACAATGCTTGGATGTGTTCGACCACGTCTCACAATGGGACCACGTGTCACAATGGGCAGCCCACAGTCTGTAGCAGCTGCGCAGTAGTATTCAGCTTCAGTCTGCTGAGTGAGCCTGAGCAGACAGGTGGGCCATGCTCGCCTCCTGGTTACAATATCTGGCACCAGGAGAGTTAGGCCACGTTCACACGCTGCGGATTCCGCTGCGGATTAATCCGCACGGATTTAGCAAAAACCGCAGATAATCCGCAGGTCCAAAGACCTGCGGATTATCTGCGGTTTTGCCTGCGGTTTGGTCCTGCGGATTCACTATCTCCACAATGGTGGAGATAGGAACCCGCAGCGTTTTCCACAGAAAGAATTGACATGCAATTCTTTCTGCGGATTCAAAACCGCAGCAAATCCGCGCGGTTTTTTCCGCAGCGTCGGCACAGCGTTTTTTTTTACCCATTCAAATGAATGGTACTGTACACCGCAGCTAAAACTGCTGCGTGTCTGTAGCGGCCAATCCGCAGCGTGTGCACACAGCCTTAAAGCAAGACCTTTCATTTAGGGAGGGTAGTAGAGGGGGCGGTGTAGGAGCAGTGCTCCTCTGGCCTCTTTCCTAGTACTGAAGCGCGTTTGACCGTGAGGGGAGGGTGGCCTAACAAAAAAGGGGTTGGCCTATGCAAATTAAAAGCGCGTGGAGTGGAATCCTGGGGGAAAAAAAAAAAAAAAAAATCAGCCGCCTGCGCTTTTGTTATGCGCCCAGACTTGGTTTGAATGTCTTCCTCAGGGTGGTGTCTGTGTCATTCTCCACAATGGGTGCCTGTCTTAAGCCCTGTGGCCTTGCAAGCGGCAAACCATTTCTGGTTATCGCTTCTCGGCCTTTTGGCTAAGATCAAGTGTAGTATCTGTTCTTATCAGTTTAATATCTGATACGTCCCCTATCTGGGGACCATATATTAAATGGATTTTTAGAACAGGGAGATGGAAAAAGAGCTTGCTCACTTCACTCCACGTATCAGCCCAGTATGGCAGTTTCTCTGGGAATGGTGCACTCACTCTCTTAAGCGGTTTCCAAAGACAGATTGAATTGAAATCGGGATAAGCAAGTAGTGTTTTCAAAGCATGATTTGAATGCTTTTTTCCAATGTCGCCGCTCTGCAATTAGTTTTTCTTGGTCCAAGTTGCACATTTCCAATTCCTTAGCCTTGATTTAACTTGACCAACTCTTCTACTACTACTACTACTACTACTACTACTACTCTTATTCACCGCTATATGGGAGGCATTGCACTGTATTCAATGTGTCCGTAAAATAACGATCTATCTTGGCCTTTGCTGTTTGGTAGGTATAGGTGTGACAAGCTGCAGTAATGTGTTTGGCTTTGGATAGCTACATTTCTGCACACCCACCTGCTACAAGGCCTGCAGCCCCTTCGCCTCAGAACTTCCCCAGTCTTAATTCAAGCATTCAATTCCTACCACATCCCTCATGCAATGATATGTCGCTTCATTTTTGAAACATTGTCCCCCTCTTGTGGCCTTCCAACTTTGAAATTTACTGTTCAATTTTGAATTAATTCATATATGAATAAAATGGAAAAGCAACGATTTATCTGGCGAGTTATTTGAATGTTCTGCCTACGTCCACCTGTCTGACAGACGGACGGTATTCTAGTGGCTTGTAGCAGCAGCAGCAGCAGCTAGGTGCGCTGCTTGCCTGCAGTAAATAGGATGTGTCCATCCATGGAACACTGTGATAGGAATCATGCCATTCATAGCACACAATGCTTGGATGTGTTCGACCACGTCTCACAATGGGACCACGTGTCACAATGGGCAGCCCACAGTCTGTAGCAGCTGCGCAGTAGTATTCAGCTTCAGTCTGCTGAGTGAGCCTGAGCAGACAGGTGGGCCATGCTCGCCTCCTGGTTACAATATCTGGCACCAGGAGAGTTAGGCCACGTTCACACGCTGCGGATTCCGCTGCGGATTAATCCGCACGGATTTAGCAAAAACCGCAGATAATCCGCAGGTCCAAAGACCTGCGGATTATCTGCGGTTTTGCCTGCGGTTTGGTCCTGCGGATTCACTATCTCCACAATGGTGGAGATAGGAACCCGCAGCGTTTTCCACAGAAAGAATTGACATGCAATTCTTTCTGCGGATTCAAAACCGCAGCAAATCCGCGCGGTTTTTTCCGCAGCGTCGGCACAGCGTTTTTTTTTACCCATTCAAATGAATGGTACTGTACACCGCAGCTAAAACTGCTGCGTGTCTGTAGCGGCCAATCCGCAGCGTGTGCACACAGCCTTAAAGCAAGACCTTTCATTTAGGGAGGGTAGTAGAGGGGGCGGTGTAGGAGCAGTGCTCCTCTGGCCTCTTTCCTAGTACTGAAGCGCGTTTGACCGTGAGGGGAGGGTGGCCTAACAAAAAAGGGGTTGGCCTATGCAAATTAAAAGCGCGTGGAGTGGAATCCTGGGGGAAAAAAAAAAAAAAAAAATCAGCCGCCTGCGCTTTTGTTATGCGCCCAGACTTGGTTTGAATGTCTTCCTCAGGGTGGTGTCTGTGTCATTCTCCACAATGGGTGCCTGTCTTAAGCCCTGTGGCCTTGCAAGCGGCAAACCATTTCTGGTTATCGCTTCTCGGCCTTTTGGCTAAGATCAAGTGTAGTATCTGTTCTTATCAGTTTAATATCTGATACGTCCCCTATCTGGGGACCATATATTAAATGGATTTTTAAAACAGGGAGATGGAAAAAGAGCTTGCTCACTTCACTCCACGTATCAGCCCAGTATGGCAGTTTCTCTGGGAATGGTGCACTCACTCTCTTAAGCGGTTTCCAAAGACAGATTGAATTGAAATCGGGATAAGCAAGTAGTGTTTTCAAAGCATGATTTGAATGCTTTTTTCCAATGTCGCCGCTCTGCAATTAGTTTTTCTTGGTCCAAGTTGCACATTTCCAATTCCTTAGCCTTGATTTAACTTGACCAACTCTTCTACTACTACTACTACTACTACTACTACTACTCTTATTCACCGCTATATGGGAGGCATTGCACTGTATTCAATGTGTCCGTAAAATAACGATCTATCTTGGCCTTTGCTGTTTGGTAGGTATAGGTGTGACAAGCTGCAGTAATGTGTTTGGCTTTGGATAGCTACATTTCTGCACACCCACCTGCTACAAGGCCTGCAGCCCCTTCGCCTCAGAACTTCCCCAGTCTTAATTCAAGCATTCAATTCCTACCACATCCCTCATGCAATGATATGTCGCTTCATTTTTGAAACATTGTCCCCCTCTTGTGGCCTTCCAACTTTGAAATTTACTGTTCAATTTTGAATTAATTCATATATGAATAAAATGGAAAAGCAACGATTTATCTGGCGAGTTATTTGAATGTTCTGCCTACGTCCACCTGTCTGACAGACGGACGGTATTCTAGTGGCTTGTAGCAGCAGCAGCAGCAGCTAGGTGCGCTGCTTGCCTGCAGTAAATAGGATGTGTCCATCCATGGAACACTGTGATAGGAATCATGCCATTCATAGCACACAATGCTTGGATGTGTTCGACCACGTCTCACAATGGGACCACGTGTCACAATGGGCAGCCCACAGTCTGTAGCAGCTGCGCAGTAGTATTCAGCTTCAGTCTGCTGAGTGAGCCTGAGCAGACAGGTGGGCCATGCTCGCCTCCTGGTTACAATATCTGGCACCAGGAGAGTTAGGCCACGTTCACACGCTGCGGATTCCGCTGCGGATTAATCCGCACGGATTTAGCAAAAACCGCAGATAATCCGCAGGTCCAAAGACCTGCGGATTATCTGCGGTTTTGCCTGCGGTTTGGTCCTGCGGATTCACTATCTCCACAATGGTGGAGATAGGAACCCGCAGCGTTTTCCACAGAAAGAATTGACATGCAATTCTTTCTGCGGATTCAAAACCGCAGCAAATCCGCGCGGTTTTTTCCGCAGCGTCGGCACAGCGTTTTTTTTTACCCATTCAAATGAATGGTACTGTACACCGCAGCTAAAACTGCTGCGTGTCTGTAGCGGCCAATCCGCAGCGTGTGCACACAGCCTTAAAGCAAGACCTTTCATTTAGGGAGGGTAGTAGAGGGGGCGGTGTAGGAGCAGTGCTCCTCTGGCCTCTTTCCTAGTACTGAAGCGCGTTTGACCGTGAGGGGAGGGTGGCCTAACAAAAAAGGGGTTGGCCTATGCAAATTAAAAGCGCGTGGAGTGGAATCCTGGGGGAAAAAAAAAAAAAAAAAATCAGCCGCCTGCGCTTTTGTTATGCGCCCAGACTTGGTTTGAATGTCTTCCTCAGGGTGGTGTCTGTGTCATTCTCCACAATGGGTGCCTGTCTTAAGCCCTGTGGCCTTGCAAGCGGCAAACCATTTCTGGTTATCGCTTCTCGGCCTTTTGGCTAAGATCAAGTGTAGTATCTGTTCTTATCAGTTTAATATCTGATACGTCCCCTATCTGGGGACCATATATTAAATGGATTTTTAGAACAGGGAGATGGAAAAAGAGCTTGCTCACTTCACTCCACGTATCAGCCCAGTATGGCAGTTTCTCTGGGAATGGTGCACTCACTCTCTTAAGCGGTTTCCAAAGACAGATTGAATTGAAATCGGGATAAGCAAGTAGTGTTTTCAAAGCATGATTTGAATGCTTTTTTCCAATGTCGCCGCTCTGCAATTAGTTTTTCTTGGTCCAAGTTGCACATTTCCAATTCCTTAGCCTTGATTTAACTTGACCAACTCTTCTACTACTACTACTACTACTACTACTACTACTCTTATTCACCGCTATATGGGAGGCATTGCACTGTATTCAATGTGTCCGTAAAATAACGATCTATCTTGGCCTTTGCTGTTTGGTAGGTATAGGTGTGACAAGCTGCAGTAATGTGTTTGGCTTTGGATAGCTACATTTCTGCACACCCACCTGCTACAAGGCCTGCAGCCCCTTCGCCTCAGAACTTCCCCAGTCTTAATTCAAGCATTCAATTCCTACCACATCCCTCATGCAATGATATGTCGCTTCATTTTTGAAACATTGTCCCCCTCTTGTGGCCTTCCAACTTTGAAATTTACTGTTCAATTTTGAATTAATTCATATATGAATAAAATGGAAAAGCAACGATTTATCTGGCGAGTTATTTGAATGTTCTGCCTACGTCCACCTGTCTGACAGACGGACGGTATTCTAGTGGCTTGTAGCAGCAGCAGCAGCAGCTAGGTGCGCTGCTTGCCTGCAGTAAATAGGATGTGTCCATCCATGGAACACTGTGATAGGAATCATGCCATTCATAGCACACAATGCTTGGATGTGTTCGACCACGTCTCACAATGGGACCACGTGTCACAATGGGCAGCCCACAGTCTGTAGCAGCTGCGCAGTAGTATTCAGCTTCAGTCTGCTGAGTGAGCCTGAGCAGACAGGTGGGCCATGCTCGCCTCCTGGTTACAATATCTGGCACCAGGAGAGTTAGGCCACGTTCACACGCTGCGGATTCCGCTGCGGATTAATCCGCACGGATTTAGCAAAAACCGCAGATAATCCGCAGGTCCAAAGACCTGCGGATTATCTGCGGTTTTGCCTGCGGTTTGGTCCTGCGGATTCACTATCTCCACAATGGTGGAGATAGGAACCCGCAGCGTTTTCCACAGAAAGAATTGACATGCAATTCTTTCTGCGGATTCAAAACCGCAGCAAATCCGCGCGGTTTTTTCCGCAGCGTCGGCACAGCGTTTTTTTTTACCCATTCAAATGAATGGTACTGTACACCGCAGCTAAAACTGCTGCGTGTCTGTAGCGGCCAATCCGCAGCGTGTGCACACAGCCTTAAAGCAAGACCTTTCATTTAGGGAGGGTAGTAGAGGGGGCGGTGTAGGAGCAGTGCTCCTCTGGCCTCTTTCCTAGTACTGAAGCGCGTTTGACCGTGAGGGGAGGGTGGCCTAACAAAAAAGGGGTTGGCCTATGCAAATTAAAAGCGCGTGGAGTGGAATCCTGGGGGAAAAAAAAAAAAAAAAAATCAGCCGCCTGCGCTTTTGTTATGCGCCCAGACTTGGTTTGAATGTCTTCCTCAGGGTGGTGTCTGTGTCATTCTCCACAATGGGTGCCTGTCTTAAGCCCTGTGGCCTTGCAAGCGGCAAACCATTTCTGGTTATCGCTTCTCGGCCTTTTGGCTAAGATCAAGTGTAGTATCTGTTCTTATCAGTTTAATATCTGATACGTCCCCTATCTGGGGACCATATATTAAATGGATTTTTAGAACAGGGAGATGGAAAAAGAGCTTGCTCACTTCACTCCACGTATCAGCCCAGTATGGCAGTTTCTCTGGGAATGGTGCACTCACTCTCTTAAGCGGTTTCCAAAGACAGATTGAATTGAAATCGGGATAAGCAAGTAGTGTTTTCAAAGCATGATTTGAATGCTTTTTTCCAATGTCGCCGCTCTGCAATTAGTTTTTCTTGGTCCAAGTTGCACATTTCCAATTCCTTAGCCTTGATTTAACTTGACCAACTCTTCTACTACTACTACTACTACTACTACTACTACTCTTATTCACCGCTATATGGGAGGCATTGCACTGTATTCAATGTGTCCGTAAAATAACGATCTATCTTGGCCTTTGCTGTTTGGTAGGTATAGGTGTGACAAGCTGCAGTAATGTGTTTGGCTTTGGATAGCTACATTTCTGCACACCCACCTGCTACAAGGCCTGCAGCCCCTTCGCCTCAGAACTTCCCCAGTCTTAATTCAAGCATTCAATTCCTACCACATCCCTCATGCAATGATATGTCGCTTCATTTTTGAAACATTGTCCCCCTCTTGTGGCCTTCCAACTTTGAAATTTACTGTTCAATTTTGAATTAATTCATATATGAATAAAATGGAAAAGCAACGATTTATCTGGCGAGTTATTTGAATGTTCTGCCTACGTCCACCTGTCTGACAGACGGACGGTATTCTAGTGGCTTGTAGCAGCAGCAGCAGCAGCTAGGTGCGCTGCTTGCCTGCAGTAAATAGGATGTGTCCATCCATGGAACACTGTGATAGGAATCATGCCATTCATAGCACACAATGCTTGGATGTGTTCGACCACGTCTCACAATGGGACCACGTGTCACAATGGGCAGCCCACAGTCTGTAGCAGCTGCGCAGTAGTATTCAGCTTCAGTCTGCTGAGTGAGCCTGAGCAGACAGGTGGGCCATGCTCGCCTCCTGGTTACAATATCTGGCACCAGGAGAGTTAGGCCACGTTCACACGCTGCGGATTCCGCTGCGGATTAATCCGCACGGATTTAGCAAAAACCGCAGATAATCCGCAGGTCCAAAGACCTGCGGATTATCTGCGGTTTTGCCTGCGGTTTGGTCCTGCGGATTCACTATCTCCACAATGGTGGAGATAGGAACCCGCAGCGTTTTCCACAGAAAGAATTGACATGCAATTCTTTCTGCGGATTCAAAACCGCAGCAAATCCGCGCGGTTTTTTCCGCAGCGTCGGCACAGCGTTTTTTTTTACCCATTCAAATGAATGGTACTGTACACCGCAGCTAAAACTGCTGCGTGTCTGTAGCGGCCAATCCGCAGCGTGTGCACACAGCCTTAAAGCAAGACCTTTCATTTAGGGAGGGTAGTAGAGGGGGCGGTGTAGGAGCAGTGCTCCTCTGGCCTCTTTCCTAGTACTGAAGCGCGTTTGACCGTGAGGGGAGGGTGGCCTAACAAAAAAGGGGTTGGCCTATGCAAATTAAAAGCGCGTGGAGTGGAATCCTGGGGGAAAAAAAAAAAAAAAAAATCAGCCGCCTGCGCTTTTGTTATGCGCCCAGACTTGGTTTGAATGTCTTCCTCAGGGTGGTGTCTGTGTCATTCTCCACAATGGGTGCCTGTCTTAAGCCCTGTGGCCTTGCAAGCGGCAAACCATTTCTGGTTATCGCTTCTCGGCCTTTTGGCTAAGATCAAGTGTAGTATCTGTTCTTATCAGTTTAATATCTGATACGTCCCCTATCTGGGGACCATATATTAAATGGATTTTTAGAACAGGGAGATGGAAAAAGAGCTTGCTCACTTCACTCCACGTATCAGCCCAGTATGGCAGTTTCTCTGGGAATGGTGCACTCACTCTCTTAAGCGGTTTCCAAAGACAGATTGAATTGAAATCGGGATAAGCAAGTAGTGTTTTCAAAGCATGATTTGAATGCTTTTTTCCAATGTCGCCGCTCTGCAATTAGTTTTTCTTGGTCCAAGTTGCACATTTCCAATTCCTTAGCCTTGATTTAACTTGACCAACTCTTCTACTACTACTACTACTACTACTACTACTACTCTTATTCACCGCTATATGGGAGGCATTGCACTGTATTCAATGTGTCCGTAAAATAACGATCTATCTTGGCCTTTGCTGTTTGGTAGGTATAGGTGTGACAAGCTGCAGTAATGTGTTTGGCTTTGGATAGCTACATTTCTGCACACCCACCTGCTACAAGGCCTGCAGCCCCTTCGCCTCAGAACTTCCCCAGTCTTAATTCAAGCATTCAATTCCTACCACATCCCTCATGCAATGATATGTCGCTTCATTTTTGAAACATTGTCCCCCTCTTGTGGCCTTCCAACTTTGAAATTTACTGTTCAATTTTGAATTAATTCATATATGAATAAAATGGAAAAGCAACGATTTATCTGGCGAGTTATTTGAATGTTCTGCCTACGTCCACCTGTCTGACAGACGGACGGTATTCTAGTGGCTTGTAGCAGCAGCAGCAGCAGCTAGGTGCGCTGCTTGCCTGCAGTAAATAGGATGTGTCCATCCATGGAACACTGTGATAGGAATCATGCCATTCATAGCACACAATGCTTGGATGTGTTCGACCACGTCTCACAATGGGACCACGTGTCACAATGGGCAGCCCACAGTCTGTAGCAGCTGCGCAGTAGTATTCAGCTTCAGTCTGCTGAGTGAGCCTGAGCAGACAGGTGGGCCATGCTCGCCTCCTGGTTACAATATCTGGCACCAGGAGAGTTAGGCCACGTTCACACGCTGCGGATTCCGCTGCGGATTAATCCGCACGGATTTAGCAAAAACCGCAGATAATCCGCAGGTCCAAAGACCTGCGGATTATCTGCGGTTTTGCCTGCGGTTTGGTCCTGCGGATTCACTATCTCCACAATGGTGGAGATAGGAACCCGCAGCGTTTTCCACAGAAAGAATTGACATGCAATTCTTTCTGCGGATTCAAAACCGCAGCAAATCCGCGCGGTTTTTTCCGCAGCGTCGGCACAGCGTTTTTTTTTACCCATTCAAATGAATGGTACTGTACACCGCAGCTAAAACTGCTGCGTGTCTGTAGCGGCCAATCCGCAGCGTGTGCACACAGCCTTAAAGCAAGACCTTTCATTTAGGGAGGGTAGTAGAGGGGGCGGTGTAGGAGCAGTGCTCCTCTGGCCTCTTTCCTAGTACTGAAGCGCGTTTGACCGTGAGGGGAGGGTGGCCTAACAAAAAAGGGGTTGGCCTATGCAAATTAAAAGCGCGTGGAGTGGAATCCTGGGGGAAAAAAAAAAAAAAAAAATCAGCCGCCTGCGCTTTTGTTATGCGCCCAGACTTGGTTTGAATGTCTTCCTCAGGGTGGTGTCTGTGTCATTCTCCACAATGGGTGCCTGTCTTAAGCCCTGTGGCCTTGCAAGCGGCAAACCATTTCTGGTTATCGCTTCTCGGCCTTTTGGCTAAGATCAAGTGTAGTATCTGTTCTTATCAGTTTAATATCTGATACGTCCCCTATCTGGGGACCATATATTAAATGGATTTTTAGAACAGGGAGATGGAAAAAGAGCTTGCTCACTTCACTCCACGTATCAGCCCAGTATGGCAGTTTCTCTGGGAATGGTGCACTCACTCTCTTAAGCGGTTTCCAAAGACAGATTGAATTGAAATCGGGATAAGCAAGTAGTGTTTTCAAAGCATGATTTGAATGCTTTTTTCCAATGTCGCCGCTCTGCAATTAGTTTTTCTTGGTCCAAGTTGCACATTTCCAATTCCTTAGCCTTGATTTAACTTGACCAACTCTTCTACTACTACTACTACTACTACTACTACTACTCTTATTCACCGCTATATGGGAGGCATTGCACTGTATTCAATGTGTCCGTAAAATAACGATCTATCTTGGCCTTTGCTGTTTGGTAGGTATAGGTGTGACAAGCTGCAGTAATGTGTTTGGCTTTGGATAGCTACATTTCTGCACACCCACCTGCTACAAGGCCTGCAGCCCCTTCGCCTCAGAACTTCCCCAGTCTTAATTCAAGCATTCAATTCCTACCACATCCCTCATGCAATGATATGTCGCTTCATTTTTGAAACATTGTCCCCCTCTTGTGGCCTTCCAACTTTGAAATTTACTGTTCAATTTTGAATTAATTCATATATGAATAAAATGGAAAAGCAACGATTTATCTGGCGAGTTATTTGAATGTTCTGCCTACGTCCACCTGTCTGACAGACGGACGGTATTCTAGTGGCTTGTAGCAGCAGCAGCAGCAGCTAGGTGCGCTGCTTGCCTGCAGTAAATAGGATGTGTCCATCCATGGAACACTGTGATAGGAATCATGCCATTCATAGCACACAATGCTTGGATGTGTTCGACCACGTCTCACAATGGGACCACGTGTCACAATGGGCAGCCCACAGTCTGTAGCAGCTGCGCAGTAGTATTCAGCTTCAGTCTGCTGAGTGAGCCTGAGCAGACAGGTGGGCCATGCTCGCCTCCTGGTTACAATATCTGGCACCAGGAGAGTTAGGCCACGTTCACACGCTGCGGATTCCGCTGCGGATTAATCCGCACGGATTTAGCAAAAACCGCAGATAATCCGCAGGTCCAAAGACCTGCGGATTATCTGCGGTTTTGCCTGCGGTTTGGTCCTGCGGATTCACTATCTCCACAATGGTGGAGATAGGAACCCGCAGCGTTTTCCACAGAAAGAATTGACATGCAATTCTTTCTGCGGATTCAAAACCGCAGCAAATCCGCGCGGTTTTTTCCGCAGCGTCGGCACAGCGTTTTTTTTTACCCATTCAAATGAATGGTACTGTACACCGCAGCTAAAACTGCTGCGTGTCTGTAGCGGCCAATCCGCAGCGTGTGCACACAGCCTTAAAGCAAGACCTTTCATTTAGGGAGGGTAGTAGAGGGGGCGGTGTAGGAGCAGTGCTCCTCTGGCCTCTTTCCTAGTACTGAAGCGCGTTTGACCGTGAGGGGAGGGTGGCCTAACAAAAAAGGGGTTGGCCTATGCAAATTAAAAGCGCGTGGAGTGGAATCCTGGGGGAAAAAAAAAAAAAAAAAATCAGCCGCCTGCGCTTTTGTTATGCGCCCAGACTTGGTTTGAATGTCTTCCTCAGGGTGGTGTCTGTGTCATTCTCCACAATGGGTGCCTGTCTTAAGCCCTGTGGCCTTGCAAGCGGCAAACCATTTCTGGTTATCGCTTCTCGGCCTTTTGGCTAAGATCAAGTGTAGATCTTGGCTAGGAGAGTCTGTGTTTTTTGTCCTTCTCAGCACTGCAGCTTTTGCTGCTTTTGCTTTGAGAGGGGACTTTGCAGACACGAGCAGCGATGGTTAGAATTCGCTTTGCTGAGCCTGGGGAAACCCGGGTAAAGCATGGTATCCGGATCGATATAGATGCCGGACATGAAGATGATTTTCCCTTGGGATTTTTTGTGAACAACGTTCTTTTTGGAGTTCTGAAGCTGAGAAAAGAGGAGATTCTGTGTTTGCAGCAGTTCAGATCCAAATTTACTCTTGTTCTTTCTTGTATTTCAGCTTGCAACAATCTCTATGGGACACTGAAGCAGAACGTGGAGAACACTGTGCTGGATGGGCTGACCTTCACCATCCTGTATTCAGATGAGGAGCTGCCTCTCACCCTGATGATGTATAACCCTCATGTGCCTCTGGAGCTGATCTGCATATTTTTGAATAAACATTGTAAGGTATGTAGACCTCCTACCAAGGTCATGAATGAGGTTGGGCTGTGGACAGGAAAGTATAGATTTATGGTAAAGTTCTCAGAAAGCATGGATGAGCCAGGAGGAATTCATTATCCCCCCTGTAACTTTTCCATAGGGAAGGAGAGAGGTTTTCTCTTCTTCCCTAATGCTCCCAGGTTCTGCAGGCACTGCTGGGTGTATGGCCATACACAGGCAGACTGCCCTGCTGGAAGCCAGGTGGTGTGTAGAAAGTGTGGTGAGGTCGGTCATCCTAGTAGCCAGTGCACAAATGAGATTGTGTGTAACCTGTGTGGGGTAGGGGGTCATGCCTTTAAGGACTGTAACCTTAGACCCAGCACATATGCAGGAGCTGCTAGGAGGAATTTTGTAATGCCTGACCCAGATCACCTTGTGGATTTCGTGGAGGAAATGACTGAAGAGGAGAAGGCTGAGAGAAAGCAGCTGGAAGCTGAATATAAGGAGCAGAGAGAGAAGTTTCAGAAAGAGCACAAGGAGAGATTAGAGCAACGTGTCAGAGACAGGATAGTGAATAGGATTCTGGCTGAGGAGAAAAGTGCTGAGTCACTATCTGTGAGAACACACAAGCCTGAAGCCGTTCAGAGAGAGATTCCACAGACAGCTAGTGAAGAAAAGGTGGGGGCCCCTGGCAGGAGCAGTGTGTCTGCTGAGGAGAGAAGTGCTGAGTCATTGCCTGTGATTACACACAAGCCTGCAGCCGAGCAGAGAGAAGTTTCCACTGAAAAAAAGGTGGGGGCTGCTAGCAGGAGCGAGGCAAGCTCTGAGAGGAGAGTTCAGGAAGAGGTCACAGACACTGACGACGCCACCTGGACTACAGTGCAGAGGCAGACCAGGAAGAGCAGACTGAGCTCTGTGCAGAAAGTACATGGAAAGGAAAAAAGGCAGGACTATGCAAAGCAGGAAGCAAAGACTTCTGGGATGAGCAGAAGCACAAGATCTAGTGCAAGAAAGAAGCCCAGCTTTGAAGTGCTGCAGCAGCTGTCTGAAGACCAGGAGAATGTGGATGACAATAAGGAAGAGGTGACAGAAGATATCCCTGACATGACTGTCACATTGCAAGGGGAAGAAGGGGAGTCAGCCAGCCTGTCTAAAACCCCCAAGATGGAATGGAGTGAAGACTCCTCGGAGTCTGAAGATGAAGGTGGTCAGGGTGACTTTGACCAGAGTGAGGAAGAATCTGCAGATGACACAATTGTCAAACTGGTGAAACTGAGCCCCTCATCATCCTGTACCAGCGCTGGTAGCCGCAGCTCTACAAGAAGCTACCCAACAGTCACAGAACCCCAAGGTGTCCGTTTTTTAGGGGAAGACTTGGGGTACACCGTTTGCACATCCGGTGTTACCCCTCAAGACGGGAAAGGCTGAAGACCAGATGGGGCTGTGGTCGTGATCTTCCTAAAAACCTGGAGAGATGGGTTCCCAACCTGCTCAGTTGGCAATATCGTCACTGAACGTGCGACTCATAAAGTCGGCACAAAGGAGGGCCTTTATTTTAGATTATTTGGGAACCCTTAAGGACGATGTTTACTGCATTCAGGAATGCGGAATTTCTGACTCCCTGGATGACAGTGTGTGGCCACATGGCCAATGTATTTGGTCTGGTTCAGTTATTAATAAAAATAGTGGTGTTGGAATTTTAATTGCTAATAAAAATATTAAAATTGAATGTTATACAGTTATAGAGCCAGGAAGGTGTGTTATGTGTGAGATTACTTGTAGAGGGTGGAGGGTTAAGATTGTGAATGTGTATGCTTCGGTTGATAAAGAAGAGCGATTGGAACTTTTTGAGAAATTGTCTTTTTTTCTGCATGGGAGAATACCTGTTGTTTTTGTTGGTGATTTTAATTGTGTCACTGAAGGTGTGCATGTGGATGTCACTGGGAAAAAGTTGAGGGGTCTGATTGAGGATTTTTCGTTTGTTGATGCTGCAGAGTTTTTCTTGGGAAAACCTCCTCCCGTCACTTACAAAGCTGATAGGGGGGGCATTGAATCGAGAATTGACCGTGTTTTGTTGTCAACTAACATTGTCTGTAAGCATTTTCAACAGGAAGATGTTCCTTTTTCTGATCATGTTATTTTGCGTGCGCGTTTGGAAGGTAAGGTGTCTTTTGCGCATGGTCGTGGTGTATGGAAGCTAAATGTACGTCTGTTAGATGATGAACGGATCATGATTGCCTTTAGAAGGATGTATGCGAAGTGGAAACATAGAAAAAAAGATTTTGTGAATGTGTTGGAATGGTGGGACTGGATGAAGAAGGAAATAGGTTTTTTCTTTAAGAAGTGGGGAAGGAAAAAAGGTATATATAATAGAGAAAAATTTAACGAATTGGGTATGAGATTAGAATGGCTGAGAAAACTGAGTATGATTGGAGTTGAGGTGGATGATTTGATGTGTCAGGTCAAGAATGAGATTAAGAAGTTTATGAATGAGAAAGGTAAGGAGATGATATATAGGTCTAAGATTGAGCATTTGGAAAAGAATGAGAAGTGTACTAGGTTTTTCTTTAAAAAAACTTTTGGTAAGAAAGTTGATATGGATGAGGTGATGAATGGGAATGGTGTGTGTGTGTATGGTGAGGATGTGATGAATGTGGTTGAATTGTTTTATAAGGAGTTGTATGGTGCCAAATGGTTGGATGAAGGTTTGATGGCTGAAATGTTGGGTAAATTGGAAGGTCGGCTAACTGAGGATGAGAGTGAGTTGATGGATGATGAAATTGTGTTGGATGAAGTGAAGAAGGTCGTAATGTCTGCAGGTAAGAATAAAACGCCTGGGAAAGATGGGTTGCCTATAGAGCTGTATGTGAAAGAGTGGGATACTATGGGAAATGATTTGTTGGAAGTATGTAAGTATATGTTTGATAACAATGTACTGTGTGAATCAATGAGAGAAGGAGTGGTTGTATTGATTCACAAGAAGGGAGACCGGAAGGACTTGGGAAATTGGAGGCCGATCACCCTTCTGAATGCTGATTATAAGGTTTTCAGTAAGTTGTTAGCAAACAGGATGAGAGATATGATTGGGAAAGTAATTGGTGAGGATCAGGTGTGTGCCATACCTGGAAGAACGATGAATGAAAATTTAGTGTTGTTAAGGGATGTGATTGGTGACTGTTTGGGCCGCAAGCTGAAATGTATGGTTTTTTCTGTGGATTTTGAAAAAGCATTTGATAGGGTGTCGCACATCTTTATGTTTAATGTCTTAGCGAAAATGGGTTTTTCTAGGAATTTTGTGAGTTGTGTGAGAAGCCTGTATTGCAATGTATCAAGTGAAATTTTGGTGAATGGATTTTTGAGTAACAAGGTTAAGGTAACGTCTGGTGTGAGACAAGGGTGTCCTATGTCACCCATTTTATTTATAAGTGTGATTGAGGTTCTTTTGTGTATGATAAGGAGTGACAAGTTTATGAAAGGTGTTTTGATTCCTGGAAGTGGTGGGAAAGATCTGAGAATATTGGGATATATGGATGATGTGGTCATTGTGAGTGAAAATATGGCTGCAATGAATAGGGCAAAGTACTTATTGAATATGTTTTCCAGGGCCTCAGCCTTTAAAATTAATTGGGCTAAATGCTCCTTTAAATGCTTTGGTGATAACAGCATTAAATTGGATGAGGTTAAATGTGAAGATGGAGCTATTAAGGTACTGGGAATTAAATTCAATAACAACTTAAAGGGGAATGAAAGTTGGGACGACTGCGGAAAGAGAATAGCACAAAAATTAAATTTCTGGAAGTTGAGGGAGCTGACATTGACAGGGAAGATTTTGATTATCAAAGCAGTGGTGCTTCCGATTTTGCTTTTTGTTGCCAATGTGTACCCCTCGGCTTCTAGAAAAATTAAAAAAACTGAAAAAATTATTTTTACTTTCCTCTGGGGGAGTCGAATGGAAAAGTTAAAAAGAGAGCATGTGTATAAGATGTGTGTGAATGGTGGTTTAGATTTTCCAAATATTGATTTTTTTCTAGGGGTAAGTTATATCAAAATGCTGGTGATTTGTATGGGTAAGGGGAACAAATGTGCTTGTATGGTAAGATACTCCGCTGGTTGGATGTTTTACAAGTTGAATTGGATCAAAAGAGATGCTACAGTACCTGTTGCTTTCAGGTGCCCGCTGTGGTATGAAAGAGTGGAGAAAGTCATTAGGAAGTACGATCTGATGGATCAGAGTATGATTGACTTTGTAAACAAGAAAAAGATCATTAAAATGGTGAGACATAGAGAGATGGTGTGTAATATTGATGGCTTGAGAGGGGAGGATGTGCCAAATATGTGGAAAAAGTTGGGAACGCAAGGTATGTCCAATAGACAGAAAGATATTGCATGGATGGTTCTGCATGACATACTACCTATAAGGGATGTGCAGAAGAGGAGAGATCTGATTAAGACTGATGTGTGTCCAAGAGATGGATGTGGTTCAAGAGAGATTGTCAGACATATGCTGTGGGATTGTGAATTTGCTTATGATGTGTGGAGAGGAATGAGCACGCTGTGTAATGGATTGGCAGGTGTGACTTTTGTCAATTGGAAGGTTGCAATGTTTGGAATGGGAGCCTGTAATAGCTTGAAAGATAGAGTGTTATGGTTATTGACTGTGTGTGTAATGGAAAGCCTATGGGACGCAAGGAATCTGCTAGTTTTTAAAAGGAAAAAGATGACAGTTAATGAAGTTTTAAAACTGATTTTGTCTCGTATGTATGTCATCTACCTATGGGACAAGAAACGTGGTGCCATCGATGCGGAAGGGGTATGGAAGTTTAAGAAATGGAGATTCCTGGTAAAGTATAGATAAATAGAGGTTTTTGGTAAGGTATTAATAAATGGTTTAACATGTTTTTTTTTCCTTTAGCTTAAATTGTTAATTATGTGTTGTATTGCTTGGTTTCAATTCAATCTTTTTAACCTGAGGTTAAAATTAAAAAACTTTTTATATAAAACGCCATGATATGATGAGAGGTTACATACCGGAAAGAGCTTTAAGTAGCTAACTTGATGGTGGAAATTACAACCGATCTGACATGGTAAAAAAAAAAAAAAAAAAAAAAAAAAAAATCTGTTCTTATCAGTTTAATATCTGATACGTCCCCTATCTGGGGACCATATATTAAATGGATTTTTAGAACAGGGAGATGGAAAAAGAGCTTGCTCACTTCACTCCACGTATCAGCCCAGTATGGCAGTTTCTCTGGGAATGGTGCACTCACTCTCTTAAGCGGTTTCCAAAGACAGATTGAATTGAAATCGGGATAAGCAAGTAGTGTTTTCAAAGCATGATTTGAATGCTTTTTTCCAATGTCGCCGCTCTGCAATTAGTTTTTCTTGGTCCAAGTTGCACATTTCCAATTCCTTAGCCTTGATTTAACTTGACCAACTCTTCTACTACTACTACTACTACTACTACTACTACTCTTATTCACCGCTATATGGGAGGCATTGCACTGTATTCAATGTGTCCGTAAAATAACGATCTATCTTGGCCTTTGCTGTTTGGTAGGTATAGGTGTGACAAGCTGCAGTAATGTGTTTGGCTTTGGATAGCTACATTTCTGCACACCCACCTGCTACAAGGCCTGCAGCCCCTTCGCCTCAGAACTTCCCCAGTCTTAATTCAAGCATTCAATTCCTACCACATCCCTCATGCAATGATATGTCGCTTCATTTTTGAAACATTGTCCCCCTCTTGTGGCCTTCCAACTTTGAAATTTACTGTTCAATTTTGAATTAATTCATATATGAATAAAATGGAAAAGCAACGATTTATCTGGCGAGTTATTTGAATGTTCTGCCTACGTCCACCTGTCTGACAGACGGACGGTATTCTAGTGGCTTGTAGCAGCAGCAGCAGCAGCTAGGTGCGCTGCTTGCCTGCAGTAAATAGGATGTGTCCATCCATGGAACACTGTGATAGGAATCATGCCATTCATAGCACACAATGCTTGGATGTGTTCGACCACGTCTCACAATGGGACCACGTGTCACAATGGGCAGCCCACAGTCTGTAGCAGCTGCGCAGTAGTATTCAGCTTCAGTCTGCTGAGTGAGCCTGAGCAGACAGGTGGGCCATGCTCGCCTCCTGGTTACAATATCTGGCACCAGGAGAGTTAGGCCACGTTCACACGCTGCGGATTCCGCTGCGGATTAATCCGCACGGATTTAGCAAAAACCGCAGATAATCCGCAGGTCCAAAGACCTGCGGATTATCTGCGGTTTTGCCTGCGGTTTGGTCCTGCGGATTCACTATCTCCACAATGGTGGAGATAGGAACCCGCAGCGTTTTCCACAGAAAGAATTGACATGCAATTCTTTCTGCGGATTCAAAACCGCAGCAAATCCGCGCGGTTTTTTCCGCAGCGTCGGCACAGCGTTTTTTTTTACCCATTCAAATGAATGGTACTGTACACCGCAGCTAAAACTGCTGCGTGTCTGTAGCGGCCAATCCGCAGCGTGTGCACACAGCCTTAAAGCAAGACCTTTCATTTAGGGAGGGTAGTAGAGGGGGCGGTGTAGGAGCAGTGCTCCTCTGGCCTCTTTCCTAGTACTGAAGCGCGTTTGACCGTGAGGGGAGGGTGGCCTAACAAAAAAGGGGTTGGCCTATGCAAATTAAAAGCGCGTGGAGTGGAATCCTGGGGGAGAAAAAAAAAAAAAAAATCAGCCGCCTGCGCTTTTGTTATGCGCCCAGACTTGGTTTGAATGTCTTCCTCAGGGTGGTGTCTGTGTCATTCTCCACAATGGGTGCCTGTCTTAAGCCCTGTGGCCTTGCAAGCGGCAAACCATTTCTGGTTATCGCTTCTCGGCCTTTTGGCTAAGATCAAGTGTAGTATCTGTTCTTATCAGTTTAATATCTGATACGTCCCCTATCTGGGGACCATATATTAAATGGATTTTTAGAACAGGGAGATGGAAAAAGAGCTTGCTCACTTCACTCCACGTATCAGCCCAGTATGGCAGTTTCTCTGGGAATGGTGCACTCACTCTCTTAAGCGGTTTCCAAAGACAGATTGAATTGAAATCGGGATAAGCAAGTAGTGTTTTCAAAGCATGATTTGAATGCTTTTTTCCAATGTCGCCGCTCTGCAATTAGTTTTTCTTGGTCCAAGTTGCACATTTCCAATTCCTTAGCCTTGATTTAACTTGACCAACTCTTCTACTACTACTACTACTACTACTACTACTACTCTTATTCACCGCTATATGGGAGGCATTGCACTGTATTCAATGTGTCCGTAAAATAACGATCTATCTTGGCCTTTGCTGTTTGGTAGGTATAGGTGTGACAAGCTGCAGTAATGTGTTTGGCTTTGGATAGCTACATTTCTGCACACCCACCTGCTACAAGGCCTGCAGCCCCTTCGCCTCAGAACTTCCCCAGTCTTAATTCAAGCATTCAATTCCTACCACATCCCTCATGCAATGATATGTCGCTTCATTTTTGAAACATTGTCCCCCTCTTGTGGCCTTCCAACTTTGAAATTTACTGTTCAATTTTGAATTAATTCATATATGAATAAAATGGAAAAGCAACGATTTATCTGGCGAGTTATTTGAATGTTCTGCCTACGTCCACCTGTCTGACAGACGGACGGTATTCTAGTGGCTTGTAGCAGCAGCAGCAGCAGCTAGGTGCGCTGCTTGCCTGCAGTAAATAGGATGTGTCCATCCATGGAACACTGTGATAGGAATCATGCCATTCATAGCACACAATGCTTGGATGTGTTCGACCACGTCTCACAATGGGACCACGTGTCACAATGGGCAGCCCACAGTCTGTAGCAGCTGCGCAGTAGTATTCAGCTTCAGTCTGCTGAGTGAGCCTGAGCAGACAGGTGGGCCATGCTCGCCTCCTGGTTACAATATCTGGCACCAGGAGAGTTAGGCCACGTTCACACGCTGCGGATTCCGCTGCGGATTAATCCGCACGGATTTAGCAAAAACCGCAGATAATCCGCAGGTCCAAAGACCTGCGGATTATCTGCGGTTTTGCCTGCGGTTTGGTCCTGCGGATTCACTATCTCCACAATGGTGGAGATAGGAACCCGCAGCGTTTTCCACAGAAAGAATTGACATGCAATTCTTTCTGCGGATTCAAAACCGCAGCAAATCCGCGCGGTTTTTTCCGCAGCGTCGGCACAGCGTTTTTTTTTACCCATTCAAATGAATGGTACTGTACACCGCAGCTAAAACTGCTGCGTGTCTGTAGCGGCCAATCCGCAGCGTGTGCACACAGCCTTAAAGCAAGACCTTTCATTTAGGGAGGGTAGTAGAGGGGGCGGTGTAGGAGCAGTGCTCCTCTGGCCTCTTTCCTAGTACTGAAGCGCGTTTGACCGTGAGGGGAGGGTGGCCTAACAAAAAAGGGGTTGGCCTATGCAAATTAAAAGCGCGTGGAGTGGAATCCTGGGGGAAAAAAAAAAAAAAAAAATCAGCCGCCTGCGCTTTTGTTATGCGCCCAGACTTGGTTTGAATGTCTTCCTCAGGGTGGTGTCTGTGTCATTCTCCACAATGGGTGCCTGTCTTAAGCCCTGTGGCCTTGCAAGCGGCAAACCATTTCTGGTTATCGCTTCTCGGCCTTTTGGCTAAGATCAAGTGTAGTATCTGTTCTTATCAGTTTAATATCTGATACGTCCCCTATCTGGGGACCATATATTAAATGGATTTTTAGAACAGGGAGATGGAAAAAGAGCTTGCTCACTTCACTCCACGTATCAGCCCAGTATGGCAGTTTCTCTGGGAATGGTGCACTCACTCTCTTAAGCGGTTTCCAAAGACAGATTGAATTGAAATCGGGATAAGCAAGTAGTGTTTTCAAAGCATGATTTGAATGCTTTTTTCCAATGTCGCCGCTCTGCAATTAGTTTTTCTTGGTCCAAGTTGCACATTTCCAATTCCTTAGCCTTGATTTAACTTGACCAACTCTTCTACTACTACTACTACTACTACTACTACTACTACTACTCTTATTCACCGCTATATGGGAGGCATTGCACTGTATTCAATGTGTCCGTAAAATAACGATCTATCTTGGCCTTTGCTGTTTGGTAGGTATAGGTGTGACAAGCTGCAGTAATGTGTTTGGCTTTGGATAGCTACATTTCTGCACACCCACCTGCTACAAGGCCTGCAGCCCCTTCGCCTCAGAACTTCCCCAGTCTTAATTCAAGCATTCAATTCCTACCACATCCCTCATGCAATGATATGTCGCTTCATTTTTGAAACATTGTCCCCCTCTTGTGGCCTTCCAACTTTGAAATTTACTGTTCAATTTTGAATTAATTCATATATGAATAAAATGGAAAAGCAACGATTTATCTGGCGAGTTATTTGAATGTTCTGCCTACGTCCACCTGTCTGACAGACGGACGGTATTCTAGTGGCTTGTAGCAGCAGCAGCAGCAGCTAGGTGCGCTGCTTGCCTGCAGTAAATAGGATGTGTCCATCCATGGAACACTGTGATAGGAATCATGCCATTCATAGCACACAATGCTTGGATGTGTTCGACCACGTCTCACAATGGGACCACGTGTCACAATGGGCAGCCCACAGTCTGTAGCAGCTGCGCAGTAGTATTCAGCTTCAGTCTGCTGAGTGAGCCTGAGCAGACAGGTGGGCCATGCTCGCCTCCTGGTTACAATATCTGGCACCAGGAGAGTTAGGCCACGTTCACACGCTGCGGATTCCGCTGCGGATTAATCCGCACGGATTTAGCAAAAACCGCAGATAATCCGCAGGTCCAAAGACCTGCGGATTATCTGCGGTTTTGCCTGCGGTTTGGTCCTGCGGATTCACTATCTCCACAATGGTGGAGATAGGAACCCGCAGCGTTTTCCACAGAAAGAATTGACATGCAATTCTTTCTGCGGATTCAAAACCGCAGCAAATCCGCGCGGTTTTTTCCGCAGCGTCGGCACAGCGTTTTTTTTTACCCATTCAAATGAATGGTACTGTACACCGCAGCTAAAACTGCTGCGTGTCTGTAGCGGCCAATCCGCAGCGTGTGCACACAGCCTTAAAGCAAGACCTTTCATTTAGGGAGGGTAGTAGAGGGGGCGGTGTAGGAGCAGTGCTCCTCTGGCCTCTTTCCTAGTACTGAAGCGCGTTTGACCGTGAGGGGAGGGTGGCCTAACAAAAAAGGGGTTGGCCTATGCAAATTAAAAGCGCGTGGAGTGGAATCCTGGGGGAAAAAAAAAAAAAAAAAATCAGCCGCCTGCGCTTTTGTTATGCGCCCAGACTTGGTTTGAATGTCTTCCTCAGGGTGGTGTCTGTGTCATTCTCCACAATGGGTGCCTGTCTTAAGCCCTGTGGCCTTGCAAGCGGCAAACCATTTCTGGTTATCGCTTCTCGGCCTTTTGGCTAAGATCAAGTGCTTTATTGCAGGAGATCTTGGTCGAAGGGCACTCGGGTACCCCTCTCCTTGGCCTGGCGGGATCGTCCACTTCGGTGGGCTTCACCCGCCTGTTGCTATTGGGGGGAGGGCTTAGTCCCAGGGTAACGAGTTGCGATCCCCCAGCTCCCAGTTGGTTTTTGTCTACAAAACACTGGGAGCGCAGATTGCAAACGCTTGCAATTTGCAAACCCTGTTGCGTACCATGGAGGTTGACCCCAACCTCGTGCCTCCTTATGCGAGGCTAAAAAATACCATTAGGGTCCACTTTAATGCAGGTGGCTCAGACACCAGGAATTTGGGATATGTAGTCCAGGACGTGCTCGGAACCCTCCTCCACGTCCAGAGGAAAGAGATTTTATCCATACAGGACTATCCCCGACGAGGGGATTATGATATAACATTCACGGAAGAAGGTATTTTTAGAGATGTATTGGCGAGAGTTAGACGTGTGGAGGATAGTCCTGTTCTGAAAGGAATACAAATTGTAGAGCACGTCCTGGATGAGGTAAAGCTGGTAATTGTTAAAGTTTTTTCACCATTTGTATCTGCCCCAGAAATTATGTCCTTTTTAGCAGTATACTTTAAGAGCGTAAAATGTATTGGCAAAATACTTAATGAATTCAATATATGGACATCGAAATGGAAATTCTTGGTAACATGTATCAGAGATCCAAATATTCCAGGTGGTGTGCGGCTCCCCCCAGCCCGTTTTAAAATTGGACAAACAAATGGGGATTTTTTCTTTTCTGGGATGCCGGTATACTGCAGAAATTGTGGACGCTACGGCCATTCAAAAGAGAATTGTCTTGTCTCCTGTAGGAACTGTGCTAGCGAAAACCATGAGACGAAGGAATGCCCAAAGGAAAAAAAATGTAGTTTCTGCCAGACTCCAGGTCATTTTTATTTTTCTTGCCCCCACAGGTTTCGGGAAGACGAGCAGAAGGAGAAGTCCAAGACATCCTGGCAAAAACCAAAAGATCAGACCACCCCTCAGGAGGAGGAACAACAACCTGGAGCCTCTGGAGGGACGAAGGGCGCAACACAGAGTGACAACTCTCCAGAGTCTATGACAGGTAACCCACCAGTTTCCAAATCTTGGCTGCAGGAGCAGCGGCAGTCCAAGAGGATGGCTGAGAAAGAACAGAGGGGTATGGTTGCTAAGACCAAGAGGGACAGGCCAAAGGTCGACACCGAGGCACATACCCAGCCTGGGTCTCCTAAGGCAGAGGGCGCGGAGTGGACAGTGGTGGTTTCGCAGAAAAAGAAAAAAAAGGGTGAGTCTGAGGAGGTGGCAGGTGGGGACCGGATGGACACATCTCCGGAAGGGGGTGTGGACACTGGGCCCCCAGAGGTCTTGGTCCCTGCTGTAACGGCGGTTGGGGGCCGGGATCTTGCTGCCTCTGAAGACTCAGAGGCTCTGCCTTGTGCGCAACCTCCCCCTATAAGACGACCTTCTAAAGGTCAAACAGGGGCGGCGGAGCCCCTTGGAGACCCACCTGATGAGGATTTAAATGGCCAGCCAATGGAGACCCAGCAGGTTCTGCCAGTACCCTCCCCGAGCTATGTGGCTGTAGCGTCGGGTCTTTCTAAAAGTGGTAATCTTTCCTCCTCCTCGGATACACTGCTGACGGTATCATCGGATGAAGAGGGAGGCGAAAGCCCAGTGGTCTGATCAGGTTTGTTGGATAGGTAACTCCGTTGCTCTAAAAAATTTAAACAAACTTCCTATACTTTTAATGATGGCTGAACTCAAGGGCATTTCCTTCAATGTGAGAGGCATAAAATCTAAAACAAGGAGAATTGCTCTTTTTAATTTTCTTACATGTTTTACTGCATCTGTTTTATTTTTGCAGGAATGCAATATCCCACATGAAATTTCATACAAAAAATATAAGGATGAGTGGAAGTGTGGGCCATCTGTCTGGTCCGGATCTAATGCTACGGGATCAGCAGGGGTCGCCATACTTTTTAAAGGGAACGTTTTAATAGATTTTATTCAAGAAATTTTACCAGGTCGTATTTTATTAGTTAAGGCTTTTATTAATGGTATTAAATGGCAGTTTTTAAATTTTTATGGCTCTCCAGAAAAAAATGAAAGAGCCGAAATGCTTGATCTTTTACCATTATTTATTAATAACTCTGAACCTTTTATCTTAGCAGGCGATTTTAATTGTATTTTTAAAGGTGAAAACCGGCGTTCCAGCTCTGTCAGCAGGAACTACGATAAAACCTCAGGTATGCTGCATGATATAGTGACAGATGCTAAGCTAATTGATATATATAAAGAGTGTAATAGAGGCAGCCCGGAGGAAGCCGGTTTCACCTGGAGCAATTCTAATTGTAGCTCTAGAATTGATTTTATCTTCGGTTCAGATAAAACAATACCTGCAAAATGTGAAGTTTTAACTAATTTATTTTCAGACCATAAACTTTTATCTTTTAGCATAAAAGTAAATGAAAACAAAAAATGTGGTAAGAAAAGCTGGAAAATGAACGTGTCCCTTTTAACTGACCCGCAGATTTTATCAGATTTTACCGAGTTTTATAGAAAATGTAAAAAAGAAAGAAGTCCAAATATTTCTATAAGTGTATGGTGGGACAGAATGAAAGTTAAAATAAGGAATTTTTTTATTAAAAAGAGTCTTTTTAAAGCCAAAGAAAAATATGAAGAATATAGAATTTTAAATACCCGCTTACAAATGTTATTTAAACTTAGAGATAATGGGATAGATGTGCAACATGATATTTCAACCTTAAAAGAAGAGATTTCAAAATGGCTAGAACAAAAAGGGAAAGAGATAATTTTCCGTTCTAGAATACAGCACATAGAAGAAAATGAAAAATGTTCTAGATATTTTTTTAGGAAAAATAAAAAAGAAAAAGTAATAATTGACTATATAGATGGAGAAAATAATATAAAACAGATGTTGGGGAAAGTTGAGGTTTTTTTTACTACTCTTTTCAATGAAAAAATTATAGATGAAAAACTAATGGAAGACTCCCTGCAAGAAATAACAGCTGTTTTAGATCCCTCATCACAAGAATTTTTATTACACCCATTAACAGAACAAGAGATTTTAAAAACCATAAAAAGTTTTAAAAAAGGCAAAGTCCCCGGTTCTGATGGTATCCCAATTGAATTTTATGTATGTTTTTATGATATTTTAAAAGATGATTTGTTTTATTTGTTTACTGAAGTTTTTACCAGTAAGGTTTTATTAAATTCTTGGAAGAAAGGTGAAGTCTCCCTTTTGTATAAAAAAGGCGATAAATCAAAATTAGAAAACTGGAGACCGATAACACTCCTAAATTGTGATTATAAAATAATGGCTAAAATCTGTGCAAATCGTCTAAAAGGAGTCATCAGCAATATTATACATTCTAATCAAGTGTGTGGGGTGCCGGGGCGTAGTATATGGGATAATCTGAATTTAGTGAAAGACTGTATTGAGGATGTGAAAGATCGAAAGGGGAAAATGGCGATTTTATCTATCGACTTTGAAAAAGCATTTGATCGTGTCTCACATTTTTATCTTTTTAAAGTTTTAGAAAAAATGGGCATACCGGAAGGTTTTTTATTTTCTCTTAAAGCATTTTACAAAGATTGTACAAGTAAGATTTTAGTTAATGGTTTTAAGACACAAGATATACCCTTAAAGTCTGGGGTAAAGCAGGGATGCCCCCTGTCCCCCCTACTTTTTATTTGTGCGCTGGAACCGATGTTATGTGCATTACGCCGAAATAACCAGATATGTGGAATACCTTTGCCTGGAAGCGGTGGTTTGGAGGCTAAGGTCGTAGGTTACATGGATGATGTAGCAGTTTTATGTCGTGATGCTCCATCCCTGACGAAAGCCCTTCATCAAGTGCAAACTTTCTGCTCAGCCTCTGGTTTTAAAATTAATTTTAACAAATGTAATATTTTAAGTGTTGGGGGGATGGTTTTACATGATGTACCCGTTGACATAACTGAATCCATTACCATTTTAGGTGTATTATTCACGGAAAAAAATGATGGATATAATAGTTGGGAAGCAATTACTCAGAAAATAAATACGAAAATATGTATGTGGAACATGAGAAAACTTACGATGGAGGGTAAAGTATTGATTTTAAAAATGGTGATTTTACCACTGTTACTGTATCTCAGTATGGTTTTCCCCCCACCGGTTAATGTTTTGAAAAAGATAACTAAAACTTGTTTTACTTTCTTTTGGAACTCAAAAATGGAGAAGCTGAAAAGAGAAATTGTGATGAAAGCAAAACCGAAAGGTGGTAAAGATTTCCCAGATTTTAATAGGTTTCTTTTAATCCATTTTTTCGTTTACTGTTTTAATGCCTTTTTTAAGACCCACTATTGGTCCTTTTTTATGCGTTTTAATACTGGTTTTTTTATGAGGAATCTTGGATGGTATAAAGTTAATTTATCTGCTCCCTATGCTTTTAACTTGCCAGCGCATTATATGATTTTAAGGAAAATAGTGTCGGATTTTAATTTAGGGAATAAGAAAATAGAGGAATTAAAAGACAGTAAAAAACTAATTAAAGAGATACGAAAAAATGAGGAAATATGCAATATTGAAAGATATGATGATGAAGAATCTACATCTATCTGGAAAATGATTAATGGTTTTAATCTTTTTAATGTACAGAGAGATCTGGCTTGGAGTTGCGCGCACAGCTGTCTTCCTTGCCGGGCATTCCAATACAGAAGAGGATTTGTGAGGTCTGCCATCTGCCCAAGAGTCGGATGCCAGGATGAGGAAACAGTGGAACATCTATTGTGGTCATGTAAATTTGCTAAAGACCTCTGGAGAAGACTGCTCCCCCTGCTGGAAAGAGTGGCAGACCTCAAGGACTTTAATTATAAAACGGTGCTATATGGACTTATGGAATGCCCCACCATGGACCAGCAAATAATGGCTTGGAAGACAGTCAACTGCGCCAAGTCAGCTCTCTGGAAAGCACGAAATATTGCTGTTTTTAATCAAGATGCTTTTTCAGTGGACAATGTTTTAGAACTTTGCTTATGTGATATGTACACCTACTATTTAATGGACAAAAAACAAAATGTACATGTATCCAAAAAATGGCTTGTCGACCAATGGAACCTGATAATTTGATGTGATCTCCCCTTTGAATTGTATAAGTTTCATTGATTTATTTTGAATTATATTTGTTTTAATCTTTGTAATCTGTTAAAATTTTAAATAAACGGTTTTATCCCTATGTTGGGGATAGCCAAATTAAAAAAATCTGTTCTTATCAGTTTAATATCTGATACGTCCCCTATCTGGGGACCATATATTAAATGGATTTTTAGAACAGGGAGATGGAAAAAGAGCTTGCTCACTTCACTCCACGTATCAGCCCAGTATGGCAGTTTCTCTGGGAATGGTGCACTCACTCTCTTAAGCGGTTTCCAAAGACAGATTGAATTGAAATCGGGATAAGCAAGTAGTGTTTTCAAAGCATGATTTGAATGCTTTTTTCCAATGTCGCCGCTCTGCAATTAGTTTTTCTTGGTCCAAGTTGCACATTTCCAATTCCTTAGCCTTGATTTAACTTGACCAACTCTTCTACTACTACTACTACTACTACTACTACTACTCTTATTCACCGCTATATGGGAGGCATTGCACTGTATTCAATGTGTCCGTAAAATAACGATCTATCTTGGCCTTTGCTGTTTGGTAGGTATAGGTGTGACAAGCTGCAGTAATGTGTTTGGCTTTGGATAGCTACATTTCTGCACACCCACCTGCTACAAGGCCTGCAGCCCCTTCGCCTCAGAACTTCCCCAGTCTTAATTCAAGCATTCAATTCCTACCACATCCCTCATGCAATGATATGTCGCTTCATTTTTGAAACATTGTCCCCCTCTTGTGGCCTTCCAACTTTGAAATTTACTGTTCAATTTTGAATTAATTCATATATGAATAAAATGGAAAAGCAACGATTTATCTGGCGAGTTATTTGAATGTTCTGCCTACGTCCACCTGTCTGACAGACGGACGGTATTCTAGTGGCTTGTAGCAGCAGCAGCAGCAGCTAGGTGCGCTGCTTGCCTGCAGTAAATAGGATGTGTCCATCCATGGAACACTGTGATAGGAATCATGCCATTCATAGCACACAATGCTTGGATGTGTTCGACCACGTCTCACAATGGGACCACGTGTCACAATGGGCAGCCCACAGTCTGTAGCAGCTGCGCAGTAGTATTCAGCTTCAGTCTGCTGAGTGAGCCTGAGCAGACAGGTGGGCCATGCTCGCCTCCTGGTTACAATATCTGGCACCAGGAGAGTTAGGCCACGTTCACACGCTGCGGATTCCGCTGCGGATTAATCCGCACGGATTTAGCAAAAACCGCAGATAATCCGCAGGTCCAAAGACCTGCGGATTATCTGCGGTTTTGCCTGCGGTTTGGTCCTGCGGATTCACTATCTCCACAATGGTGGAGATAGGAACCCGCAGCGTTTTCCACAGAAAGAATTGACATGCAATTCTTTCTGCGGATTCAAAACCGCAGCAAATCCGCGCGGTTTTTTCCGCAGCGTCGGCACAGCGTTTTTTTTTACCCATTCAAATGAATGGTACTGTACACCGCAGCTAAAACTGCTGCGTGTCTGTAGCGGCCAATCCGCAGCGTGTGCACACAGCCTTAAAGCAAGACCTTTCATTTAGGGAGGGTAGTAGAGGGGGCGGTGTAGGAGCAGTGCTCCTCTGGCCTCTTTCCTAGTACTGAAGCGCGTTTGACCGTGAGGGGAGGGTGGCCTAACAAAAAAGGGGTTGGCCTATGCAAATTAAAAGCGCGTGGAGTGGAATCCTGGGGGAAAAAAAAAAAAAAAAAATCAGCCGCCTGCGCTTTTGTTATGCGCCCAGACTTGGTTTGAATGTCTTCCTCAGGGTGGTGTCTGTGTCATTCTCCACAATGGGTGCCTGTCTTAAGCCCTGTGGCCTTGCAAGCGGCAAACCATTTCTGGTTATCGCTTCTCGGCCTTTTGGCTAAGATCAAGTGTAGTATCTGTTCTTATCAGTTTAATATCTGATACGTCCCCTATCTGGGGACCATATATTAAATGGATTTTTAGAACAGGGAGATGGAAAAAGAGCTTGCTCACTTCACTCCACGTATCAGCCCAGTATGGCAGTTTCTCTGGGAATGGTGCACTCACTCTCTTAAGCGGTTTCCAAAGACAGATTGAATTGAAATCGGGATAAGCAAGTAGTGTTTTCAAAGCATGATTTGAATGCTTTTTTCCAATGTCGCCGCTCTGCAATTAGTTTTTCTTGGTCCAAGTTGCACATTTCCAATTCCTTAGCCTTGATTTAACTTGACCAACTCTTCTACTACTACTACTACTACTACTACTACTACTCTTATTCACCGCTATATGGGAGGCATTGCACTGTATTCAATGTGTCCGTAAAATAACGATCTATCTTGGCCTTTGCTGTTTGGTAGGTATAGGTGTGACAAGCTGCAGTAATGTGTTTGGCTTTGGATAGCTACATTTCTGCACACCCACCTGCTACAAGGCCTGCAGCCCCTTCGCCTCAGAACTTCCCCAGTCTTAATTCAAGCATTCAATTCCTACCACATCCCTCATGCAATGATATGTCGCTTCATTTTTGAAACATTGTCCCCCTCTTGTGGCCTTCCAACTTTGAAATTTACTGTTCAATTTTGAATTAATTCATATATGAATAAAATGGAAAAGCAACGATTTATCTGGCGAGTTATTTGAATGTTCTGCCTACGTCCACCTGTCTGACAGACGGACGGTATTCTAGTGGCTTGTAGCAGCAGCAGCAGCAGCTAGGTGCGCTGCTTGCCTGCAGTAAATAGGATGTGTCCATCCATGGAACACTGTGATAGGAATCATGCCATTCATAGCACACAATGCTTGGATGTGTTCGACCACGTCTCACAATGGGACCACGTGTCACAATGGGCAGCCCACAGTCTGTAGCAGCTGCGCAGTAGTATTCAGCTTCAGTCTGCTGAGTGAGCCTGAGCAGACAGGTGGGCCATGCTCGCCTCCTGGTTACAATATCTGGCACCAGGAGAGTTAGGCCACGTTCACACGCTGCGGATTCCGCTGCGGATTAATCCGCACGGATTTAGCAAAAACCGCAGATAATCCGCAGGTCCAAAGACCTGCGGATTATCTGCGGTTTTGCCTGCGGTTTGGTCCTGCGGATTCACTATCTCCACAATGGTGGAGATAGGAACCGGCAGCGTTTTCCACAGAAAGAATTGACATGCAATTCTTTCTGCGGATTCAAAACCGCAGCAAATCCGCGCGGTTTTTTCCGCAGCGTCGGCACAGCGTTTTTTTTTACCCATTCAAATGAATGGTACTGTACACCGCAGCTAAAACTGCTGCGTGTCTGTAGCGGCCAATCCGCAGCGTGTGCACACAGCCTTAAAGCAAGACCTTTCATTTAGGGAGGGTAGTAGAGGGGGCGGTGTAGGAGCAGTGCTCCTCTGGCCTCTTTCCTAGTACTGAAGCGCGTTTGACCGTGAGGGGAGGGTGGCCTAACAAAAAAGGGGTTGGCCTATGCAAATTAAAAGCGCGTGGAGTGGAATCCTGGGGGAAAAAAAAAAAAAAAAAATCAGCCGCCTGCGCTTTTGTTATGCGCCCAGACTTGGTTTGAATGTCTTCCTCAGGGTGGTGTCTGTGTCATTCTCCACAATGGGTGCCTGTCTTAAGCCCTGTGGCCTTGCAAGCGGCAAACCATTTCTGGTTATCGCTTCTCGGCCTTTTGGCTAAGATCAAGTGTAGTATCTGTTCTTATCAGTTTAATATCTGATACGTCCCCTATCTGGGGACCATATATTAAATGGATTTTTAGAACAGGGAGATGGAAAAAGAGCTTGCTCACTTCACTCCACGTATCAGCCCAGTATGGCAGTTTCTCTGGGAATGGTGCACTCACTCTCTTAAGCGGTTTCCAAAGACAGATTGAATTGAAATCGGGATAAGCAAGTAGTGTTTTCAAAGCATGATTTGAATGCTTTTTTCCAATGTCGCCGCTCTGCAATTAGTTTTTCTTGGTCCAAGTTGCACATTTCCAATTCCTTAGCCTTGATTTAACTTGACCAACTCTTCTACTACTACTACTACTACTACTACTACTACTACTCTTATTCACCGCTATATGGGAGGCATTGCACTGTATTCAATGTGTCCGTAAAATAACGATCTATCTTGGCCTTTGCTGTTTGGTAGGTATAGGTGTGACAAGCTGCAGTAATGTGTTTGGCTTTGGATAGCTACATTTCTGCACACCCACCTGCTACAAGGCCTGCAGCCCCTTCGCCTCAGAACTTCCCCAGTCTTAATTCAAGCATTCAATTCCTACCACATCCCTCATGCAATGATATGTCGCTTCATTTTTGAAACATTGTCCCCCTCTTGTGGCCTTCCAACTTTGAAATTTACTGTTCAATTTTGAATTAATTCATATATGAATAAAATGGAAAAGCAACGATTTATCTGGCGAGTTATTTGAATGTTCTGCCTACGTCCACCTGTCTGACAGACGGACGGTATTCTAGTGGCTTGTAGCAGCAGCAGCAGCAGCTAGGTGCGCTGCTTGCCTGCAGTAAATAGGATGTGTCCATCCATGGAACACTGTGATAGGAATCATGCCATTCATAGCACACAATGCTTGGATGTGTTCGACCACGTCTCACAATGGGACCACGTGTCACAATGGGCAGCCCACAGTCTGTAGCAGCTGCGCAGTAGTATTCAGCTTCAGTCTGCTGAGTGAGCCTGAGCAGACAGGTGGGCCATGCTCGCCTCCTGGTTACAATATCTGGCACCAGGAGAGTTAGGCCACGTTCACACGCTGCGGATTCCGCTGCGGATTAATCCGCACGGATTTAGCAAAAACCGCAGATAATCCGCAGGTCCAAAGACCTGCGGATTATCTGCGGTTTTGCCTGCGGTTTGGTCCTGCGGATTCACTATCTCCACAATGGTGGAGATAGGAACCCGCAGCGTTTTCCACAGAAAGAATTGACATGCAATTCTTTCTGCGGATTCAAAACCGCAGCAAATCCGCGCGGTTTTTTCCGCAGCGTCGGCACAGCGTTTTTTTTTACCCATTCAAATGAATGGTACTGTACACCGCAGCTAAAACTGCTGCGTGTCTGTAGCGGCCAATCCGCAGCGTGTGCACACAGCCTTAAAGCAAGACCTTTCATTTAGGGAGGGTAGTAGAGGGGGCGGTGTAGGAGCAGTGCTCCTCTGGCCTCTTTCCTAGTACTGAAGCGCGTTTGACCGTGAGGGGAGGGTGGCCTAACAAAAAAGGGGTTGGCCTATGCAAATTAAAAGCGCGTGGAGTGGAATCCTGGGGGAAAAAAAAAAAAAAAAAATCAGCCGCCTGCGCTTTTGTTATGCGCCCAGACTTGGTTTGAATGTCTTCCTCAGGGTGGTGTCTGTGTCATTCTCCACAATGGGTGCCTGTCTTAAGCCCTGTGGCCTTGCAAGCGGCAAACCATTTCTGGTTATCGCTTCTCGGCCTTTTGGCTGCGATCTTGTGTCGCAGTCAGGGGGTGCGAGTTTTCCTGGAGTGATCCAGGGGTTTTTTGGCAGCGTGCTGCTGAATTTCTACTGCGGTACCCGTATCGGCAGTCTGGACTGAGGATGTTCATCAAGAATACGATCCGTGTGGTGGTGGAAGGCGGTGAGAAGAACAATGTTGTGTTCGTCGTTCGTGACCTGCTGGAGGGAAAGGCTGGAGCCCATCGGGAGGATATCTACAGCGTCAATGAGTTCCGGAGTCAAGGTACTTATGACGTCACCTTTGTGAATGAGGGATGCTGTTTGACTGTCTTTGAATGGCTCAGGAGTCATGACGGTGATCCATGCCTGGAGGGAGTGCAGGTGGAGCCCCTGTTTGGGCTCATGGAAAAAGTGGTGACTGTGACGGTGTATAACCCCTACACAGAAGTAGGACTACTGGAGCAGTTCCTGGCACGATATTGCGAGCAGGTGAAGGGAGGGGAGAAGCAGAGAAATGTCTTGGGCATCTTCAACTGCAAGTACGTGTTTCGGGTGAAATTGAAGAAAGACCCAAGTTGTTTGGGAGGTTTCACCCACCCCCCAGCGAACTTTTCAGTGGCGGGCCATAGGGGCTTCCTGTCATACCAAGGGCAACCCCTATACTGCAGGAAGTGCTTTGAGTTCGGGCACTTGCAGAGTATGTGCTCTAAAGATCTTGTTTGCCGCAATTGTAAACAGGAGGGTCATGTGGCGGCTAGGTGCCCAATGCCACGTGAGTGTGACGGATGTGGCAGTGCAGAGCATCTGTACAAGGACTGTCCATATGGTAGGCCAAGGAGGCCAACTAGGGAGGAGGAGGAAAGGAAAAAGCGTGAGGAGGAGAGGAGGAGGGAGGAGGAAAAGAAGAGAGAGGAGGAGGTTAAGCGGGAGAAGGAGAGGAAGGAAGGCGAGACTGCTGCGCTGCAAAGCGCTGTGATGACTCCACTCTCTGCTACTGAGAGACGGAGGGAGAAGCGGCAGGAGGATAAAAAGCGTCAGGAGGAAAAGGAGGACAAGGAATTTTGGAAGGCCGCAAGGCGAGAGGAGCGTTTAATGCAAAAAAGAATGGGGGGTAAGGAAGGGGTCGCCAAACCGTCGTCAGAGTGTCTGATGGATTTTGACATCGCTGAGGCAGAGGAGGAGGCTGAGGATTTGATTCCTGATTCTGATCCGAGGAAGATTGGTGCCTTCTCCTCGGAAGAGGACTCAGGAGGAGGGTTAAAGTGTCACAGGGAGGGTGGTGGGGAAATCAGTGACATTGAGGTTATGGAAGAAGGAGTTCCCCAGAGGAAGGCTGGGCAGAAGAAGGCACGTTTGGAGGAGTATATGGAGGCCAGCGGCTCTGAGAGCTGCTCGGCGCAGATGGTGGAGGAGGACACTGGCGGTACTGGTTAAGTACGTTTTGCTTTTCCAGTGACCATTGTGTTTTTTCTTTTTCTGTGAATATTTAGTATTGCTTTAAGCAATGGCTAGCTGTTTTTTTGTTTGTTTTATGTAATGTGTGTAAAGTTATATCTGTATTTTGTTTTTCTGTATAAGGTTTTTTCTTGCTTATCTGTCCTTTTTGGATAAGTGATTTTTTTTATGTTTCTTGGTTGGCGTTTATTATGGGTTTTGTAATCCTGTCACAAAATGTGAGGGTTTTCAAAAATAAGTTGCGGCGTGCGGCCATCTTTGATTTTTTTGCAGCACAAAATGCAGACATTTATTGTTTGCAGGAGTGTGGGATTGTGGATGGTGTGAATGGGAGTGAATGGCCTCATGGTGAGTCTGTGTGGTCGGGGAGTGCATGTAATAAAAATGACGGTGTTGGTTTTTTGGTGAAGGGGCGTAATGTGAGTTTGTGTGACTATATGGTGATTGAGGTAGGAAGATGTGTATTAGCAAACTTTGAGTTTAAGAATATTCGTTTTTGTGTTATTAATGTGTATGCTCCTGTGGAAAAGCAAGAACGCAAAGCTTTATTTGAAAAAATTAAGTTTTTTATTCCAGGAAGAGTGCCTGTTGTGATTGTGGGCGATATGAATTGTGATGTGGGAAGTGTGAATGTGGATGTGTCAGGGAAAGTGTTAATGGATATGGTGAGTGATTTTGGTTTGAAGGATATGCAACATGAGTGTAAAATATTCCCATTGTTAAATACGTTTTTTTCTGAGAGTGGGAGGGTAGCGTCCAGACTGGATTATTGTTTTGTTTCAAAAAACCTGATTCCAGGTAGTTACACACAGGAGAGGGTGCTTTTCTCCGATCATGTGTGTATGAAGTGTGGAGTGGACTTGCATACTAATGAGGTGGCTGGGAAAGGTGTGTGGAAGCTGAATGTGAGCTTGCTGGAGGGGGTGGAGGTGAGAGAGGAGTATGAGAGGCATTATAAGCAGTGGTGTGAGTGCAGGGGTGAATTCAGTACTGTGTGTGAATGGTGGGATTGGGTTAAATGGAAAACCAAGGCGTTTTTTAAAAAACTTGGTTACAAGTGTGCAGCTGCTAAGAGGAAAAGATTTGCTGGTTTGAATGCAAGATTGGGTGTGTTATATAAGTTAAGAGAGGCAGGGATGGATGTGAGTGAAGATTTGTTGAGAGTGAGAAAAGAAGTGAATGAGTTTTTGTTAGAGAGAGGGAGGAGTATTGTGTATAGGGCCAAAATAGAGAACTTGGAGAAGGATGAGAAGTGTTCTCGGTTTTTTTTCAAGAAAGTTTTTGGAAAAAGACAGAGCATGAGTGTTTTGAATGGAGTGGATGGAAATGAAGTGAGTGGTGCAGACTTGTGTGAGGAAGTGGCAAAATTTTATGATGACTTGTACTCAGTGAAATGGAGGGATGAAGGTTTGGAGAGTGATGTGCTGAGTGTTTTGGAAAATAGTTTGAATGAGATAGAAAGGGAGAGTTTGATGGGTGATGTGACGTGTGAAGAAATATGGAAGGTGGTGTGTAGTATGGCGCTGAATAAAACGCCGGGGGAGGATGGGCTCCCAGTGGAATTTTATCGTGGGATGTGGGATGTGATTGGGAAGGATTTTGTGGATGTATGTAAGTATATGTGGGCAAATGCAGAGGTGGCGAATGGCATGCGTGCAGGAGTGGTCGTGTTGCTACCAAAAAAAGGTGATCTGAAAAACCTAAAAAATTGGAGGCCAATCACTTTGCTTAATTGTGATTATAAGATCTATGCGAAGCTTTTGGCCAGCAGGATGCGTGATGTGGTTGGGAGTGTGGTGGGTGAGGAGCAGTGTTGTGCGGTGCCTGGAAGACGGATACATGAGGGTGTGTGCATGCTGAGAGATTGTTTGTGGGACTGCATGAGCCGTAAGAAAGGGGTGTATGTGTTGAGTTTGGATTTTGAAAAGGCGTATGATAGGTTAGCGCATGGATTTCTTTTTAGAGTGTTAGTGAAGATGGGTTTTCCAGCTGAGTTTGTTGAGAGAGTGAGAAGCTTGTATAAAAATATTTATAGTTGTGTTTTGTTGAATGGGAATGTGGGGAGGAGAGTGAATGTGTTTTCTGGTGTACGGCAGGGGTGTCCATTGTCCCCTGTCGTGTTCATTTGCGCGATTGAGCCGCTGTTGTGTATGTTAAGGAAAGATAAGGTGATTAGGGGGGTGCAAGTGCCGGGGGGTGGGGGGAGGGAATGGAAGGTGAGTGGCTACATGGACGATGTGTGTGTATTGTGTGATTCAGAGTGTTCGGTGCGGCGTGTGAAGTTGTTGGTATCCTTTTTTTGTGGAGCATCTGCTTTTAAAGTGAATTGGGAGAAGAGTGAGTGTAAAAATTTTGGGGGGAGGATTTTGAGCAATGATGTTGGGGTGAATGTGGTGAGTGGACCAATAAAAGTGCTTGGTGTGAAATTCTCTGAGAATTTGGATGGAGAGGAAAGCTGGGTGGATGTGAGAGAAAGAGTGGAGTGTAAGTTAAATTTTTGGAGAATGAGAGATCTTACGTTTTTTGGTAAAATTTTAGTTATTAAGAGTGTTGTGTTACCAATTTTTTTGTATGTTGCTGTGGTTTTTCCACCAGGGTATATGTGTGTTAGAAGATTAAATAGGATTTTGTTTGTGTTTTTTTGGGGGTCAAGTATGGAGCGTGCAAGGAGAGAGATTGTGATGAAGAGAATGGATAAGGGGGGGCTGGGTTTCCCCAATTTGAATGTATTTTTTGGTGTGAATATTATGGTGTTTGTATTGGGTCTGATTAGGATGGATGGGAAGTATGCATGTATGTGCAGGTATTTGTTTGGAAGTTTTTTGTTTCGTTTGAAGTGGCGGGAGAGGGATTTAAGGTGCCCAGTGGCTTTTGAGGTGCCTGTGTGGTATGTGTGGGTTTACAAATTTTTGGTGACGTATGAGCTGTGTGATGTGGATGTGAGGTTGCTAGAGAAAAAGAAATCTGTATATAGGATGATTGAGTGTAGAGAGGTGGAATGTGGTATCAATATGGTGAGAGGACGTGATGTGCAGAAAGTATGGAAGAAGGTACGTACAAATGGAATGACAAATAGACAGAGTGAGATTGTGTGGCAGTCATTGCATGGGGTGTTACCGGTGAGAGAGTTCCAGAGAAATAGGGGTTTGGTGAGAAGTGAGGTGTGTCCAAGGAGTGGATGTGGTGGGAGAGAGAGTGTGGTGCATTTGTTTTGGAATTGTCAGTATGCTAGAAATGTGATTGCAGGTATTGGCCCATTGTGTAAAGAGTTGTGTGATGTGAGTTTTTTGAGTTTTGAGCTTTTCATGTTTGGTTTGGGTTTGTGTGGGGAGAAGGAGAGAGTGTTGTGGTTGATGCTTGCATGTATAAAAGAGGTGTTGTGGGATGTGCGGAATGTGTATGTGTTTAAGAGGAAGGAGATTGAGGTTAAAAATTGCTTAAAAATTGTTTTGGGAAAAATGTATTTTTGTTTTGTGTGTGATAAGAGGAAGAGGGGGGAGGAGGACGCAGAAGGAATTTGGAAAGTCAAAAAGTGGAAACATCTTGTTAATGTGTCTTGAGTTTTTGTTTTATGGTTGTAAATAAAGTTTGTTTTTCCAATGATGATGGGAACAGCTGCTGCACGAAGTAAGTGGAGAAATGCTGTTGGGGAGTCGAGTTCTTCATAGTTTGGGTTTCCTGACTGTGGAACTTCCCATCTGAGGGAAAAAAAAAAAAAAAAAAAAAATCTGTTCTTATCAGTTTAATATCTGATACGTCCCCTATCTGGGGACCATATATTAAATGGATTTTTAGAACAGGGAGATGGAAAAAGAGCTTGCTCACTTCACTCCACGTATCAGCCCAGTATGGCAGTTTCTCTGGGAATGGTGCACTCACTCTCTTAAGCGGTTTCCAAAGACAGATTGAATTGAAATCGGGATAAGCAAGTAGTGTTTTCAAAGCATGATTTGAATGCTTTTTTCCAATGTCGCCGCTCTGCAATTAGTTTTTCTTGGTCCAAGTTGCACATTTCCAATTCCTTAGCCTTGATTTAACTTGACCAACTCTTCTACTACTACTACTACTACTACTACTACTACTACTCTTATTCACCGCTATATGGGAGGCATTGCACTGTATTCAATGTGTCCGTAAAATAACGATCTATCTTGGCCTTTGCTGTTTGGTAGGTATAGGTGTGACAAGCTGCAGTAATGTGTTTGGCTTTGGATAGCTACATTTCTGCACACCCACCTGCTACAAGGCCTGCAGCCCCTTCGCCTCAGAACTTCCCCAGTCTTAATTCAAGCATTCAATTCCTACCACATCCCTCATGCAATGATATGTCGCTTCATTTTTGAAACATTGTCCCCCTCTTGTGGCCTTCCAACTTTGAAATTTACTGTTCAATTTTGAATTAATTCATATATGAATAAAATGGAAAAGCAACGATTTATCTGGCGAGTTATTTGAATGTTCTGCCTACGTCCACCTGTCTGACAGACGGACGGTATTCTAGTGGCTTGTAGCAGCAGCAGCAGCAGCTAGGTGCGCTGCTTGCCTGCAGTAAATAGGATGTGTCCATCCATGGAACACTGTGATAGGAATCATGCCATTCATAGCACACAATGCTTGGATGTGTTCGACCACGTCTCACAATGGGACCACGTGTCACAATGGGCAGCCCACAGTCTGTAGCAGCTGCGCAGTAGTATTCAGCTTCAGTCTGCTGAGTGAGCCTGAGCAGACAGGTGGGCCATGCTCGCCTCCTGGTTACAATATCTGGCACCAGGAGAGTTAGGCCACGTTCACACGCTGCGGATTCCGCTGCGGATTAATCCGCACGGATTTAGCAAAAACCGCAGATAATCCGCAGGTCCAAAGACCTGCGGATTATCTGCGGTTTTGCCTGCGGTTTGGTCCTGCGGATTCACTATCTCCACAATGGTGGAGATAGGAACCCGCAGCGTTTTCCACAGAAAGAATTGACATGCAATTCTTTCTGCGGATTCAAAACCGCAGCAAATCCGCGCGGTTTTTTCCGCAGCGTCGGCACAGCGTTTTTTTTTACCCATTCAAATGAATGGTACTGTACACCGCAGCTAAAACTGCTGCGTGTCTGTAGCGGCCAATCCGCAGCGTGTGCACACAGCCTTAAAGCAAGACCTTTCATTTAGGGAGGGTAGTAGAGGGGGCGGTGTAGGAGCAGTGCTCCTCTGGCCTCTTTCCTAGTACTGAAGCGCGTTTGACCGTGAGGGGAGGGTGGCCTAACAAAAAAGGGGTTGGCCTATGCAAATTAAAAGCGCGTGGAGTGGAATCCTGGGGGAAAAAAAAAAAAAAAAAATCAGCCGCCTGCGCTTTTGTTATGCGCCCAGACTTGGTTTGAATGTCTTCCTCAGGGTGGTGTCTGTGTCATTCTCCACAATGGGTGCCTGTCTTAAGCCCTGTGGCCTTGCAAGCGGCAAACCATTTCTGGTTATCGCTTCTCGGCCTTTTGGCTGCGATCTTGTGTCGCAGTCAGGGGGTGCGAGTTTTCCTGGAGTGATCCAGGGGTTTTTTGGCAGCGTGCTGCTGAATTTCTACTGCGGTACCCGTATCGGCAGTCTGGACTGAGGATGTTCATCAAGAATACGATCCGTGTGGTGGTGGAAGGCGGTGAGAAGAACAATGTTGTGTTCGTCGTTCGTGACCTGCTGGAGGGAAAGGCTGGAGCCCATCGGGAGGATATCTACAGCGTCAATGAGTTCCGGAGTCAAGGTACTTATGACGTCACCTTTGTGAATGAGGGATGCTGTTTGACTGTCTTTGAATGGCTCAGGAGTCATGACGGTGATCCATGCCTGGAGGGAGTGCAGGTGGAGCCCCTGTTTGGGCTCATGGAAAAAGTGGTGACTGTGACGGTGTATAACCCCTACACAGAAGTAGGACTACTGGAGCAGTTCCTGGCACGATATTGCGAGCAGGTGAAGGGAGGGGAGAAGCAGAGAAATGTCTTGGGCATCTTCAACTGCAAGTACGTGTTTCGGGTGAAATTGAAGAAAGACCCAAGTTGTTTGGGAGGTTTCACCCACCCCCCAGCGAACTTTTCAGTGGCGGGCCATAGGGGCTTCCTGTCATACCAAGGGCAACCCCTATACTGCAGGAAGTGCTTTGAGTTCGGGCACTTGCAGAGTATGTGCTCTAAAGATCTTGTTTGCCGCAATTGTAAACAGGAGGGTCATGTGGCGGCTAGGTGCCCAATGCCACGTGAGTGTGACGGATGTGGCAGTGCAGAGCATCTGTACAAGGACTGTCCATATGGTAGGCCAAGGAGGCCAACTAGGGAGGAGGAGGAAAGGAAAAAGCGTGAGGAGGAGAGGAGGAGGGAGGAGGAAAAGAAGAGAGAGGAGGAGGTTAAGCGGGAGAAGGAGAGGAAGGAAGGCGAGACTGCTGCGCTGCAAAGCGCTGTGATGACTCCACTCTCTGCTACTGAGAGACGGAGGGAGAAGCGGCAGGAGGATAAAAAGCGTCAGGAGGAAAAGGAGGACAAGGAATTTTGGAAGGCCGCAAGGCGAGAGGAGCGTTTAATGCAAAAAAGAATGGGGGGTAAGGAAGGGGTCGCCAAACCGTCGTCAGAGTGTCTGATGGATTTTGACATCGCTGAGGCAGAGGAGGAGGCTGAGGATTTGATTCCTGATTCTGATCCGAGGAAGATTGGTGCCTTCTCCTCGGAAGAGGACTCAGGAGGAGGGTTAAAGTGTCACAGGGAGGGTGGTGGGGAAATCAGTGACATTGAGGTTATGGAAGAAGGAGTTCCCCAGAGGAAGGCTGGGCAGAAGAAGGCACGTTTGGAGGAGTATATGGAGGCCAGCGGCTCTGAGAGCTGCTCGGCGCAGATGGTGGAGGAGGACACTGGCGGTACTGGTTAAGTACGTTTTGCTTTTCCAGTGACCATTGTGTTTTTTCTTTTTCTGTGAATATTTAGTATTGCTTTAAGCAATGGCTAGCTGTTTTTTTGTTTGTTTTATGTAATGTGTGTAAAGTTATATCTGTATTTTGTTTTTCTGTATAAGGTTTTTTCTTGCTTATCTGTCCTTTTTGGATAAGTGATTTTTTTTATGTTTCTTGGTTGGCGTTTATTATGGGTTTTGTAATCCTGTCACAAAATGTGAGGGTTTTCAAAAATAAGTTGCGGCGTGCGGCCATCTTTGATTTTTTTGCAGCACAAAATGCAGACATTTATTGTTTGCAGGAGTGTGGGATTGTGGATGGTGTGAATGGGAGTGAATGGCCTCATGGTGAGTCTGTGTGGTCGGGGAGTGCATGTAATAAAAATGACGGTGTTGGTTTTTTGGTGAAGGGGCGTAATGTGAGTTTGTGTGACTATATGGTGATTGAGGTAGGAAGATGTGTATTAGCAAACTTTGAGTTTAAGAATATTCGTTTTTGTGTTATTAATGTGTATGCTCCTGTGGAAAAGCAAGAACGCAAAGCTTTATTTGAAAAAATTAAGTTTTTTATTCCAGGAAGAGTGCCTGTTGTGATTGTGGGCGATATGAATTGTGATGTGGGAAGTGTGAATGTGGATGTGTCAGGGAAAGTGTTAATGGATATGGTGAGTGATTTTGGTTTGAAGGATATGCAACATGAGTGTAAAATATTCCCATTGTTAAATACGTTTTTTTCTGAGAGTGGGAGGGTAGCGTCCAGACTGGATTATTGTTTTGTTTCAAAAAACCTGATTCCAGGTAGTTACACACAGGAGAGGGTGCTTTTCTCCGATCATGTGTGTATGAAGTGTGGAGTGGACTTGCATACTAATGAGGTGGCTGGGAAAGGTGTGTGGAAGCTGAATGTGAGCTTGCTGGAGGGGGTGGAGGTGAGAGAGGAGTATGAGAGGCATTATAAGCAGTGGTGTGAGTGCAGGGGTGAATTCAGTACTGTGTGTGAATGGTGGGATTGGGTTAAATGGAAAACCAAGGCGTTTTTTAAAAAACTTGGTTACAAGTGTGCAGCTGCTAAGAGGAAAAGATTTGCTGGTTTGAATGCAAGATTGGGTGTGTTATATAAGTTAAGAGAGGCAGGGATGGATGTGAGTGAAGATTTGTTGAGAGTGAGAAAAGAAGTGAATGAGTTTTTGTTAGAGAGAGGGAGGAGTATTGTGTATAGGGCCAAAATAGAGAACTTGGAGAAGGATGAGAAGTGTTCTCGGTTTTTTTTCAAGAAAGTTTTTGGAAAAAGACAGAGCATGAGTGTTTTGAATGGAGTGGATGGAAATGAAGTGAGTGGTGCAGACTTGTGTGAGGAAGTGGCAAAATTTTATGATGACTTGTACTCAGTGAAATGGAGGGATGAAGGTTTGGAGAGTGATGTGCTGAGTGTTTTGGAAAATAGTTTGAATGAGATAGAAAGGGAGAGTTTGATGGGTGATGTGACGTGTGAAGAAATATGGAAGGTGGTGTGTAGTATGGCGCTGAATAAAACGCCGGGGGAGGATGGGCTCCCAGTGGAATTTTATCGTGGGATGTGGGATGTGATTGGGAAGGATTTTGTGGATGTATGTAAGTATATGTGGGCAAATGCAGAGGTGGCGAATGGCATGCGTGCAGGAGTGGTCGTGTTGCTACCAAAAAAAGGTGATCTGAAAAACCTAAAAAATTGGAGGCCAATCACTTTGCTTAATTGTGATTATAAGATCTATGCGAAGCTTTTGGCCAGCAGGATGCGTGATGTGGTTGGGAGTGTGGTGGGTGAGGAGCAGTGTTGTGCGGTGCCTGGAAGACGGATACATGAGGGTGTGTGCATGCTGAGAGATTGTTTGTGGGACTGCATGAGCCGTAAGAAAGGGGTGTATGTGTTGAGTTTGGATTTTGAAAAGGCGTATGATAGGTTAGCGCATGGATTTCTTTTTAGAGTGTTAGTGAAGATGGGTTTTCCAGCTGAGTTTGTTGAGAGAGTGAGAAGCTTGTATAAAAATATTTATAGTTGTGTTTTGTTGAATGGGAATGTGGGGAGGAGAGTGAATGTGTTTTCTGGTGTACGGCAGGGGTGTCCATTGTCCCCTGTCGTGTTCATTTGCGCGATTGAGCCGCTGTTGTGTATGTTAAGGAAAGATAAGGTGATTAGGGGGGTGCAAGTGCCGGGGGGTGGGGGGAGGGAATGGAAGGTGAGTGGCTACATGGACGATGTGTGTGTATTGTGTGATTCAGAGTGTTCGGTGCGGCGTGTGAAGTTGTTGGTATCCTTTTTTTGTGGAGCATCTGCTTTTAAAGTGAATTGGGAGAAGAGTGAGTGTAAAAATTTTGGGGGGAGGATTTTGAGCAATGATGTTGGGGTGAATGTGGTGAGTGGACCAATAAAAGTGCTTGGTGTGAAATTCTCTGAGAATTTGGATGGAGAGGAAAGCTGGGTGGATGTGAGAGAAAGAGTGGAGTGTAAGTTAAATTTTTGGAGAATGAGAGATCTTACGTTTTTTGGTAAAATTTTAGTTATTAAGAGTGTTGTGTTACCAATTTTTTTGTATGTTGCTGTGGTTTTTCCACCAGGGTATATGTGTGTTAGAAGATTAAATAGGATTTTGTTTGTGTTTTTTTGGGGGTCAAGTATGGAGCGTGCAAGGAGAGAGATTGTGATGAAGAGAATGGATAAGGGGGGGCTGGGTTTCCCCAATTTGAATGTATTTTTTGGTGTGAATATTATGGTGTTTGTATTGGGTCTGATTAGGATGGATGGGAAGTATGCATGTATGTGCAGGTATTTGTTTGGAAGTTTTTTGTTTCGTTTGAAGTGGCGGGAGAGGGATTTAAGGTGCCCAGTGGCTTTTGAGGTGCCTGTGTGGTATGTGTGGGTTTACAAATTTTTGGTGACGTATGAGCTGTGTGATGTGGATGTGAGGTTGCTAGAGAAAAAGAAATCTGTATATAGGATGATTGAGTGTAGAGAGGTGGAATGTGGTATCAATATGGTGAGAGGACGTGATGTGCAGAAAGTATGGAAGAAGGTACGTACAAATGGAATGACAAATAGACAGAGTGAGATTGTGTGGCAGTCATTGCATGGGGTGTTACCGGTGAGAGAGTTCCAGAGAAATAGGGGTTTGGTGAGAAGTGAGGTGTGTCCAAGGAGTGGATGTGGTGGGAGAGAGAGTGTGGTGCATTTGTTTTGGAATTGTCAGTATGCTAGAAATGTGATTGCAGGTATTGGCCCATTGTGTAAAGAGTTGTGTGATGTGAGTTTTTTGAGTTTTGAGCTTTTCATGTTTGGTTTGGGTTTGTGTGGGGAGAAGGAGAGAGTGTTGTGGTTGATGCTTGCATGTATAAAAGAGGTGTTGTGGGATGTGCGGAATGTGTATGTGTTTAAGAGGAAGGAGATTGAGGTTAAAAATTGCTTAAAAATTGTTTTGGGAAAAATGTATTTTTGTTTTGTGTGTGATAAGAGGAAGAGGGGGGAGGAGGACGCAGAAGGAATTTGGAAAGTCAAAAAGTGGAAACATCTTGTTAATGTGTCTTGAGTTTTTGTTTTATGGTTGTAAATAAAGTTTGTTTTTCCAATGATGATGGGAACAGCTGCTGCACGAAGTAAGTGGAGAAATGCTGTTGGGGAGTCGAGTTCTTCATAGTTTGGGTTTCCTGACTGTGGAACTTCCCATCTGAGGGAAAAAAAAAAAAAAAAAAAAAATCTGTTCTTATCAGTTTAATATCTGATACGTCCCCTATCTGGGGACCATATATTAAATGGATTTTTAGAACAGGGAGATGGAAAAAGAGCTTGCTCACTTCACTCCACGTATCAGCCCAGTATGGCAGTTTCTCTGGGAATGGTGCACTCACTCTCTTAAGCGGTTTCCAAAGACAGATTGAATTGAAATCGGGATAAGCAAGTAGTGTTTTCAAAGCATGATTTGAATGCTTTTTTCCAATGTCGCCGCTCTGCAATTAGTTTTTCTTGGTCCAAGTTGCACATTTCCAATTCCTTAGCCTTGATTTAACTTGACCAACTCTTCTACTACTACTACTACTACTACTACTACTACTACTCTTATTCACCGCTATATGGGAGGCATTGCACTGTATTCAATGTGTCCGTAAAATAACGATCTATCTTGGCCTTTGCTGTTTGGTAGGTATAGGTGTGACAAGCTGCAGTAATGTGTTTGGCTTTGGATAGCTACATTTCTGCACACCCACCTGCTACAAGGCCTGCAGCCCCTTCGCCTCAGAACTTCCCCAGTCTTAATTCAAGCATTCAATTCCTACCACATCCCTCATGCAATGATATGTCGCTTCATTTTTGAAACATTGTCCCCCTCTTGTGGCCTTCCAACTTTGAAATTTACTGTTCAATTTTGAATTAATTCATATATGAATAAAATGGAAAAGCAACGATTTATCTGGCGAGTTATTTGAATGTTCTGCCTACGTCCACCTGTCTGACAGACGGACGGTATTCTAGTGGCTTGTAGCAGCAGCAGCAGCAGCTAGGTGCGCTGCTTGCCTGCAGTAAATAGGATGTGTCCATCCATGGAACACTGTGATAGGAATCATGCCATTCATAGCACACAATGCTTGGATGTGTTCGACCACGTCTCACAATGGGACCACGTGTCACAATGGGCAGCCCACAGTCTGTAGCAGCTGCGCAGTAGTATTCAGCTTCAGTCTGCTGAGTGAGCCTGAGCAGACAGGTGGGCCATGCTCGCCTCCTGGTTACAATATCTGGCACCAGGAGAGTTAGGCCACGTTCACACGCTGCGGATTCCGCTGCGGATTAATCCGCACGGATTTAGCAAAAACCGCAGATAATCCGCAGGTCCAAAGACCTGCGGATTATCTGCGGTTTTGCCTGCGGTTTGGTCCTGCGGATTCACTATCTCCACAATGGTGGAGATAGGAACCCGCAGCGTTTTCCACAGAAAGAATTGACATGCAATTCTTTCTGCGGATTCAAAACCGCAGCAAATCCGCGCGGTTTTTTCCGCAGCGTCGGCACAGCGTTTTTTTTTACCCATTCAAATGAATGGTACTGTACACCGCAGCTAAAACTGCTGCGTGTCTGTAGCGGCCAATCCGCAGCGTGTGCACACAGCCTTAAAGCAAGACCTTTCATTTAGGGAGGGTAGTAGAGGGGGCGGTGTAGGAGCAGTGCTCCTCTGGCCTCTTTCCTAGTACTGAAGCGCGTTTGACCGTGAGGGGAGGGTGGCCTAACAAAAAAGGGGTTGGCCTATGCAAATTAAAAGCGCGTGGAGTGGAATCCTGGGGGGAAAAAAAAAAAAAAAAAAACAGCCGCCTGCGCTTTTGTTATGCGCCCAGACTTGGTTTGAATGTCTTCCTCAGGGTGGTGTCTGTGTCATTCTCCACAATGGGTGCCTGTCTTAAGCCCTGTGGCCTTGCAAGCGGCAAACCATTTCTGGTTATCGCTTCTCGGCCTTTTGGCTGCGATCTTGTGTCGCAGTCAGAGGGTGCGAGTTTTCCTGGAGTGATCCAGGGGTTTTTTGGCAGCGTGCTGCTGAATTTCTACTGCGGTACCCGTATCGGCAGTCTGGACTGAGGATGTTCATCAAGAATACGATCCGTGTGGTGGTGGAAGGCGGTGAGAAGAACAATGTTGTGTTCGTCGTTCGTGACCTGCTGGAGGGAAAGGCTGGAGCCCATCGGGAGGATATCTACAGCGTCAATGAGTTCCGGAGTCAAGGTACTTATGACGTCACCTTTGTGAATGAGGGATGCTGTTTGACTGTCTTTGAATGGCTCAGGAGTCATGATGGTGATCCATGCCTGGAGGGAGTGCAGGTGGAGCCCCTGTTTGGGCTCATGGAAAAAGTGGTGACTGTGACGGTGTATAACCCCTACACAGAAGTAGGACTACTGGAGCAGTTCCTGGCACGATATTGCGAGCAGGTGAAGGGAGGGGAGAAGCAGAGAAATGTCTTGGGCATCTTCAACTGCAAGTACGTGTTTCGGGTGAAATTGAAGAAAGACCCAAGTTGTTTGGGAGGTTTCACCCACCCCCCAGCGAACTTTTCAGTGGCGGGCCATAGGGGCTTCCTGTCATACCAAGGGCAACCCCTATACTGCAGGAAGTGTTTTGAGTTCGGGCACTTGCAGAGTATGTGCTCTAAAGATCTTGTTTGCCGCAATTGTAAACAGGAGGGTCATGTGGCGGCTAGGTGCCCAATGCCACGTGAGTGTGACGGATGTGGCAGTGCAGAGCATCTGTATAAGGACTGTCCATATGGTAGGCCAAGGAGGCCAACTAGGGAGGAGGAGGAAAGGAAAAAGCGTGAGGAGGAGAGGAGGAGGGAGGAGGAAAAGAAGAGAGAGGAGGAGGTTAAGCGGGAGAAGGAGAGGAAGGAAGGCGAGACTGCTGCGCTGCAAAGCGCTGTGATGACTCCACTCTCTGCTACTGAGAGACGGAGGGAGAAGCGGCAGGAGGATAAAAAGCGTCAGGAGGAAAAGGAGGACAAAGAATTTTGGAAGGCCGCAAGGCGAGAGGAGCGTTTAATGCAAAAAAGAATGGGGGGTAAGGAAGGGGTCTCCAAATCGTCGTCAGAGTGTCTGATGGATTTTGACATCGCTGAGGCAGAGGAGGAGGCTGAGGATTTGATTCCTGATTCTGATCCAAGGAAGATTGGTGCCTTCTCCTCGGAAGAGGACTCAGGAGGAGGGTTAAAGTGTCACAGGGAGGGTGGTGGGGAAATCAGTGACATTGAGGTTATGGAAGAAGGAGTGCCCCAGAGGAAGGCTGGGCAGAAGAAGGCACGTTTGGAGGAGTATATGGAGGCCAGCGGCTCTGAGAGCTGCTCGGCGCAGATGGTGGAGGAGGACACTGGCGGTACTGGTTAAGTACGTTTTACTTTTCCAGTGACCATTGTGTTTTTTCTTTTTCTGTGAATATTTAGTATTGCTTTAAGCAATGGCTAGCTGTTTTTTTGTTTGTTTTATGTAATGTGTGTAATGTTATATCTGTATTTTGTTTTTCTGTATAAGGTTTTTTCTTGCTTATCTGTCCTTTTTGGATAAGTGATTTTTTTTATGTTTCTTGGTTGGCGTTTATTATGGGTTTTGTAATCCTGTCACAAAATGTGAGGGTTTTCAAAAATAAGTTGCGGCGTGCGGCCATCTTTGATTTTTTTGCAGCACAAAATGCAGACATTTATTGTTTGCAGGAGTGTGGGATTGTGGATGGTGTGAATGGGAGTGAATGGCCTCATGGTGCGTCTGTGTGGTCGGGGAGTGCATGTAATAAAAATGACGGTGTTGGTTTTTTGGTGAAGGGGCGTAATGTGAGTTTGTGTGACTATATGGTGATTGAGGTAGGAAGATGTGTATTAGCAAACTTTGAGTTTAAGAATATTCGTTTTTGTGTTATTAATGTGTATGCTCCTGTGGAAAAGCAGGAACGCAAAGCTTTATTTGAAAAAATTAAGTTTTTTATTCCAGGAAGAGTGCCTGTTGTGATTGTGGGTGATATGAATTGTGATGTGGGAAGTGTGAATGTGGATGTGTCAGGGAAAGTGTTAATGGATATGGTGAGTGATTTTGGTTTGAGGGATATGCAACATGAGTGTAAAATATCCCCATTGTTAAATACGTTTTTTTCTGAGAGTGGGAGGGTAGCGTCCAGACTGGATTATTGTTTTGTTTCAAAAAACCTGATTCCAGGTAGTTACACACAGGAGAGGGTGCTTTTCTCCGATCATGTGTGTATGAAGTGTGGAGTGGACTTGCATACTAATGAGGTGGCTGGGAAAGGTGTGTGGAAGCTGAATGTGAGCTTGCTGGAGGGGGTGGAGGTGAGAGAGGAGTATGAGAGGCATTATAAGCAGTGGTGTGAGTGCAGGGGTGAATTCAGTACTGTGTGTGAATGGTGGGATTGGGTTAAATGGAAAACCAAGGCGTTTTTTAAAAAACTTGGTTACAAGTGTGCAGCTGCTAAGAGGAAAAGATTTGCTGGTTTGAATGCAAGATTGGGTGTGTTATATAAGTTAAGAGAGGCAGGGATGGATGTGAGTGAAGATTTGTTGAGAGTGAGAAAAGAAGTGAATGAGTTTTTGTTAGAGAGAGGGAGGAGTATTGTGTATAGGGCCAAAATAGAGAACTTGGAGAAGGATGAGAAGTGTTCTCGGTTTTTTTTCAAGAAAGTTTTTGGAAAAAGACAGAGCATGAGTGTTTTGAATGGAGTGGATGGAAATGAAGTGAGTGGTGCAGACTTGTGTGAGGAAGTGGCAAAATTTTATGATGACTTGTACTCAGTGAAATGGAGGGATGAAGGTTTGGAGAGTGATGTGCTGAGTGTTTTGGAAAATAGTTTGAATGAGATAGAAAGGGAGAGTTTGATGGGTGATGTGACGTGTGAAGAAATATGGAAGGTGGTGTGTAGTATGGCGCTGAATAAAACGCCGGGGGAGGATGGGCTCCCAGTGGAATTTTATCGTGGGATGTGGGATGTGATTGGGAAGGATTTTGTGGATGTATGTAAGTATATGTGGGCAAATGCAGAGGTGGCGAATGGCATGCGTGCAGGAGTGGTCGTGTTGCTACCAAAAAAAGGTGATCTGAAAAACCTAAAAAATTGGAGGCCAATCACTTTGCTTAATTGTGATTATAAGATCTATGCGAAGCTTTTGGCCAGCAGGATGCGTGATGTGGTTGGGAGTGTGGTGGGTGAGGAGCAGTGTTGTGCGGTGCCTGGAAGACGGATACATGAGGGTGTGTGCATGCTGAGAGATTGTTTGTGGGACTGCATGAGCCGTAAGAAAGGGGTGTATGTGTTGAGTTTGGATTTTGAAAAGGCGTATGATAGGTTAGCGCATGGATTTCTTTTTAGAGTGTTAGTGAAGATGGGTTTTCCAGCTGAGTTTGTTGAGAGAGTGAGAAGCTTGTATAAAAATATTTATAGTTGTGTTTTGTTGAATGGGAATGTGGGGAGGAGAGTGAATGTGTTTTCTGGTGTACGGCAGGGGTGTCCATTGTCCCCTGTCGTGTTCATTTGCGCGATTGAGCCGCTGTTGTGTATGTTAAGGAAAGATAAGGTGATTAGGGGGGTGCAAGTGCCGGGGGGTGGGGGGAGGGAATGGAAGGTGAGTGGCTACATGGACGATGTGTGTGTATTGTGTGATTCAGAGTGTTCGGTGCGGCGTGTGAAGTTGTTGGTATCCTTTTTTTGTGGAGCATCTGCTTTTAAAGTGAATTGGGAGAAGAGTGAGTGTAAAAATTTTGGGGGGAGGATTTTGAGCAATGATGTTGGGGTGAATGTGGTGAGTGGACCAATAAAAGTGCTTGGTGTGAAATTCTCTGAGAAGTTGGATGGAGAGGAAAGCTGGGTGGATGTGAGAGAAAGAGTGGAGTGTAAGTTAAATTTTTGGAGAATGAGAGATCTTACGTTTTTTGGTAAAATTTTAGTTATTAAGAGTGTTGTGTTACCAATTTTTTTGTATGTTGCGGTGGTTTTTCCACCAGGGTATATGTGTGTTAGAAGATTAAATAGGATTTTGTTTGTGTTTTTTTGGGGGTCAAGTATGGAGCGTGCAAGGAGAGAGATTGTGATGAAGAGAATGGATAAGGGGGGGCTGGGTTTCCCCAATTTGAATGTATTTTTTGGTGTGAATATTATGGTGTTTGTATTGGGTCTGATTAGGATGGATGGGAAGTATGCATGTATGTGCAGGTATTTGTTTGGAAGTTTTTTGTTTCGTTTGAAGTGGCGGGAGAGGGATTTAAGGTGCCCAGTGGCTTTTGAGGTGCCTGTGTGGTATGTGTGGGTTTACAAATTTTTGGTGACGTATGAGCTGTGTGATGTGGATGTGAGGTTGCTAGAGAAAAAGAAATCTGTATATAGGATGATTGAGTGTAGAGAGGTGGAATGTGGTATCAATATGGTGAGAGGACGTGATGTGCAGAAAGTATGGAAGAAGGTACGTACAAATGGAATGACAAATAGACAGAGTGAGATTGTGTGGCAGTCATTGCATGGGGTGTTACCGGTGAGAGAGTTCCAGAGAAATAGGGGTTTGGTGAGAAGTGAGGTGTGTCCAAGGAGTGGATGTGGTGGGAGAGAGAGTGTGGTGCATTTGTTTTGGAATTGTCAGTATGCTAGAAATGTGATTGCAGGTATTGGCCCGTTGTGTAAAGAGTTGTGTGATGTGAGTTTTTTGAGTTTTGAGCTTTTCATGTTTGGTTTGGGTTTGTGTGGGGAGAAGGAGAGAGTGTTGTGGTTGATGCTTGCATGTATAAAAGAGGTGTTGTGGGATGTGCGGAATGTGTATGTGTTTAAGAGGAAGGAGATTGAGGTTAAAAATTGCTTAAAAATTGTTTTGGGAAAAATGTATTTTTGTTTTGTGTGTGATAAGAGGAAGAGGGGGGAGGAGGACGCAGAAGGAATTTGGAAAGTCAAAAAGTGGAAACATCTTGTTAATGTGTCTTGAGTTTTTGTTTTATGGTTGTAAATAAAGTTTGTTTTTCCAATGATGATGGGAACAGCTGCTGCACGAAGTAAGTGGAGAAATGCTGTTGGGGAGTCGAGTTCTTCATAGTTTGGGTTTCCTGACTGTGGAACTTCCCATCTGAGGGAAAAAAAAAAAAAAAAAAATCTGTTCTTATCAGTTTAATATCTGATACGTCCCCTATCTGGGGACCATATATTAAATGGATTTTTAGAACAGGGAGATGGAAAAAGAGCTTGCTCACTTCACTCCACGTATCAGCCCAGTATGGCAGTTTCTCTGGGAATGGTGCACTCACTCTCTTAAGCGGTTTCCAAAGACAGATTGAATTGAAATCGGGATAAGCAAGTAGTGTTTTCAAAGCATGATTTGAATGCTTTTTTCCAATGTCGCCGCTCTGCAATTAGTTTTTCTTGGTCCAAGTTGCACATTTCCAATTCCTTAGCCTTGATTTAACTTGACCAACTCTTCTACTACTACTACTACTACTACTACTACTCTTATTCACCGCTATATGGGAGGCATTGCACTGTATTCAATGTGTCCGTAAAATAACGATCTATCTTGGCCTTTGCTGTTTGGTAGGTATAGGTGTGACAAGCTGCAGTAATGTGTTTGGCTTTGGATAGCTACATTTCTGCACACCCACCTGCTACAAGGCCTGCAGCCCCTTCGCCTCAGAACTTCCCCAGTCTTAATTCAAGCATTCAATTCCTACCACATCCCTCATGCAATGATATGTCGCTTCATTTTTGAAACATTGTCCCCCTCTTGTGGCCTTCCAACTTTGAAATTTACTGTTCAATTTTGAATTAATTCATATATGAATAAAATGGAAAAGCAACGATTTATCTGGCGAGTTATTTGAATGTTCTGCCTACGTCCACCTGTCTGACAGACGGACGGTATTCTAGTGGCTTGTAGCAGCAGCAGCAGCAGCTAGGTGCGCTGCTTGCCTGCAGTAAATAGGATGTGTCCATCCATGGAACACTGTGATAGGAATCATGCCATTCATAGCACACAATGCTTGGATGTGTTCGACCACGTCTCACAATGGGACCACGTGTCACAATGGGCAGCCCACAGTCTGTAGCAGCTGCGCAGTAGTATTCAGCTTCAGTCTGCTGAGTGAGCCTGAGCAGACAGGTGGGCCATGCTCGCCTCCTGGTTACAATATCTGGCACCAGGAGAGTTAGGCCACGTTCACACGCTGCGGATTCCGCTGCGGATTAATCCGCACGGATTTAGCAAAAACCGCAGATAATCCGCAGGTCCAAAGACCTGCGGATTATCTGCGGTTTTGCCTGCGGTTTGGTCCTGCGGATTCACTATCTCCACAATGGTGGAGATAGGAACCCGCAGCGTTTTCCACAGAAAGAATTGACATGCAATTCTTTCTGCGGATTCAAAACCGCAGCAAATCCGCGCGTTTTTTTCCGCAGCGTCGGCACAGCGTTTTTTTTTACCCATTCAAATGAATGGTACTGTACACCGCAGCTAAAACTGCTGCGTGTCTGTAGCGGCCAATCCGCAGCGTGTGCACACAGCCTTAAAGCAAGACCTTTCATTTAGGGAGGGTAGTAGAGGGGGCGGTGTAGGAGCAGTGCTCCTCTGGCCTCTTTCCTAGTACTGAAGCGCGTTTGACCGTGAGGGGAGGGTGGCCTAACAAAAAAGGGGTTGGCCTATGCAAATTAAAAGCGCGTGGAGTGGAATCCTGGGGGGAAAAAAAAAAAAAAAAAAAACAGCCGCCTGCGCTTTTGTTATGCGCCCAGACTTGGTTTGAATGTCTTCCTCAGGGTGGTGTCTGTGTCATTCTCCACAATGGGTGCCTGTCTTAAGCCCTGTGGCCTTGCAAGCGGCAAACCATTTCTGGTTATCGCTTCTCGGCCTTTTGGCTAAGATCAAGTGTAGTATCTGTTCTTATCAGTTTAATATCTGATACGTCCCCTATCTGGGGACCATATATTAAATGGATTTTTAGAACAGGGAGATGGAAAAAGAGCTTGCTCACTTCACTCCACGTATCAGCCCAGTATGGCAGTTTCTCTGGGAATGGTGCACTCACTCTCTTAAGCGGTTTCCAAAGACAGATTGAATTGAAATCGGGATAAGCAAGTAGTGTTTTCAAAGCATGATTTGAATGCTTTTTTCCAATGTCGCCGCTCTGCAATTAGTTTTTCTTGGTCCAAGTTGCACATTTCCAATTCCTTAGCCTTGATTTAACTTGACCAACTCTTCTACTACTACTACTACTACTACTACTCTTATTCACCGCTATATGGGAGGCATTGCACTGTATTCAATGTGTCCGTAAAATAACGATCTATCTTGGCCTTTGCTGTTTGGTAGGTATAGGTGTGACAAGCTGCAGTAATGTGTTTGGCTTTGGATAGCTACATTTCTGCACACCCACCTGCTACAAGGCCTGCAGCCCCTTCGCCTCAGAACTTCCCCAGTCTTAATTCAAGCATTCAATTCCTACCACATCCCTCATGCAATGATATGTCGCTTCATTTTTGAAACATTGTCCCCCTCTTGTGGCCTTCCAACTTTGAAATTTACTGTTCAATTTTGAATTAATTCATATATGAATAAAATGGAAAAGCAACGATTTATCTGGCGAGTTATTTGAATGTTCTGCCTACGTCCACCTGTCTGACAGACGGACGGTATTCTAGTGGCTTGTAGCAGCAGCAGCAGCAGCTAGGTGCGCTGCTTGCCTGCAGTAAATAGGATGTGTCCATCCATGGAACACTGTGATAGGAATCATGCCATTCATAGCACACAATGCTTGGATGTGTTCGACCACGTCTCACAATGGGACCACGTGTCACAATGGGCAGCCCACAGTCTGTAGCAGCTGCGCAGTAGTATTCAGCTTCAGTCTGCTGAGTGAGCCTGAGCAGACAGGTGGGCCATGCTCGCCTCCTGGTTACAATATCTGGCACCAGGAGAGTTAGGCCACGTTCACACGCTGCGGATTCCGCTGCGGATTAATCCGCACGGATTTAGCAAAAACCGCAGATAATCCGCAGGTCCAAAGACCTGCGGATTATCTGCGGTTTTGCCTGCGGTTTGGTCCTGCGGATTCACTATCTCCACAATGGTGGAGATAGGAACCCGCAGCGTTTTCCACAGAAAGAATTGACATGCAATTCTTTCTGCGGATTCAAAACCGCAGCAAATCCGCGCGGTTTTTTCCGCAGCGTCGGCACAGCGTTTTTTTTTACCCATTCAAATGAATGGTACTGTACACCGCAGCTAAAACTGCTGCGTGTCTGTAGCGGCCAATCCGCAGCGTGTGCACACAGCCTTAAAGCAAGACCTTTCATTTAGGGAGGGTAGTAGAGGGGGCGGTGTAGGAGCAGTGCTCCTCTGGCCTCTTTCCTAGTACTGAAGCGCGTTTGACCGTGAGGGGAGGGTGGCCTAACAAAAAAGGGGTTGGCCTATGCAAATTAAAAGCGCGTGGAGTGGAATCCTGGGGGGAAAAAAAAAAAAAAAAAACCAGCCGCCTGCGCTTTTGTTATGCGCCCAGACTTGGTTTGAATGTCTTCCTCAGGGTGGTGTCTGTGTCATTCTCCACAATGGGTGCCTGTCTTAAGCCCTGTGGCCTTGCAAGCGGCAAACCATTTCTGGTTATCGCTTCTCGGCCTTTTGGCTAAGATCAAGTGTAGTATCTGTTCTTATCAGTTTAATATCTGATACGTCCCCTATCTGGGGACCATATATTAAATGGATTTTTAGAACAGGGAGATGGAAAAAGAGCTTGCTCACTTCACTCCACGTATCAGCCCAGTATGGCAGTTTCTCTGGGAATGGTGCACTCACTCTCTTAAGCGGTTTCCAAAGACAGATTGAATTGAAATCGGGATAAGCAAGTAGTGTTTTCAAAGCATGATTTGAATGCTTTTTTCCAATGTCGCCGCTCTGCAATTAGTTTTTCTTGGTCCAAGTTGCACATTTCCAATTCCTTAGCCTTGATTTAACTTGACCAACTCTTCTACTACTACTACTACTACTACTACTCTTATTCACCGCTATATGGGAGGCATTGCACTGTATTCAATGTGTCCGTAAAATAACGATCTATCTTGGCCTTTGCTGTTTGGTAGGTATAGGTGTGACAAGCTGCAGTAATGTGTTTGGCTTTGGATAGCTACATTTCTGCACACCCACCTGCTACAAGGCCTGCAGCCCCTTCGCCTCAGAACTTCCCCAGTCTTAATTCAAGCATTCAATTCCTACCACATCCCTCATGCAATGATATGTCGCTTCATTTTTGAAACATTGTCCCCCTCTTGTGGCCTTCCAACTTTGAAATTTACTGTTCAATTTTGAATTAATTCATATATGAATAAAATGGAAAAGCAACGATTTATCTGGCGAGTTATTTGAATGTTCTGCCTACGTCCACCTGTCTGACAGACGGACGGTATTCTAGTGGCTTGTAGCAGCAGCAGCAGCAGCTAGGTGCGCTGCTTGCCTGCAGTAAATAGGATGTGTCCATCCATGGAACACTGTGATAGGAATCATGCCATTCATAGCACACAATGCTTGGATGTGTTCGACCACGTCTCACAATGGGACCACGTGTCACAATGGGCAGCCCACAGTCTGTAGCAGCTGCGCAGTAGTATTCAGCTTCAGTCTGCTGAGTGAGCCTGAGCAGACAGGTGGGCCATGCTCGCCTCCTGGTTACAATATCTGGCACCAGGAGAGTTAGGCCACGTTCACACGCTGCGGATTCCGCTGCGGATTAATCCGCACGGATTTAGCAAAAACCGCAGATAATCCGCAGGTCCAAAGACCTGCGGATTATCTGCGGTTTTGCCTGCGGTTTGGTCCTGCGGATTCACTATCTCCACAATGGTGGAGATAGGAACCCGCAGCGTTTTCCACAGAAAGAATTGACATGCAATTCTTTCTGCGGATTCAAAACCGCAGCAAATCCGCGCGGTTTTTTCCGCAGCGTCGGCACAGCGTTTTTTTTTACCCATTCAAATGAATGGTACTGTACACCGCAGCTAAAACTGCTGCGTGTCTGTAGCGGCCAATCCGCAGCGTGTGCACACAGCCTTAAAGCAAGACCTTTCATTTAGGGAGGGTAGTAGAGGGGGCGGTGTAGGAGCAGTGCTCCTCTGGCCTCTTTCCTAGTACTGAAGCGCGTTTGACCGTGAGGGGAGGGTGGCCTAACAAAAAAGGGGTTGGCCTATGCAAATTAAAAGCGCGTGGAGTGGAATCCTGGGGGGAAAAAAAAAAAAAAAAAAACAGCCGCCTGCGCTTTTGTTATGCGCCCAGACTTGGTTTGAATGTCTTCCTCAGGGTGGTGTCTGTGTCATTCTCCACAATGGGTGCCTGTCTTAAGCCCTGTGGCCTTGCAAGCGGCAAACCATTTCTGGTTATCGCTTCTCGGCCTTTTGGCTAAGATCAAGTGTAGTATCTGTTCTTATCAGTTTAATATCTGATACGTCCCCTATCTGGGGACCATATATTAAATGGATTTTTAGAACAGGGAGATGGAAAAAGAGCTTGCTCACTTCACTCCACGTATCAGCCCAGTATGGCAGTTTCTCTGGGAATGGTGCACTCACTCTCTTAAGCGGTTTCCAAAGACAGATTGAATTGAAATCGGGATAAGCAAGTAGTGTTTTCAAAGCATGATTTGAATGCTTTTTTCCAATGTCGCCGCTCTGCAATTAGTTTTTCTTGGTCCAAGTTGCACATTTCCAATTCCTTAGCCTTGATTTAACTTGACCAACTCTTCTACTACTACTACTACTACTACTACTCTTATTCACCGCTATATGGGAGGCATTGCACTGTATTCAATGTGTCCGTAAAATAACGATCTATCTTGGCCTTTGCTGTTTGGTAGGTATAGGTGTGACAAGCTGCAGTAATGTGTTTGGCTTTGGATAGCTACATTTCTGCACACCCACCTGCTACAAGGCCTGCAGCCCCTTCGCCTCAGAACTTCCCCAGTCTTAATTCAAGCATTCAATTCCTACCACATCCCTCATGCAATGATATGTCGCTTCATTTTTGAAACATTGTCCCCCTCTTGTGGCCTTCCAACTTTGAAATTTACTGTTCAATTTTGAATTAATTCATATATGAATAAAATGGAAAAGCAACGATTTATCTGGCGAGTTATTTGAATGTTCTGCCTACGTCCACCTGTCTGACAGACGGACGGTATTCTAGTGGCTTGTAGCAGCAGCAGCAGCAGCTAGGTGCGCTGCTTGCCTGCAGTAAATAGGATGTGTCCATCCATGGAACACTGTGATAGGAATCATGCCATTCATAGCACACAATGCTTGGATGTGTTCGACCACGTCTCACAATGGGACCACGTGTCACAATGGGCAGCCCACAGTCTGTAGCAGCTGCGCAGTAGTATTCAGCTTCAGTCTGCTGAGTGAGCCTGAGCAGACAGGTGGGCCATGCTCGCCTCCTGGTTACAATATCTGGCACCAGGAGAGTTAGGCCACGTTCACACGCTGCGGATTCCGCTGCGGATTAATCCGCACGGATTTAGCAAAAACCGCAGATAATCCGCAGGTCCAAAGACCTGCGGATTATCTGCGGTTTTGCCTGCGGTTTGGTCCTGCGGATTCACTATCTCCACAATGGTGGAGATAGGAACCCGCAGCGTTTTCCACAGAAAGAATTGACATGCAATTCTTTCTGCGGATTCAAAACCGCAGCAAATCCGCGCGGTTTTTTCCGCAGCGTCGGCACAGCGTTTTTTTTTACCCATTCAAATGAATGGTACTGTACACCGCAGCTAAAACTGCTGCGTGTCTGTAGCGGCCAATCCGCAGCGTGTGCACACAGCCTTAAAGCAAGACCTTTCATTTAGGGAGGGTAGTAGAGGGGGCGGTGTAGGAGCAGTGCTCCTCTGGCCTCTTTCCTAGTACTGAAGCGCGTTTGACCGTGAGGGGAGGGTGGCCTAACAAAAAAGGGGTTGGCCTATGCAAATTAAAAGCGCGTGGAGTGGAATCCTGGGGGGAAAAAAAAAAAAAAAAACAGCCGCCTGCGCTTTTGTTATGCGCCCAGACTTGGTTTGAATGTCTTCCTCAGGGTGGTGTCTGTGTCATTCTCCACAATGGGTGCCTGTCTTAAGCCCTGTGGCCTTGCAAGCGGCAAACCATTTCTGGTTATCGCTTCTCGGCCTTTTGGCTAAGATCAAGTGCTTTATTGCAGGAGATCTTGGTCGAAGGGCACTCGGGTACCCCTCTCCTTGGCCTGGCGGGATCGTCCACTTCGGTGGGCTTCACCCGCCTGTTGCTATTGGGGGGAGGGCTTAGTCCCAGGGTAACGAGTTGCGATCCCCCAGCTCCCAGTTGGTTTTTGTCTACAAAACACTGGGAGCGCAGATTGCAAACGCTTGCAATTTGCAAACCCTGTTGCGTACCATGGAGGTTGACCCCAACCTCGTGCCTCCTTATGCGAGGCTAAAAAATACCATTAGGGTCCACTTTAATGCAGGTGGCTCAGACACCAGGAATTTGGGATATGTAGTCCAGGACGTGCTCGGAACCCTCCTCCACGTCCAGAGGAAAGAGATTTTATCCATACAGGACTATCCCCGACGAGGGGATTATGATATAACATTCACGGAAGAAGGTATTTTTAGAGATGTATTGGCGAGAGTTAGACGTGTGGAGGATAGTCCTGTTCTGAAAGGAATACAAATTGTAGAGCACGTCCTGGATGAGGTAAAGCTGGTAATTGTTAAAGTTTTTTCACCATTTGTATCTGCCCCAGAAATTATGTCCTTTTTAGCAGTATACTTTAAGAGCGTAAAATGTATTGGCAAAATACTTAATGAATTCAATATATGGACATCGAAATGGAAATTCTTGGTAACATGTATCAGAGATCCAAATATTCCAGGTGGTGTGCGGCTCCCCCCAGCCCGTTTTAAAATTGGACAAACAAATGGGGATTTTTTCTTTTCTGGGATGCCGGTATACTGCAGAAATTGTGGACGCTACGGCCATTCAAAAGAGAATTGTCTTGTCTCCTGTAGGAACTGTGCTAGCGAAAACCATGAGACGAAGGAATGCCCAAAGGAAAAAAAATGTAGTTTCTGCCAGACTCCAGGTCATTTTTATTTTTCTTGCCCCCACAGGTTTCGGGAAGACGAGCAGAAGGAGAAGTCCAAGACATCCTGGCAAAAACCAAAAGATCAGACCACCCCTCAGGAGGAGGAACAACAACCTGGAGCCTCTGGAGGGACGAAGGGCGCAACACAGAGTGACAACTCTCCAGAGTCTATGACAGGTAACCCACCAGTTTCCAAATCTTGGCTGCAGGAGCAGCGGCAGTCCAAGAGGATGGCTGAGAAAGAACAGAGGGGTATGGTTGCTAAGACCAAGAGGGACAGGCCAAAGGTCGACACCGAGGCACATACCCAGCCTGGGTCTCCTAAGGCAGAGGGCGCGGAGTGGACAGTGGTGGTTTCGCAGAAAAAGAAAAAAAAGGGTGAGTCTGAGGAGGTGGCAGGTGGGGACCGGATGGACACATCTCCGGAAGGGGGTGTGGACACTGGGCCCCCAGAGGTCTTGGTCCCTGCTGTAACGGCGGTTGGGGGCCGGGATCTTGCTGCCTCTGAAGACTCAGAGGCTCTGCCTTGTGCGCAACCTCCCCCTATAAGACGACCTTCTAAAGGTCAAACAGGGGCGGCGGAGCCCCTTGGAGACCCACCTGATGAGGATTTAAATGGCCAGCCAATGGAGACCCAGCAGGTTCTGCCAGTACCCTCCCCGAGCTATGTGGCTGTAGCGTCGGGTCTTTCTAAAAGTGGTAATCTTTCCTCCTCCTCGGATACACTGCTGACGGTATCATCGGATGAAGAGGGAGGCGAAAGCCCAGTGGTCTGATCAGGTTTGTTGGATAGGTAACTCCGTTGCTCTAAAAAATTTAAACAAACTTCCTATACTTTTAATGATGGCTGAACTCAAGGGCATTTCCTTCAATGTGAGAGGCATAAAATCTAAAACAAGGAGAATTGCTCTTTTTAATTTTCTTACATGTTTTACTGCATCTGTTTTATTTTTGCAGGAATGCAATATCCCACATGAAATTTCATACAAAAAATATAAGGATGAGTGGAAGTGTGGGCCATCTGTCTGGTCCGGATCTAATGCTACGGGATCAGCAGGGGTCGCCATACTTTTTAAAGGGAACGTTTTAATAGATTTTATTCAAGAAATTTTACCAGGTCGTATTTTATTAGTTAAGGCTTTTATTAATGGTATTAAATGGCAGTTTTTAAATTTTTATGGCTCTCCAGAAAAAAATGAAAGAGCCGAAATGCTTGATCTTTTACCATTATTTATTAATAACTCTGAACCTTTTATCTTAGCAGGCGATTTTAATTGTATTTTTAAAGGTGAAAACCGGCGTTCCAGCTCTGTCAGCAGGAACTACGATAAAACCTCAGGTATGCTGCATGATATAGTGACAGATGCTAAGCTAATTGATATATATAAAGAGTGTAATAGAGGCAGCCCGGAGGAAGCCGGTTTCACCTGGAGCAATTCTAATTGTAGCTCTAGAATTGATTTTATCTTCGGTTCAGATAAAACAATACCTGCAAAATGTGAAGTTTTAACTAATTTATTTTCAGACCATAAACTTTTATCTTTTAGCATAAAAGTAAATGAAAACAAAAAATGTGGTAAGAAAAGCTGGAAAATGAACGTGTCCCTTTTAACTGACCCGCAGATTTTATCAGATTTTACCGAGTTTTATAGAAAATGTAAAAAAGAAAGAAGTCCAAATATTTCTATAAGTGTATGGTGGGACAGAATGAAAGTTAAAATAAGGAATTTTTTTATTAAAAAGAGTCTTTTTAAAGCCAAAGAAAAATATGAAGAATATAGAATTTTAAATACCCGCTTACAAATGTTATTTAAACTTAGAGATAATGGGATAGATGTGCAACATGATATTTCAACCTTAAAAGAAGAGATTTCAAAATGGCTAGAACAAAAAGGGAAAGAGATAATTTTCCGTTCTAGAATACAGCACATAGAAGAAAATGAAAAATGTTCTAGATATTTTTTTAGGAAAAATAAAAAAGAAAAAGTAATAATTGACTATATAGATGGAGAAAATAATATAAAACAGATGTTGGGGAAAGTTGAGGTTTTTTTTACTACTCTTTTCAATGAAAAAATTATAGATGAAAAACTAATGGAAGACTCCCTGCAAGAAATAACAGCTGTTTTAGATCCCTCATCACAAGAATTTTTATTACACCCATTAACAGAACAAGAGATTTTAAAAACCATAAAAAGTTTTAAAAAAGGCAAAGTCCCCGGTTCTGATGGTATCCCAATTGAATTTTATGTATGTTTTTATGATATTTTAAAAGATGATTTGTTTTATTTGTTTACTGAAGTTTTTACCAGTAAGGTTTTATTAAATTCTTGGAAGAAAGGTGAAGTCTCCCTTTTGTATAAAAAAGGCGATAAATCAAAATTAGAAAACTGGAGACCGATAACACTCCTAAATTGTGATTATAAAATAATGGCTAAAATCTGTGCAAATCGTCTAAAAGGAGTCATCAGCAATATTATACATTCTAATCAAGTGTGTGGGGTGCCGGGGCGTAGTATATGGGATAATCTGAATTTAGTGAAAGACTGTATTGAGGATGTGAAAGATCGAAAGGGGAAAATGGCGATTTTATCTATCGACTTTGAAAAAGCATTTGATCGTGTCTCACATTTTTATCTTTTTAAAGTTTTAGAAAAAATGGGCATACCGGAAGGTTTTTTATTTTCTCTTAAAGCATTTTACAAAGATTGTACAAGTAAGATTTTAGTTAATGGTTTTAAGACACAAGATATACCCTTAAAGTCTGGGGTAAAGCAGGGATGCCCCCTGTCCCCCCTACTTTTTATTTGTGCGCTGGAACCGATGTTATGTGCATTACGCCGAAATAACCAGATATGTGGAATACCTTTGCCTGGAAGCGGTGGTTTGGAGGCTAAGGTCGTAGGTTACATGGATGATGTAGCAGTTTTATGTCGTGATGCTCCATCCCTGACGAAAGCCCTTCATCAAGTGCAAACTTTCTGCTCAGCCTCTGGTTTTAAAATTAATTTTAACAAATGTAATATTTTAAGTGTTGGGGGGATGGTTTTACATGATGTACCCGTTGACATAACTGAATCCATTACCATTTTAGGTGTATTATTCACGGAAAAAAATGATGGATATAATAGTTGGGAAGCAATTACTCAGAAAATAAATACGAAAATATGTATGTGGAACATGAGAAAACTTACGATGGAGGGTAAAGTATTGATTTTAAAAATGGTGATTTTACCACTGTTACTGTATCTCAGTATGGTTTTCCCCCCACCGGTTAATGTTTTGAAAAAGATAACTAAAACTTGTTTTACTTTCTTTTGGAACTCAAAAATGGAGAAGCTGAAAAGAGAAATTGTGATGAAAGCAAAACCGAAAGGTGGTAAAGATTTCCCAGATTTTAATAGGTTTCTTTTAATCCATTTTTTCGTTTACTGTTTTAATGCCTTTTTTAAGACCCACTATTGGTCCTTTTTTATGCGTTTTAATACTGGTTTTTTTATGAGGAATCTTGGATGGTATAAAGTTAATTTATCTGCTCCCTATGCTTTTAACTTGCCAGCGCATTATATGATTTTAAGGAAAATAGTGTCGGATTTTAATTTAGGGAATAAGAAAATAGAGGAATTAAAAGACAGTAAAAAACTAATTAAAGAGATACGAAAAAATGAGGAAATATGCAATATTGAAAGATATGATGATGAAGAATCTACATCTATCTGGAAAATGATTAATGGTTTTAATCTTTTTAATGTACAGAGAGATCTGGCTTGGAGTTGCGCGCACAGCTGTCTTCCTTGCCGGGCATTCCAATACAGAAGAGGATTTGTGAGGTCTGCCATCTGCCCAAGAGTCGGATGCCAGGATGAGGAAACAGTGGAACATCTATTGTGGTCATGTAAATTTGCTAAAGACCTCTGGAGAAGACTGCTCCCCCTGCTGGAAAGAGTGGCAGACCTCAAGGACTTTAATTATAAAACGGTGCTATATGGACTTATGGAATGCCCCACCATGGACCAGCAAATAATGGCTTGGAAGACAGTCAACTGCGCCAAGTCAGCTCTCTGGAAAGCACGAAATATTGCTGTTTTTAATCAAGATGCTTTTTCAGTGGACAATGTTTTAGAACTTTGCTTATGTGATATGTACACCTACTATTTAATGGACAAAAAACAAAATGTACATGTATCCAAAAAATGGCTTGTCGACCAATGGAACCTGATAATTTGATGTGATCTCCCCTTTGAATTGTATAAGTTTCATTGATTTATTTTGAATTATATTTGTTTTAATCTTTGTAATCTGTTAAAATTTTAAATAAACGGTTTTATCCCTATGTTGGGGATAGCCAAATTAAAAAAAAAAATCTGTTCTTATCAGTTTAATATCTGATACGTCCCCTATCTGGGGACCATATATTAAATGGATTTTTAGAACAGGGAGATGGAAAAAGAGCTTGCTCACTTCACTCCACGTATCAGCCCAGTATGGCAGTTTCTCTGGGAATGGTGCACTCACTCTCTTAAGCGGTTTCCAAAGACAGATTGAATTGAAATCGGGATAAGCAAGTAGTGTTTTCAAAGCATGATTTGAATGCTTTTTTCCAATGTCGCCGCTCTGCAATTAGTTTTTCTTGGTCCAAGTTGCACATTTCCAATTCCTTAGCCTTGATTTAACTTGACCAACTCTTCTACTACTACTACTACTACTACTACTCTTATTCACCGCTATATGGGAGGCATTGCACTGTATTCAATGTGTCCGTAAAATAACGATCTATCTTGGCCTTTGCTGTTTGGTAGGTATAGGTGTGACAAGCTGCAGTAATGTGTTTGGCTTTGGATAGCTACATTTCTGCACACCCACCTGCTACAAGGCCTGCAGCCCCTTCGCCTCAGAACTTCCCCAGTCTTAATTCAAGCATTCAATTCCTACCACATCCCTCATGCAATGATATGTCGCTTCATTTTTGAAACATTGTCCCCCTCTTGTGGCCTTCCAACTTTGAAATTTACTGTTCAATTTTGAATTAATTCATATATGAATAAAATGGAAAAGCAACGATTTATCTGGCGAGTTATTTGAATGTTCTGCCTACGTCCACCTGTCTGACAGACGGACGGTATTCTAGTGGCTTGTAGCAGCAGCAGCAGCAGCTAGGTGCGCTGCTTGCCTGCAGTAAATAGGATGTGTCCATCCATGGAACACTGTGATAGGAATCATGCCATTCATAGCACACAATGCTTGGATGTGTTCGACCACGTCTCACAATGGGACCACGTGTCACAATGGGCAGCCCACAGTCTGTAGCAGCTGCGCAGTAGTATTCAGCTTCAGTCTGCTGAGTGAGCCTGAGCAGACAGGTGGGCCATGCTCGCCTCCTGGTTACAATATCTGGCACCAGGAGAGTTAGGCCACGTTCACACGCTGCGGATTCCGCTGCGGATTAATCCGCACGGATTTAGCAAAAACCGCAGATAATCCGCAGGTCCAAAGACCTGCGGATTATCTGCGGTTTTGCCTGCGGTTTGGTCCTGCGGATTCACTATCTCCACAATGGTGGAGATAGGAACCCGCAGCGTTTTCCACAGAAAGAATTGACATGCAATTCTTTCTGCGGATTCAAAACCGCAGCAAATCCGCGCGGTTTTTTCCGCAGCGTCGGCACAGCGTTTTTTTTTACCCATTCAAATGAATGGTACTGTACACCGCAGCTAAAACTGCTGCGTGTCTGTAGCGGCCAATCCGCAGCGTGTGCACACAGCCTTAAAGCAAGACCTTTCATTTAGGGAGGGTAGTAGAGGGGGCGGTGTAGGAGCAGTGCTCCTCTGGCCTCTTTCCTAGTACTGAAGCGCGTTTGACCGTGAGGGGAGGGTGGCCTAACAAAAAAGGGGTTGGCCTATGCAAATTAAAAGCGCGTGGAGTGGAATCCTGGGGGGAAAAAAAAAAAAAAAAAAACAGCCGCCTGCGCTTTTGTTATGCGCCCAGACTTGGTTTGAATGTCTTCCTCAGGGTGGTGTCTGTGTCATTCTCCACAATGGGTGCCTGTCTTAAGCCCTGTGGCCTTGCAAGCGGCAAACCATTTCTGGTTATCGCTTCTCGGCCTTTTGGCTAAGATCAAGTGTAGTATCTGTTCTTATCAGTTTAATATCTGATACGTCCCCTATCTGGGGACCATATATTAAATGGATTTTTAGAACAGGGAGATGGAAAAAGAGCTTGCTCACTTCACTCCACGTATCAGCCCAGTATGGCAGTTTCTCTGGGAATGGTGCACTCACTCTCTTAAGCGGTTTCCAAAGACAGATTGAATTGAAATCGGGATAAGCAAGTAGTGTTTTCAAAGCATGATTTGAATGCTTTTTTCCAATGTCGCCGCTCTGCAATTAGTTTTTCTTGGTCCAAGTTGCACATTTCCAATTCCTTAGCCTTGATTTAACTTGACCAACTCTTCTACTACTACTACTACTACTACTACTCTTATTCACCGCTATATGGGAGGCATTGCACTGTATTCAATGTGTCCGTAAAATAACGATCTATCTTGGCCTTTGCTGTTTGGTAGGTATAGGTGTGACAAGCTGCAGTAATGTGTTTGGCTTTGGATAGCTACATTTCTGCACACCCACCTGCTACAAGGCCTGCAGCCCCTTCGCCTCAGAACTTCCCCAGTCTTAATTCAAGCATTCAATTCCTACCACATCCCTCATGCAATGATATGTCGCTTCATTTTTGAAACATTGTCCCCCTCTTGTGGCCTTCCAACTTTGAAATTTACTGTTCAATTTTGAATTAATTCATATATGAATAAAATGGAAAAGCAACGATTTATCTGGCGAGTTATTTGAATGTTCTGCCTACGTCCACCTGTCTGACAGACGGACGGTATTCTAGTGGCTTGTAGCAGCAGCAGCAGCAGCTAGGTGCGCTGCTTGCCTGCAGTAAATAGGATGTGTCCATCCATGGAACACTGTGATAGGAATCATGCCATTCATAGCACACAATGCTTGGATGTGTTCGACCACGTCTCACAATGGGACCACGTGTCACAATGGGCAGCCCACAGTCTGTAGCAGCTGCGCAGTAGTATTCAGCTTCAGTCTGCTGAGTGAGCCTGAGCAGACAGGTGGGCCATGCTCGCCTCCTGGTTACAATATCTGGCACCAGGAGAGTTAGGCCACGTTCACACGCTGCGGATTCCGCTGCGGATTAATCCGCACGGATTTAGCAAAAACCGCAGATAATCCGCAGGTCCAAAGACCTGCGGATTATCTGCGGTTTTGCCTGCGGTTTGGTCCTGCGGATTCACTATCTCCACAATGGTGGAGATAGGAACCCGCAGCGTTTTCCACAGAAAGAATTGACATGCAATTCTTTCTGCGGATTCAAAACCGCAGCAAATCCGCGCGGTTTTTTCCGCAGCGTCGGCACAGCGTTTTTTTTTACCCATTCAAATGAATGGTACTGTACACCGCAGCTAAAACTGCTGCGTGTCTGTAGCGGCCAATCCGCAGCGTGTGCACACAGCCTTAAAGCAAGACCTTTCATTTAGGGAGGGTAGTAGAGGGGGCGGTGTAGGAGCAGTGCTCCTCTGGCCTCTTTCCTAGTACTGAAGCGCGTTTGACCGTGAGGGGAGGGTGGCCTAACAAAAAAGGGGTTGGCCTATGCAAATTAAAAGCGCGTGGAGTGGAATCCTGGGGGGAAAAAAAAAAAAAAAAAAACAGCCGCCTGCGCTTTTGTTATGCGCCCAGACTTGGTTTGAATGTCTTCCTCAGGGTGGTGTCTGTGTCATTCTCCACAATGGGTGCCTGTCTTAAGCCCTGTGGCCTTGCAAGCGGCAAACCATTTCTGGTTATCGCTTCTCGGCCTTTTGGCTAAGATCTGTAACGGGTCTCGTCATTAGGCTAAAGGTGATCTGTGTGGAGGTTGCTGCTCTTGGCCTTTTGGGTGATTACCCAATTGCTGCTATTGGGAGTAGGGACTGAAGCAGGGATTACCTTTTCTCGCTGGTGGACGAATTCTTCTTCGTGGAGTGGTGGGCAGTTGGAAGGACCGGAATCCAGGGACGTTTGGCGATCCAAGTAACTTTTTCTTCCTTATTTCATCTGTGGAAAGAAAAAAAGAGTTGGAGATGGAGTCCAGGAGGAATACTGGAGGTAGGAACAGTGGAGGGAGTGCAAACCCCAATGACTATTTTTATGAGGAGTATCCTCTCAAGGACACAATTAGGTTTGTGATATCTGCTGAATTCAGGCAAGAGAAGGATACCAGTTTTGTTCATGAGAGACTCTGTAGTTTTTTGAAAATTGAAAGAGAAGACTACTATTGTTTTCAAAGTTTTTTTTCTCGGGGTTTTTATGATGTAACACTTACAAGCATCTCCCAGTGTGAGCGAGTTTTTTCTCTCTATGAAGAAAATAGGGAGAATCCGCTGTTTGAGGGAGTTAAAGTAATTCCCTCCTTTCAATTTTCAATGAGAACTTTGACTATCCATATGTTCAGCCCTTTCATCGGAGACGATCAGGTCATTGCCTTTCTCAAAACTTATTGTGATAAGGTGATCGAGAAGGGGAAAGGAAGAACTGATTTTGGAGTATGGAATGGAAAGCGGGTTTATCTGGTGAGTTTCAGGAAGGACCCGCTGGAAGATGGCGGTGTAGCCAGACCCCCGCCGGTTGTTTTTATAAACCGTAGCCGTGGGTATTTATTTTTTTCAGGAATGCCTGCCTATTGTAGAGCATGTCGGAGGTATGGGCATACTGATGATGCATGCAAAAAGTGTTTCGAATGTCCAGGATCAGATCATTTGGGGAGGAATTGCCCAAAAAAGAAGACTGATGAAGACATGGATACGGCACCTGGGAATCAGCAACAGGAGGCGGAGGAAGTTGCGGATGAGCCAAGCATGAATGTGGTAGAGGAAGAGGAGAGGAAAGATAAGGGTGTGGAAGAAGTGGTAAAAGAAAAAAAGAAGAAAAAGGAAGAGAGGAAAGCGGAGAAGAAGGAGGAGAGAAGTAGGAAAATGGAGGACGAAGAAAGAATGAAGAAAGAGGAGAGGGATCGGATGATATTATTAGAAGAATGTAGGAGGAGAGAAGATCAGAAGAAGGAAGATCAGAAGAAGGAAGATCAGAAGAAGGAAGATCAGAAGAAGGAAGATCAGAAGAAAGAAGAACAAAAGGAGCAAGTGCTGGTGGGAGGAGCAAAGGGCAATCTAAAGAAAGAAGCCGTGCTGGCAGGACTGGGGAAAATGGTGCAAGTTTGTCCCCCAGGAAGTAAATCATCTAACACACAAGGTGATACAAAGTTAAATGATGGGAAGTTGCAAGTAGAGGATGTGTGTAAGGAGAAAGATAGAACCTCACCCTTGGGAGAGAGTTTGACTGCTGGGTCCCTGTCTGTGGGTCCGTCGCGTGTTCAGGACTCGATGGATTGCTCGGGGGAAACACTGAAAAGAAGGGCAGTGGTAGAAGAAGATGAGGTTATGGTATGTGGAGGGAAAGTGAAGGCTATAGAAAAAGAAGTTGTGGATTTAGCAGGGGACTTTGCAGTTTCTAGTTCTGATGAGCTAGAGATTGCAGAATTTTCTTCAGAAGACGAGGGCGGAGGGGATTGCCCTAAGATTAATAGTCGAAGATGATTCACTTTGCTTCCCTGAATGTTCAGGGGTTAAACAATGAACAAAAAAGAGTAGCTTTATATAATTTTTTAGAATTGGAAAATATGGATTTTGTCTTCTTACAGGAATGCAATTTAAGGAAATCTGTTAATTATGATTTTTTTAAAGAACATTGGAGTGGGAAAGCGATTTTCTCAGGAGGTAATGAGCACAAGAGTGACGGCGTCGGTTTTTTGTGTAGTCAACATTGGGATATTGTGGATTATGAGGAGATATACCCGGGGCGGATTTTAAAAGTAGTGGTTAAAAAATCTAACCTGTCAATCAAGTGCTTTTGTGTGTATGCTTATCCTGCTAAAAGTAGAAGGCGTGAATTATTTGAAATCTTGCAGCTGTTTTTAACAGGGTCAGAGCCGATAATTGTTAGTGGGGATTTTAATTGTCATATAAATAGCAAAAAGGACAGTTCAGTTACTTTTTTAAACGGGGTTATATCGGCTTGCAATTTACAAGATGTCTGGGTTGCTTGTGGGAGAAACAGGGATGAAGAAGCAACATGGTCAAGTAATAGAGCCCGGTCTAGAATTGATTATTTTTTTGTGTCTACCCATTTTAAATGTGATTCTTTTAAGTCTGAAATAAGTTGTTTCTCAGATCATAAGTTAATAAGATGTGTAGTAGGATGTAAGGGAATTGAAAATAGAAAACCCACACATTGGAAGTTGAACACTTCTCTTTTAGATGACAAGAAAGTAATTTCAGAGTTTCATACATTTTATAAAAAATTGTGCTTGAGGAAGAAGTGTTTTAAGGATTTTTTTAAGTGGTGGGAGTTTTTTAAAAGAGAAACTAAATTATTTTTTATTAAGGTGGGTAGAAGGAAAGCTAGAGAGAAAAGAGAACAATATCGTTTATTGAATGCAAGGTTACAATGTTTTTACACGCTTAGGAATAATGGGGTTAATCTGGATGAAGATATTGAGTGCGTTAAAAATCAAATACAAAAGAACTTACATGAGAAAGGGAAGGAGATCATTTTTAATGCCAGAGTGAGAATTTTGGAAGAAAATGAAAAATGTTCTAATTTTTTCTTTAAAAAAATAGTTGGGAAAAAAGATTTTATGGATAATGTGGAAGGTGAAGGCGAGTTGGAGGGGAAGATTAAGAAAGTGGAAGAATTTTATAGTGACTTATTTTCTGAGAAAAGGAGTGATGTTTCTCTAAGGGATTATTTTTTGAATAATTTGAAGTGTTTTTTTTCCGAGGAAGAAAAGACGTTTTTAATTAGTGATTTTACGGTTAAGGAGTTATGGGAAACAATCAAAAGTTTTGCGAACTCTAAAACCCCGGGTATGGACGGTTTGCCTATAGAATTTTATAAAACCTTTTGGAGCTTTTTAAAAGAAGACCTTTTTGAATTGTTTTATACAGTGATGTCTTCATTTTGTATTCCAGGTTCATGGGCGGAGGGTTTGGTTGTGTTGCTTTTTAAAAAGGGGGAGAAAAGTCTTATTAAAAATTGGAGACCTATAACTCTTCTTAATAGTGACTATAAAATTTATGCAAAAGTCTTGGCAAATCGTTTAAAAAAGGTGATTGCTCTGGTCATTGGGGATGATCAATCTTGTGCTGTTCCTGGGAGGAAAATTACTGATTCACTTTTAATGGTTAGAGATGTGATATGGGATTTTAAGGAGAGGGGACAGGAGTTGGCATTAATTACATTTGATTTTGAGAAAGCCTATGACAGAGTATCGCATTGTTTTTTATTTGAAGTTTTAAAGAAAATTGGTTGCCCGGGAGAATTTATTAACCGTATTAAGTGTTTGTATGATTTGTCATTTTGTAAGGTGTCTGTAAATGGTTTTTTATCTGGGAATATTAAGGTATGTTGTGGAGTTAAACAGGGTTGTCCGCTATCTCCTATTTTATTTATATGTGCAATAGAACCCCTTTTAAGTACTATCCGGAACGATAAGGTGGTGGATGGTGTGTTTTTACCGGGAAATAATAATGTGCCTGTAAAACTCGTTGCATACATGGATGATGTTACAATTTTTGTGAGGTGTATGAGGAGTTTTAATAGAGTCTTAAGGACAGCAGAATGGTTCGGAGGGGCTTCAGGTTTTAAGGTTAATTTTGAAAAATCAGGGGTCTTATTAATTGGAGGTTTTAACATTGATGGGCGATGTAGGCTTGTAGTGGTTCCAGAGTTGAAAATTTTAGGGGTGTTTTTTTCATTTAATTGTGGGAATGTAAAAAATTGGGAATCACTCTTGGAGCGTGTAAGAAAAAAGATTAGTCTGTGGAGATTAAGATGCCTGTCGATGGAGGGGAAGATTTTAGTAATAAGACAAGTTCTTTTACCCTTGATTTTATATGTCGCCATTGTTTTTATGCCCCCAGACTCAGTGATGAAGAAAATTATTAAAGAGTGTTTTAATTTTTTCTGGGGCACAAAGATGGAAAGAGTTAGAAGAGAGGAGTTATATAGAAAGAAGGAGGATGGAGGAAGGAACTTCCCAGATATTAGAAGGTTTTTATATTGTAAATACTTATCCTTGTGTTTTAATGTTCTGGTTGGAGCGGAATCAAATCTGAAATCTATTGTGACATATAATTGTGGGTTTTTTATTAGAAAGTATAAATGGTGTGTGTTGGAGTTGAAGAAGCCCCATAGATGGATACCCTCAGAGCATTACTTAATTTTAGAAAGGATAATGAGAGAATTGAATCTAGCAAATGTAGGAAAGGATGTTTTAATTAATCATAGGAAAATCTTAAAGTTTTTAGAGAATAAAAGTGTTACTTGTACAATAGATCAATTTTCATCCCAAGCATCAAAAGAAATATGGCTACGGGCTAATGTGCCTTTTGTGCTAAATGAACAAAAAGATTTGTTGTGGAGCATTGTGAAAAAGTGTCTCCCCACCAAGGATTTTAATCATAGAAGAGGACTAGTGAAGAATGCTCAGTGTCCGAGAGATGGATGTATAGAGGATGAGACATGTTTACATATCTTTTGGAATTGCGTTTTTGCACAACAAGTGTGGAGAAAGATCAGTTCTTTGGTGGGTGTTTTAAGTGGTCTTAGGTTTTTTGATTTCAATCTGGTATTTTATGGTATTGGGATAAGAAATATTGATTTTAAAAATGTCTGGTTAATATTGTCTGTGATGAAGATGGCCTTATGGAAATGTAGGAATATTTTACTGTTTAAGAGGACCGCATTATCCGTAAATGATTGTACACAGCTTGGGCTTAGTTATTTATTTACATATTATTGGAAGGATAGGAAAGACCTAGGAGTAGAGGAAGCAGAAAGATTGTGGAAACAGAAAGATTGGAATAAGGTTCTTAATATGTAATATGTCGGTCTTAATGTAATTTCATGTGTTTTACTTACTTGTGACTCACGATGATGATTTCTTGGTTTTTGTCTTAATCCTATGGAATATGAAAGACATGAAACATTTCAATAAGAAATCTGAGAGAGACAAAAAAAAAAAAAAAAAAAAAACAAAAAAAAAAAAAAAAAAAAAAAAAAAAAAAAAAAAAAAAAAAAAATCTGTTCTTATCAGTTTAATATCTGATACGTCCCCTATCTGGGGACCATATATTAAATGGATTTTTAGAACAGGGAGATGGAAAAAGAGCTTGCTCACTTCACTCCACGTATCAGCCCAGTATGGCAGTTTCTCTGGGAATGGTGCACTCACTCTCTTAAGCGGTTTCCAAAGACAGATTGAATTGAAATCGGGATAAGCAAGTAGTGTTTTCAAAGCATGATTTGAATGCTTTTTTCCAATGTCGCCGCTCTGCAATTAGTTTTTCTTGGTCCAAGTTGCACATTTCCAATTCCTTAGCCTTGATTTAACTTGACCAACTCTTCTACTACTACTACTACTACTACTCTTATTCACCGCTATATGGGAGGCATTGCACTGTATTCAATGTGTCCGTAAAATAACGATCTATCTTGGCCTTTGCTGTTTGGTAGGTATAGGTGTGACAAGCTGCAGTAATGTGTTTGGCTTTGGATAGCTACATTTCTGCACACCCACCTGCTACAAGGCCTGCAGCCCCTTCGCCTCAGAACTTCCCCAGTCTTAATTCAAGCATTCAATTCCTACCACATCCCTCATGCAATGATATGTCGCTTCATTTTTGAAACATTGTCCCCCTCTTGTGGCCTTCCAACTTTGAAATTTACTGTTCAATTTTGAATTAATTCATATATGAATAAAATGGAAAAGCAACGATTTATCTGGCGAGTTATTTGAATGTTCTGCCTACGTCCACCTGTCTGACAGACGGACGGTATTCTAGTGGCTTGTAGCAGCAGCAGCAGCAGCTAGGTGCGCTGCTTGCCTGCAGTAAATAGGATGTGTCCATCCATGGAACACTGTGATAGGAATCATGCCATTCATAGCACACAATGCTTGGATGTGTTCGACCACGTCTCACAATGGGACCACGTGTCACAATGGGCAGCCCACAGTCTGTAGCAGCTGCGCAGTAGTATTCAGCTTCAGTCTGCTGAGTGAGCCTGAGCAGACAGGTGGGCCATGCTCGCCTCCTGGTTACAATATCTGGCACCAGGAGAGTTAGGCCACGTTCACACGCTGCGGATTCCGCTGCGGATTAATCCGCACGGATTTAGCAAAAACCGCAGATAATCCGCAGGTCCAAAGACCTGCGGATTATCTGCGGTTTTGCCTGCGGTTTGGTCCTGCGGATTCACTATCTCCACAATGGTGGAGATAGGAACCCGCAGCGTTTTCCACAGAAAGAATTGACATGCAATTCTTTCTGCGGATTCAAAACCGCAGCAAATCCGCGCGGTTTTTTCCGCAGCGTCGGCACAGCGTTTTTTTTTACCCATTCAAATGAATGGTACTGTACACCGCAGCTAAAACTGCTGCGTGTCTGTAGCGGCCAATCCGCAGCGTGTGCACACAGCCTTAAAGCAAGACCTTTCATTTAGGGAGGGTAGTAGAGGGGGCGGTGTAGGAGCAGTGCTCCTCTGGCCTCTTTCCTAGTACTGAAGCGCGTTTGACCGTGAGGGGAGGGTGGCCTAACAAAAAAGGGGTTGGCCTATGCAAATTAAAAGCGCGTGGAGTGGAATCCTGGGGGGAAAAAAAAAAAAAAAAAAACAGCCGCCTGCGCTTTTGTTATGCGCCCAGACTTGGTTTGAATGTCTTCCTCAGGGTGGTGTCTGTGTCATTCTCCACAATGGGTGCCTGTCTTAAGCCCTGTGGCCTTGCAAGCGGCAAACCATTTCTGGTTATCGCTTCTCGGCCTTTTGGCTAAGATCAAGTGTAGTATCTGTTCTTATCAGTTTAATATCTGATACGTCCCCTATCTGGGGACCATATATTAAATGGATTTTTAGAACAGGGAGATGGAAAAAGAGCTTGCTCACTTCACTCCACGTATCAGCCCAGTATGGCAGTTTCTCTGGGAATGGTGCACTCACTCTCTTAAGCGGTTTCCAAAGACAGATTGAATTGAAATCGGGATAAGCAAGTAGTGTTTTCAAAGCATGATTTGAATGCTTTTTTCCAATGTCGCCGCTCTGCAATTAGTTTTTCTTGGTCCAAGTTGCACATTTCCAATTCCTTAGCCTTGATTTAACTTGACCAACTCTTCTACTACTACTACTACTACTACTACTCTTATTCACCGCTATATGGGAGGCATTGCACTGTATTCAATGTGTCCGTAAAATAACGATCTATCTTGGCCTTTGCTGTTTGGTAGGTATAGGTGTGACAAGCTGCAGTAATGTGTTTGGCTTTGGATAGCTACATTTCTGCACACCCACCTGCTACAAGGCCTGCAGCCCCTTCGCCTCAGAACTTCCCCAGTCTTAATTCAAGCATTCAATTCCTACCACATCCCTCATGCAATGATATGTCGCTTCATTTTTGAAACATTGTCCCCCTCTTGTGGCCTTCCAACTTTGAAATTTACTGTTCAATTTTGAATTAATTCATATATGAATAAAATGGAAAAGCAACGATTTATCTGGCGAGTTATTTGAATGTTCTGCCTACGTCCACCTGTCTGACAGACGGACGGTATTCTAGTGGCTTGTAGCAGCAGCAGCAGCAGCTAGGTGCGCTGCTTGCCTGCAGTAAATAGGATGTGTCCATCCATGGAACACTGTGATAGGAATCATGCCATTCATAGCACACAATGCTTGGATGTGTTCGACCACGTCTCACAATGGGACCACGTGTCACAATGGGCAGCCCACAGTCTGTAGCAGCTGCGCAGTAGTATTCAGCTTCAGTCTGCTGAGTGAGCCTGAGCAGACAGGTGGGCCATGCTCGCCTCCTGGTTACAATATCTGGCACCAGGAGAGTTAGGCCACGTTCACACGCTGCGGATTCCGCTGCGGATTAATCCGCACGGATTTAGCAAAAACCGCAGATAATCCGCAGGTCCAAAGACCTGCGGATTATCTGCGGTTTTGCCTGCGGTTTGGTCCTGCGGATTCACTATCTCCACAATGGTGGAGATAGGAACCCGCAGCGTTTTCCACAGAAAGAATTGACATGCAATTCTTTCTGCGGATTCAAAACCGCAGCAAATCCGCGCGGTTTTTTCCGCAGCGTCGGCACAGCGTTTTTTTTTACCCATTCAAATGAATGGTACTGTACACCGCAGCTAAAACTGCTGCGTGTCTGTAGCGGCCAATCCGCAGCGTGTGCACACAGCCTTAAAGCAAGACCTTTCATTTAGGGAGGGTAGTAGAGGGGGCGGTGTAGGAGCAGTGCTCCTCTGGCCTCTTTCCTAGTACTGAAGCGCGTTTGACCGTGAGGGGAGGGTGGCCTAACAAAAAAGGGGTTGGCCTATGCAAATTAAAAGCGCGTGGAGTGGAATCCTGGGGGGAAAAAAAAAAAAAAAAAAACAGCCGCCTGCGCTTTTGTTATGCGCCCAGACTTGGTTTGAATGTCTTCCTCAGGGTGGTGTCTGTGTCATTCTCCACAATGGGTGCCTGTCTTAAGCCCTGTGGCCTTGCAAGCGGCAAACCATTTCTGGTTATCGCTTCTCGGCCTTTTGGCTAAGATCAAGTGTAGTATCTGTTCTTATCAGTTTAATATCTGATACGTCCCCTATCTGGGGACCATATATTAAATGGATTTTTAGAACAGGGAGATGGAAAAAGAGCTTGCTCACTTCACTCCACGTATCAGCCCAGTATGGCAGTTTCTCTGGGAATGGTGCACTCACTCTCTTAAGCGGTTTCCAAAGACAGATTGAATTGAAATCGGGATAAGCAAGTAGTGTTTTCAAAGCATGATTTGAATGCTTTTTTCCAATGTCGCCGCTCTGCAATTAGTTTTTCTTGGTCCAAGTTGCACATTTCCAATTCCTTAGCCTTGATTTAACTTGACCAACTCTTCTACTACTACTACTACTACTACTACTCTTATTCACCGCTATATGGGAGGCATTGCACTGTATTCAATGTGTCCGTAAAATAACGATCTATCTTGGCCTTTGCTGTTTGGTAGGTATAGGTGTGACAAGCTGCAGTAATGTGTTTGGCTTTGGATAGCTACATTTCTGCACACCCACCTGCTACAAGGCCTGCAGCCCCTTCGCCTCAGAACTTCCCCAGTCTTAATTCAAGCATTCAATTCCTACCACATCCCTCATGCAATGATATGTCGCTTCATTTTTGAAACATTGTCCCCCTCTTGTGGCCTTCCAACTTTGAAATTTACTGTTCAATTTTGAATTAATTCATATATGAATAAAATGGAAAAGCAACGATTTATCTGGCGAGTTATTTGAATGTTCTGCCTACGTCCACCTGTCTGACAGACGGACGGTATTCTAGTGGCTTGTAGCAGCAGCAGCAGCAGCTAGGTGCGCTGCTTGCCTGCAGTAAATAGGATGTGTCCATCCATGGAACACTGTGATAGGAATCATGCCATTCATAGCACACAATGCTTGGATGTGTTCGACCACGTCTCACAATGGGACCACGTGTCACAATGGGCAGCCCACAGTCTGTAGCAGCTGCGCAGTAGTATTCAGCTTCAGTCTGCTGAGTGAGCCTGAGCAGACAGGTGGGCCATGCTCGCCTCCTGGTTACAATATCTGGCACCAGGAGAGTTAGGCCACGTTCACACGCTGCGGATTCCGCTGCGGATTAATCCGCACGGATTTAGCAAAAACCGCAGATAATCCGCAGGTCCAAAGACCTGCGGATTATCTGCGGTTTTGCCTGCGGTTTGGTCCTGCGGATTCACTATCTCCACAATGGTGGAGATAGGAACCCGCAGCGTTTTCCACAGAAAGAATTGACATGCAATTCTTTCTGCGGATTCAAAACCGCAGCAAATCCGCGCGTTTTTTTCCGCAGCGTCGGCACAGCGTTTTTTTTTACCCATTCAAATGAATGGTACTGTACACCGCAGCTAAAACTGCTGCGTGTCTGTAGCGGCCAATCCGCAGCGTGTGCACACAGCCTTAAAGCAAGACCTTTCATTTAGGGAGGGTAGTAGAGGGGGCGGTGTAGGAGCAGTGCTCCTCTGGCCTCTTTCCTAGTACTGAAGCGCGTTTGACCGTGAGGGGAGGGTGGCCTAACAAAAAAGGGGTTGGCCTATGCAAATTAAAAGCGCGTGGAGTGGAATCCTGGGGGGAAAAAAAAAAAAAAAAAAACAGCCGCCTGCGCTTTTGTTATGCGCCCAGACTTGGTTTGAATGTCTTCCTCAGGGTGGTGTCTGTGTCATTCTCCACAATGGGTGCCTGTCTTAAGCCCTGTGGCCTTGCAAGCGGCAAACCATTTCTGGTTATCGCTTCTCGGCCTTTTGGCTAAGATCAAGTGTAGTATCTGTTCTTATCAGTTTAATATCTGATACGTCCCCTATCTGGGGACCATATATTAAATGGATTTTTAGAACAGGGAGATGGAAAAAGAGCTTGCTCACTTCACTCCACGTATCAGCCCAGTATGGCAGTTTCTCTGGGAATGGTGCACTCACTCTCTTAAGCGGTTTCCAAAGACAGATTGAATTGAAATCGGGATAAGCAAGTAGTGTTTTCAAAGCATGATTTGAATGCTTTTTTCCAATGTCGCCGCTCTGCAATTAGTTTTTCTTGGTCCAAGTTGCACATTTCCAATTCCTTAGCCTTGATTTAACTTGACCAACTCTTCTACTACTACTACTACTACTACTACTCTTATTCACCGCTATATGGGAGGCATTGCACTGTATTCAATGTGTCCGTAAAATAACGATCTATCTTGGCCTTTGCTGTTTGGTAGGTATAGGTGTGACAAGCTGCAGTAATGTGTTTGGCTTTGGATAGCTACATTTCTGCACACCCACCTGCTACAAGGCCTGCAGCCCCTTCGCCTCAGAACTTCCCCAGTCTTAATTCAAGCATTCAATTCCTACCACATCCCTCATGCAATGATATGTCGCTTCATTTTTGAAACATTGTCCCCCTCTTGTGGCCTTCCAACTTTGAAATTTACTGTTCAATTTTGAATTAATTCATATATGAATAAAATGGAAAAGCAACGATTTATCTGGCGAGTTATTTGAATGTTCTGCCTACGTCCACCTGTCTGACAGACGGACGGTATTCTAGTGGCTTGTAGCAGCAGCAGCAGCAGCTAGGTGCGCTGCTTGCCTGCAGTAAATAGGATGTGTCCATCCATGGAACACTGTGATAGGAATCATGCCATTCATAGCACACAATGCTTGGATGTGTTCGACCACGTCTCACAATGGGACCACGTGTCACAATGGGCAGCCCACAGTCTGTAGCAGCTGCGCAGTAGTATTCAGCTTCAGTCTGCTGAGTGAGCCTGAGCAGACAGGTGGGCCATGCTCGCCTCCTGGTTACAATATCTGGCACCAGGAGAGTTAGGCCACGTTCACACGCTGCGGATTCCGCTGCGGATTAATCCGCACGGATTTAGCAAAAACCGCAGATAATCCGCAGGTCCAAAGACCTGCGGATTATCTGCGGTTTTGCCTGCGGTTTGGTCCTGCGGATTCACTATCTCCACAATGGTGGAGATAGGAACCCGCAGCGTTTTCCACAGAAAGAATTGACATGCAATTCTTTCTGCGGATTCAAAACCGCAGCAAATCCGCGCGGTTTTTTCCGCAGCGTCGGCACAGCGTTTTTTTTTACCCATTCAAATGAATGGTACTGTACACCGCAGCTAAAACTGCTGCGTGTCTGTAGCGGCCAATCCGCAGCGTGTGCACACAGCCTTAAAGCAAGACCTTTCATTTAGGGAGGGTAGTAGAGGGGGCGGTGTAGGAGCAGTGCTCCTCTGGCCTCTTTCCTAGTACTGAAGCGCGTTTGACCGTGAGGGGAGGGTGGCCTAACAAAAAAGGGGTTGGCCTATGCAAATTAAAAGCGCGTGGAGTGGAATCCTGGGGGGAAAAAAAAAAAAAAAAAAACAGCCGCCTGCGCTTTTGTTATGCGCCCAGACTTGGTTTGAATGTCTTCCTCAGGGTGGTGTCTGTGTCATTCTCCACAATGGGTGCCTGTCTTAAGCCCTGTGGCCTTGCAAGCGGCAAACCATTTCTGGTTATCGCTTCTCGGCCTTTTGGCTAAGATCAAGTGTAGTATCTGTTCTTATCAGTTTAATATCTGATACGTCCCCTATCTGGGGACCATATATTAAATGGATTTTTAGAACAGGGAGATGGAAAAAGAGCTTGCTCACTTCACTCCACGTATCAGCCCAGTATGGCAGTTTCTCTGGGAATGGTGCACTCACTCTCTTAAGCGGTTTCCAAAGACAGATTGAATTGAAATCGGGATAAGCAAGTAGTGTTTTCAAAGCATGATTTGAATGCTTTTTTCCAATGTCGCCGCTCTGCAATTAGTTTTTCTTGGTCCAAGTTGCACATTTCCAATTCCTTAGCCTTGATTTAACTTGACCAACTCTTCTACTACTACTACTACTACTACTACTCTTATTCACCGCTATATGGGAGGCATTGCACTGTATTCAATGTGTCCGTAAAATAACGATCTATCTTGGCCTTTGCTGTTTGGTAGGTATAGGTGTGACAAGCTGCAGTAATGTGTTTGGCTTTGGATAGCTACATTTCTGCACACCCACCTGCTACAAGGCCTGCAGCCCCTTCGCCTCAGAACTTCCCCAGTCTTAATTCAAGCATTCAATTCCTACCACATCCCTCATGCAATGATATGTCGCTTCATTTTTGAAACATTGTCCCCCTCTTGTGGCCTTCCAACTTTGAAATTTACTGTTCAATTTTGAATTAATTCATATATGAATAAAATGGAAAAGCAACGATTTATCTGGCGAGTTATTTGAATGTTCTGCCTACGTCCACCTGTCTGACAGACGGACGGTATTCTAGTGGCTTGTAGCAGCAGCAGCAGCAGCTAGGTGCGCTGCTTGCCTGCAGTAAATAGGATGTGTCCATCCATGGAACACTGTGATAGGAATCATGCCATTCATAGCACACAATGCTTGGATGTGTTCGACCACGTCTCACAATGGGACCACGTGTCACAATGGGCAGCCCACAGTCTGTAGCAGCTGCGCAGTAGTATTCAGCTTCAGTCTGCTGAGTGAGCCTGAGCAGACAGGTGGGCCATGCTCGCCTCCTGGTTACAATATCTGGCACCAGGAGAGTTAGGCCACGTTCACACGCTGCGGATTCCGCTGCGGATTAATCCGCACGGATTTAGCAAAAACCGCAGATAATCCGCAGGTCCAAAGACCTGCGGATTATCTGCGGTTTTGCCTGCGGTTTGGTCCTGCGGATTCACTATCTCCACAATGGTGGAGATAGGAACCCGCAGCGTTTTCCACAGAAAGAATTGACATGCAATTCTTTCTGCGGATTCAAAACCGCAGCAAATCCGCGCGGTTTTTTCCGCAGCGTCGGCACAGCGTTTTTTTTTACCCATTCAAATGAATGGTACTGTACACCGCAGCTAAAACTGCTGCGTGTCTGTAGCGGCCAATCCGCAGCGTGTGCACACAGCCTTAAAGCAAGACCTTTCATTTAGGGAGGGTAGTAGAGGGGGCGGTGTAGGAGCAGTGCTCCTCTGGCCTCTTTCCTAGTACTGAAGCGCGTTTGACCGTGAGGGGAGGGTGGCCTAACAAAAAAGGGGTTGGCCTATGCAAATTAAAAGCGCGTGGAGTGGAATCCTGGGGGGAAAAAAAAAAAAAAAAAAACAGCCGCCTGCGCTTTTGTTATGCGCCCAGACTTGGTTTGAATGTCTTCCTCAGGGTGGTGTCTGTGTCATTCTCCACAATGGGTGCCTGTCTTAAGCCCTGTGGCCTTGCAAGCGGCAAACCATTTCTGGTTATCGCTTCTCGGCCTTTTGGCTAAGATCAAGTGTAGTATCTGTTCTTATCAGTTTAATATCTGATACGTCCCCTATCTGGGGACCATATATTAAATGGATTTTTAGAACAGGGAGATGGAAAAAGAGCTTGCTCACTTCACTCCACGTATCAGCCCAGTATGGCAGTTTCTCTGGGAATGGTGCACTCACTCTCTTAAGCGGTTTCCAAAGACAGATTGAATTGAAATCGGGATAAGCAAGTAGTGTTTTCAAAGCATGATTTGAATGCTTTTTTCCAATGTCGCCGCTCTGCAATTAGTTTTTCTTGGTCCAAGTTGCACATTTCCAATTCCTTAGCCTTGATTTAACTTGACCAACTCTTCTACTACTACTACTACTACTACTACTCTTATTCACCGCTATATGGGAGGCATTGCACTGTATTCAATGTGTCCGTAAAATAACGATCTATCTTGGCCTTTGCTGTTTGGTAGGTATAGGTGTGACAAGCTGCAGTAATGTGTTTGGCTTTGGATAGCTACATTTCTGCACACCCACCTGCTACAAGGCCTGCAGCCCCTTCGCCTCAGAACTTCCCCAGTCTTAATTCAAGCATTCAATTCCTACCACATCCCTCATGCAATGATATGTCGCTTCATTTTTGAAACATTGTCCCCCTCTTGTGGCCTTCCAACTTTGAAATTTACTGTTCAATTTTGAATTAATTCATATATGAATAAAATGGAAAAGCAACGATTTATCTGGCGAGTTATTTGAATGTTCTGCCTACGTCCACCTGTCTGACAGACGGACGGTATTCTAGTGGCTTGTAGCAGCAGCAGCAGCAGCTAGGTGCGCTGCTTGCCTGCAGTAAATAGGATGTGTCCATCCATGGAACACTGTGATAGGAATCATGCCATTCATAGCACACAATGCTTGGATGTGTTCGACCACGTCTCACAATGGGACCACGTGTCACAATGGGCAGCCCACAGTCTGTAGCAGCTGCGCAGTAGTATTCAGCTTCAGTCTGCTGAGTGAGCCTGAGCAGACAGGTGGGCCATGCTCGCCTCCTGGTTACAATATCTGGCACCAGGAGAGTTAGGCCACGTTCACACGCTGCGGATTCCGCTGCGGATTAATCCGCACGGATTTAGCAAAAACCGCAGATAATCCGCAGGTCCAAAGACCTGCGGATTATCTGCGGTTTTGCCTGCGGTTTGGTCCTGCGGATTCACTATCTCCACAATGGTGGAGATAGGAACCCGCAGCGTTTTCCACAGAAAGAATTGACATGCAATTCTTTCTGCGGATTCAAAACCGCAGCAAATCCGCGCGGTTTTTTCCGCAGCGTCGGCACAGCGTTTTTTTTTACCCATTCAAATGAATGGTACTGTACACCGCAGCTAAAACTGCTGCGTGTCTGTAGCGGCCAATCCGCAGCGTGTGCACACAGCCTTAAAGCAAGACCTTTCATTTAGGGAGGGTAGTAGAGGGGGCGGTGTAGGAGCAGTGCTCCTCTGGCCTCTTTCCTAGTACTGAAGCGCGTTTGACCGTGAGGGGAGGGTGGCCTAACAAAAAAGGGGTTGGCCTATGCAAATTAAAAGCGCGTGGAGTGGAATCCTGGGGGGAAAAAAAAAAAAAAAAAAACAGCCGCCTGCGCTTTTGTTATGCGCCCAGACTTGGTTTGAATGTCTTCCTCAGGGTGGTGTCTGTGTCATTCTCCACAATGGGTGCCTGTCTTAAGCCCTGTGGCCTTGCAAGCGGCAAACCATTTCTGGTTATCGCTTCTCGGCCTTTTGGCTAAGATCAAGTGTAGTATCTGTTCTTATCAGTTTAATATCTGATACGTCCCCTATCTGGGGACCATATATTAAATGGATTTTTAGAACAGGGAGATGGAAAAAGAGCTTGCTCACTTCACTCCACGTATCAGCCCAGTATGGCAGTTTCTCTGGGAATGGTGCACTCACTCTCTTAAGCGGTTTCCAAAGACAGATTGAATTGAAATCGGGATAAGCAAGTAGTGTTTTCAAAGCATGATTTGAATGCTTTTTTCCAATGTCGCCGCTCTGCAATTAGTTTTTCTTGGTCCAAGTTGCACATTTCCAATTCCTTAGCCTTGATTTAACTTGACCAACTCTTCTACTACTACTACTACTACTACTACTCTTATTCACCGCTATATGGGAGGCATTGCACTGTATTCAATGTGTCCGTAAAATAACGATCTATCTTGGCCTTTGCTGTTTGGTAGGTATAGGTGTGACAAGCTGCAGTAATGTGTTTGGCTTTGGATAGCTACATTTCTGCACACCCACCTGCTACAAGGCCTGCAGCCCCTTCGCCTCAGAACTTCCCCAGTCTTAATTCAAGCATTCAATTCCTACCACATCCCTCATGCAATGATATGTCGCTTCATTTTTGAAACATTGTCCCCCTCTTGTGGCCTTCCAACTTTGAAATTTACTGTTCAATTTTGAATTAATTCATATATGAATAAAATGGAAAAGCAACGATTTATCTGGCGAGTTATTTGAATGTTCTGCCTACGTCCACCTGTCTGACAGACGGACGGTATTCTAGTGGCTTGTAGCAGCAGCAGCAGCAGCTAGGTGCGCTGCTTGCCTGCAGTAAATAGGATGTGTCCATCCATGGAACACTGTGATAGGAATCATGCCATTCATAGCACACAATGCTTGGATGTGTTCGACCACGTCTCACAATGGGACCACGTGTCACAATGGGCAGCCCACAGTCTGTAGCAGCTGCGCAGTAGTATTCAGCTTCAGTCTGCTGAGTGAGCCTGAGCAGACAGGTGGGCCATGCTCGCCTCCTGGTTACAATATCTGGCACCAGGAGAGTTAGGCCACGTTCACACGCTGCGGATTCCGCTGCGGATTAATCCGCACGGATTTAGCAAAAACCGCAGATAATCCGCAGGTCCAAAGACCTGCGGATTATCTGCGGTTTTGCCTGCGGTTTGGTCCTGCGGATTCACTATCTCCACAATGGTGGAGATAGGAACCCGCAGCGTTTTCCACAGAAAGAATTGACATGCAATTCTTTCTGCGGATTCAAAACCGCAGCAAATCCGCGCGGTTTTTTCCGCAGCGTCGGCACAGCGTTTTTTTTTACCCATTCAAATGAATGGTACTGTACACCGCAGCTAAAACTGCTGCGTGTCTGTAGCGGCCAATCCGCAGCGTGTGCACACAGCCTTAAAGCAAGACCTTTCATTTAGGGAGGGTAGTAGAGGGGGCGGTGTAGGAGCAGTGCTCCTCTGGCCTCTTTCCTAGTACTGAAGCGCGTTTGACCGTGAGGGGAGGGTGGCCTAACAAAAAAGGGGTTGGCCTATGCAAATTAAAAGCGCGTGGAGTGGAATCCTGGGGGGAAAAAAAAAAAAAAAAAAACAGCCGCCTGCGCTTTTGTTATGCGCCCAGACTTGGTTTGAATGTCTTCCTCAGGGTGGTGTCTGTGTCATTCTCCACAATGGGTGCCTGTCTTAAGCCCTGTGGCCTTGCAAGCGGCAAACCATTTCTGGTTATCGCTTCTCGGCCTTTTGGCTAAGATCAAGTGTAGTATCTGTTCTTATCAGTTTAATATCTGATACGTCCCCTATCTGGGGACCATATATTAAATGGATTTTTAGAACAGGGAGATGGAAAAAGAGCTTGCTCACTTCACTCCACGTATCAGCCCAGTATGGCAGTTTCTCTGGGAATGGTGCACTCACTCTCTTAAGCGGTTTCCAAAGACAGATTGAATTGAAATCGGGATAAGCAAGTAGTGTTTTCAAAGCATGATTTGAATGCTTTTTTCCAATGTCGCCGCTCTGCAATTAGTTTTTCTTGGTCCAAGTTGCACATTTCCAATTCCTTAGCCTTGATTTAACTTGACCAACTCTTCTACTACTACTACTACTACTACTACTCTTATTCACCGCTATATGGGAGGCATTGCACTGTATTCAATGTGTCCGTAAAATAACGATCTATCTTGGCCTTTGCTGTTTGGTAGGTATAGGTGTGACAAGCTGCAGTAATGTGTTTGGCTTTGGATAGCTACATTTCTGCACACCCACCTGCTACAAGGCCTGCAGCCCCTTCGCCTCAGAACTTCCCCAGTCTTAATTCAAGCATTCAATTCCTACCACATCCCTCATGCAATGATATGTCGCTTCATTTTTGAAACATTGTCCCCCTCTTGTGGCCTTCCAACTTTGAAATTTACTGTTCAATTTTGAATTAATTCATATATGAATAAAATGGAAAAGCAACGATTTATCTGGCGAGTTATTTGAATGTTCTGCCTACGTCCACCTGTCTGACAGACGGACGGTATTCTAGTGGCTTGTAGCAGCAGCAGCAGCAGCTAGGTGCGCTGCTTGCCTGCAGTAAATAGGATGTGTCCATCCATGGAACACTGTGATAGGAATCATGCCATTCATAGCACACAATGCTTGGATGTGTTCGACCACGTCTCACAATGGGACCACGTGTCACAATGGGCAGCCCACAGTCTGTAGCAGCTGCGCAGTAGTATTCAGCTTCAGTCTGCTGAGTGAGCCTGAGCAGACAGGTGGGCCATGCTCGCCTCCTGGTTACAATATCTGGCACCAGGAGAGTTAGGCCACGTTCACACGCTGCGGATTCCGCTGCGGATTAATCCGCACGGATTTAGCAAAAACCGCAGATAATCCGCAGGTCCAAAGACCTGCGGATTATCTGCGGTTTTGCCTGCGGTTTGGTCCTGCGGATTCACTATCTCCACAATGGTGGAGATAGGAACCCGCAGCGTTTTCCACAGAAAGAATTGACATGCAATTCTTTCTGCGGATTCAAAACCGCAGCAAATCCGCGCGGTTTTTTCCGCAGCGTCGGCACAGCGTTTTTTTTTACCCATTCAAATGAATGGTACTGTACACCGCAGCTAAAACTGCTGCGTGTCTGTAGCGGCCAATCCGCAGCGTGTGCACACAGCCTTAAAGCAAGACCTTTCATTTAGGGAGGGTAGTAGAGGGGGCGGTGTAGGAGCAGTGCTCCTCTGGCCTCTTTCCTAGTACTGAAGCGCGTTTGACCGTGAGGGGAGGGTGGCCTAACAAAAAAGGGGTTGGCCTATGCAAATTAAAAGCGCGTGGAGTGGAATCCTGGGGGGAAAAAAAAAAAAAAAAAAACAGCCGCCTGCGCTTTTGTTATGCGCCCAGACTTGGTTTGAATGTCTTCCTCAGGGTGGTGTCTGTGTCATTCTCCACAATGGGTGCCTGTCTTAAGCCCTGTGGCCTTGCAAGCGGCAAACCATTTCTGGTTATCGCTTCTCGGCCTTTTGGCTAAGATCAAGTGTAGTATCTGTTCTTATCAGTTTAATATCTGATACGTCCCCTATCTGGGGACCATATATTAAATGGATTTTTAGAACAGGGAGATGGAAAAAGAGCTTGCTCACTTCACTCCACGTATCAGCCCAGTATGGCAGTTTCTCTGGGAATGGTGCACTCACTCTCTTAAGCGGTTTCCAAAGACAGATTGAATTGAAATCGGGATAAGCAAGTAGTGTTTTCAAAGCATGATTTGAATGCTTTTTTCCAATGTCGCCGCTCTGCAATTAGTTTTTCTTGGTCCAAGTTGCACATTTCCAATTCCTTAGCCTTGATTTAACTTGACCAACTCTTCTACTACTACTACTACTACTACTACTCTTATTCACCGCTATATGGGAGGCATTGCACTGTATTCAATGTGTCCGTAAAATAACGATCTATCTTGGCCTTTGCTGTTTGGTAGGTATAGGTGTGACAAGCTGCAGTAATGTGTTTGGCTTTGGATAGCTACATTTCTGCACACCCACCTGCTACAAGGCCTGCAGCCCCTTCGCCTCAGAACTTCCCCAGTCTTAATTCAAGCATTCAATTCCTACCACATCCCTCATGCAATGATATGTCGCTTCATTTTTGAAACATTGTCCCCCTCTTGTGGCCTTCCAACTTTGAAATTTACTGTTCAATTTTGAATTAATTCATATATGAATAAAATGGAAAAGCAACGATTTATCTGGCGAGTTATTTGAATGTTCTGCCTACGTCCACCTGTCTGACAGACGGACGGTATTCTAGTGGCTTGTAGCAGCAGCAGCAGCAGCTAGGTGCGCTGCTTGCCTGCAGTAAATAGGATGTGTCCATCCATGGAACACTGTGATAGGAATCATGCCATTCATAGCACACAATGCTTGGATGTGTTCGACCACGTCTCACAATGGGACCACGTGTCACAATGGGCAGCCCACAGTCTGTAGCAGCTGCGCAGTAGTATTCAGCTTCAGTCTGCTGAGTGAGCCTGAGCAGACAGGTGGGCCATGCTCGCCTCCTGGTTACAATATCTGGCACCAGGAGAGTTAGGCCACGTTCACACGCTGCGGATTCCGCTGCGGATTAATCCGCACGGATTTAGCAAAAACCGCAGATAATCCGCAGGTCCAAAGACCTGCGGATTATCTGCGGTTTTGCCTGCGGTTTGGTCCTGCGGATTCACTATCTCCACAATGGTGGAGATAGGAACCCGCAGCGTTTTCCACAGAAAGAATTGACATGCAATTCTTTCTGCGGATTCAAAACCGCAGCAAATCCGCGCGGTTTTTTCCGCAGCGTCGGCACAGCGTTTTTTTTTACCCATTCAAATGAATGGTACTGTACACCGCAGCTAAAACTGCTGCGTGTCTGTAGCGGCCAATCCGCAGCGTGTGCACACAGCCTTAAAGCAAGACCTTTCATTTAGGGAGGGTAGTAGAGGGGGCGGTGTAGGAGCAGTGCTCCTCTGGCCTCTTTCCTAGTACTGAAGCGCGTTTGACCGTGAGGGGAGGGTGGCCTAACAAAAAAGGGGTTGGCCTATGCAAATTAAAAGCGCGTGGAGTGGAATCCTGGGGGGAAAAAAAAAAAAAAAAAAACAGCCGCCTGCGCTTTTGTTATGCGCCCAGACTTGGTTTGAATGTCTTCCTCAGGGTGGTGTCTGTGTCATTCTCCACAATGGGTGCCTGTCTTAAGCCCTGTGGCCTTGCAAGCGGCAAACCATTTCTGGTTATCGCTTCTCGGCCTTTTGGCTAAGATCAAGTGTAGTATCTGTTCTTATCAGTTTAATATCTGATACGTCCCCTATCTGGGGACCATATATTAAATGGATTTTTAGAACAGGGAGATGGAAAAAGAGCTTGCTCACTTCACTCCACGTATCAGCCCAGTATGGCAGTTTCTCTGGGAATGGTGCACTCACTCTCTTAAGCGGTTTCCAAAGACAGATTGAATTGAAATCGGGATAAGCAAGTAGTGTTTTCAAAGCATGATTTGAATGCTTTTTTCCAATGTCGCCGCTCTGCAATTAGTTTTTCTTGGTCCAAGTTGCACATTTCCAATTCCTTAGCCTTGATTTAACTTGACCAACTCTTCTACTACTACTACTACTACTACTACTCTTATTCACCGCTATATGGGAGGCATTGCACTGTATTCAATGTGTCCGTAAAATAACGATCTATCTTGGCCTTTGCTGTTTGGTAGGTATAGGTGTGACAAGCTGCAGTAATGTGTTTGGCTTTGGATAGCTACATTTCTGCACACCCACCTGCTACAAGGCCTGCAGCCCCTTCGCCTCAGAACTTCCCCAGTCTTAATTCAAGCATTCAATTCCTACCACATCCCTCATGCAATGATATGTCGCTTCATTTTTGAAACATTGTCCCCCTCTTGTGGCCTTCCAACTTTGAAATTTACTGTTCAATTTTGAATTAATTCATATATGAATAAAATGGAAAAGCAACGATTTATCTGGCGAGTTATTTGAATGTTCTGCCTACGTCCACCTGTCTGACAGACGGACGGTATTCTAGTGGCTTGTAGCAGCAGCAGCAGCAGCTAGGTGCGCTGCTTGCCTGCAGTAAATAGGATGTGTCCATCCATGGAACACTGTGATAGGAATCATGCCATTCATAGCACACAATGCTTGGATGTGTTCGACCACGTCTCACAATGGGACCACGTGTCACAATGGGCAGCCCACAGTCTGTAGCAGCTGCGCAGTAGTATTCAGCTTCAGTCTGCTGAGTGAGCCTGAGCAGACAGGTGGGCCATGCTCGCCTCCTGGTTACAATATCTGGCACCAGGAGAGTTAGGCCACGTTCACACGCTGCGGATTCCGCTGCGGATTAATCCGCACGGATTTAGCAAAAACCGCAGATAATCCGCAGGTCCAAAGACCTGCGGATTATCTGCGGTTTTGCCTGCGGTTTGGTCCTGCGGATTCACTATCTCCACAATGGTGGAGATAGGAACCCGCAGCGTTTTCCACAGAAAGAATTGACATGCAATTCTTTCTGCGGATTCAAAACCGCAGCAAATCCGCGCGGTTTTTTCCGCAGCGTCGGCACAGCGTTTTTTTTTACCCATTCAAATGAATGGTACTGTACACCGCAGCTAAAACTGCTGCGTGTCTGTAGCGGCCAATCCGCAGCGTGTGCACACAGCCTTAAAGCAAGACCTTTCATTTAGGGAGGGTAGTAGAGGGGGCGGTGTAGGAGCAGTGCTCCTCTGGCCTCTTTCCTAGTACTGAAGCGCGTTTGACCGTGAGGGGAGGGTGGCCTAACAAAAAAGGGGTTGGCCTATGCAAATTAAAAGCGCGTGGAGTGGAATCCTGGGGGGAAAAAAAAAAAAAAAAAAACAGCCGCCTGCGCTTTTGTTATGCGCCCAGACTTGGTTTGAATGTCTTCCTCAGGGTGGTGTCTGTGTCATTCTCCACAATGGGTGCCTGTCTTAAGCCCTGTGGCCTTGCAAGCGGCAAACCATTTCTGGTTATCGCTTCTCGGCCTTTTGGCTAAGATCAAGTGTAGTATCTGTTCTTATCAGTTTAATATCTGATACGTCCCCTATCTGGGGACCATATATTAAATGGATTTTTAGAACAGGGAGATGGAAAAAGAGCTTGCTCACTTCACTCCACGTATCAGCCCAGTATGGCAGTTTCTCTGGGAATGGTGCACTCACTCTCTTAAGCGGTTTCCAAAGACAGATTGAATTGAAATCGGGATAAGCAAGTAGTGTTTTCAAAGCATGATTTGAATGCTTTTTTCCAATGTCGCCGCTCTGCAATTAGTTTTTCTTGGTCCAAGTTGCACATTTCCAATTCCTTAGCCTTGATTTAACTTGACCAACTCTTCTACTACTACTACTACTACTACTACTCTTATTCACCGCTATATGGGAGGCATTGCACTGTATTCAATGTGTCCGTAAAATAACGATCTATCTTGGCCTTTGCTGTTTGGTAGGTATAGGTGTGACAAGCTGCAGTAATGTGTTTGGCTTTGGATAGCTACATTTCTGCACACCCACCTGCTACAAGGCCTGCAGCCCCTTCGCCTCAGAACTTCCCCAGTCTTAATTCAAGCATTCAATTCCTACCACATCCCTCATGCAATGATATGTCGCTTCATTTTTGAAACATTGTCCCCCTCTTGTGGCCTTCCAACTTTGAAATTTACTGTTCAATTTTGAATTAATTCATATATGAATAAAATGGAAAAGCAACGATTTATCTGGCGAGTTATTTGAATGTTCTGCCTACGTCCACCTGTCTGACAGACGGACGGTATTCTAGTGGCTTGTAGCAGCAGCAGCAGCAGCTAGGTGCGCTGCTTGCCTGCAGTAAATAGGATGTGTCCATCCATGGAACACTGTGATAGGAATCATGCCATTCATAGCACACAATGCTTGGATGTGTTCGACCACGTCTCACAATGGGACCACGTGTCACAATGGGCAGCCCACAGTCTGTAGCAGCTGCGCAGTAGTATTCAGCTTCAGTCTGCTGAGTGAGCCTGAGCAGACAGGTGGGCCATGCTCGCCTCCTGGTTACAATATCTGGCACCAGGAGAGTTAGGCCACGTTCACACGCTGCGGATTCCGCTGCGGATTAATCCGCACGGATTTAGCAAAAACCGCAGATAATCCGCAGGTCCAAAGACCTGCGGATTATCTGCGGTTTTGCCTGCGGTTTGGTCCTGCGGATTCACTATCTCCACAATGGTGGAGATAGGAACCCGCAGCGTTTTCCACAGAAAGAATTGACATGCAATTCTTTCTGCGGATTCAAAACCGCAGCAAATCCGCGCGGTTTTTTCCGCAGCGTCGGCACAGCGTTTTTTTTTACCCATTCAAATGAATGGTACTGTACACCGCAGCTAAAACTGCTGCGTGTCTGTAGCGGCCAATCCGCAGCGTGTGCACACAGCCTTAAAGCAAGACCTTTCATTTAGGGAGGGTAGTAGAGGGGGCGGTGTAGGAGCAGTGCTCCTCTGGCCTCTTTCCTAGTACTGAAGCGCGTTTGACCGTGAGGGGAGGGTGGCCTAACAAAAAAGGGGTTGGCCTATGCAAATTAAAAGCGCGTGGAGTGGAATCCTGGGGGGAAAAAAAAAAAAAAAAAAACAGCCGCCTGCGCTTTTGTTATGCGCCCAGACTTGGTTTGAATGTCTTCCTCAGGGTGGTGTCTGTGTCATTCTCCACAATGGGTGCCTGTCTTAAGCCCTGTGGCCTTGCAAGCGGCAAACCATTTCTGGTTATCGCTTCTCGGCCTTTTGGCTAAGATCAAGTGTAGTATCTGTTCTTATCAGTTTAATATCTGATACGTCCCCTATCTGGGGACCATATATTAAATGGATTTTTAGAACAGGGAGATGGAAAAAGAGCTTGCTCACTTCACTCCACGTATCAGCCCAGTATGGCAGTTTCTCTGGGAATGGTGCACTCACTCTCTTAAGCGGTTTCCAAAGACAGATTGAATTGAAATCGGGATAAGCAAGTAGTGTTTTCAAAGCATGATTTGAATGCTTTTTTCCAATGTCGCCGCTCTGCAATTAGTTTTTCTTGGTCCAAGTTGCACATTTCCAATTCCTTAGCCTTGATTTAACTTGACCAACTCTTCTACTACTACTACTACTACTACTACTCTTATTCACCGCTATATGGGAGGCATTGCACTGTATTCAATGTGTCCGTAAAATAACGATCTATCTTGGCCTTTGCTGTTTGGTAGGTATAGGTGTGACAAGCTGCAGTAATGTGTTTGGCTTTGGATAGCTACATTTCTGCACACCCACCTGCTACAAGGCCTGCAGCCCCTTCGCCTCAGAACTTCCCCAGTCTTAATTCAAGCATTCAATTCCTACCACATCCCTCATGCAATGATATGTCGCTTCATTTTTGAAACATTGTCCCCCTCTTGTGGCCTTCCAACTTTGAAATTTACTGTTCAATTTTGAATTAATTCATATATGAATAAAATGGAAAAGCAACGATTTATCTGGCGAGTTATTTGAATGTTCTGCCTACGTCCACCTGTCTGACAGACGGACGGTATTCTAGTGGCTTGTAGCAGCAGCAGCAGCAGCTAGGTGCGCTGCTTGCCTGCAGTAAATAGGATGTGTCCATCCATGGAACACTGTGATAGGAATCATGCCATTCATAGCACACAATGCTTGGATGTGTTCGACCACGTCTCACAATGGGACCACGTGTCACAATGGGCAGCCCACAGTCTGTAGCAGCTGCGCAGTAGTATTCAGCTTCAGTCTGCTGAGTGAGCCTGAGCAGACAGGTGGGCCATGCTCGCCTCCTGGTTACAATATCTGGCACCAGGAGAGTTAGGCCACGTTCACACGCTGCGGATTCCGCTGCGGATTAATCCGCACGGATTTAGCAAAAACCGCAGATAATCCGCAGGTCCAAAGACCTGCGGATTATCTGCGGTTTTGCCTGCGGTTTGGTCCTGCGGATTCACTATCTCCACAATGGTGGAGATAGGAACCCGCAGCGTTTTCCACAGAAAGAATTGACATGCAATTCTTTCTGCGGATTCAAAACCGCAGCAAATCCGCGCGGTTTTTTCCGCAGCGTCGGCACAGCGTTTTTTTTTACCCATTCAAATGAATGGTACTGTACACCGCAGCTAAAACTGCTGCGTGTCTGTAGCGGCCAATCCGCAGCGTGTGCACACAGCCTTAAAGCAAGACCTTTCATTTAGGGAGGGTAGTAGAGGGGGCGGTGTAGGAGCAGTGCTCCTCTGGCCTCTTTCCTAGTACTGAAGCGCGTTTGACCGTGAGGGGAGGGTGGCCTAACAAAAAAGGGGTTGGCCTATGCAAATTAAAAGCGCGTGGAGTGGAATCCTGGGGGGAAAAAAAAAAAAAAAAAAACAGCCGCCTGCGCTTTTGTTATGCGCCCAGACTTGGTTTGAATGTCTTCCTCAGGGTGGTGTCTGTGTCATTCTCCACAATGGGTGCCTGTCTTAAGCCCTGTGGCCTTGCAAGCGGCAAACCATTTCTGGTTATCGCTTCTCGGCCTTTTGGCTAAGATCAAGTGTAGTATCTGTTCTTATCAGTTTAATATCTGATACGTCCCCTATCTGGGGACCATATATTAAATGGATTTTTAGAACAGGGAGATGGAAAAAGAGCTTGCTCACTTCACTCCACGTATCAGCCCAGTATGGCAGTTTCTCTGGGAATGGTGCACTCACTCTCTTAAGCGGTTTCCAAAGACAGATTGAATTGAAATCGGGATAAGCAAGTAGTGTTTTCAAAGCATGATTTGAATGCTTTTTTCCAATGTCGCCGCTCTGCAATTAGTTTTTCTTGGTCCAAGTTGCACATTTCCAATTCCTTAGCCTTGATTTAACTTGACCAACTCTTCTACTACTACTACTACTACTACTACTCTTATTCACCGCTATATGGGAGGCATTGCACTGTATTCAATGTGTCCGTAAAATAACGATCTATCTTGGCCTTTGCTGTTTGGTAGGTATAGGTGTGACAAGCTGCAGTAATGTGTTTGGCTTTGGATAGCTACATTTCTGCACACCCACCTGCTACAAGGCCTGCAGCCCCTTCGCCTCAGAACTTCCCCAGTCTTAATTCAAGCATTCAATTCCTACCACATCCCTCATGCAATGATATGTCGCTTCATTTTTGAAACATTGTCCCCCTCTTGTGGCCTTCCAACTTTGAAATTTACTGTTCAATTTTGAATTAATTCATATATGAATAAAATGGAAAAGCAACGATTTATCTGGCGAGTTATTTGAATGTTCTGCCTACGTCCACCTGTCTGACAGACGGACGGTATTCTAGTGGCTTGTAGCAGCAGCAGCAGCAGCTAGGTGCGCTGCTTGCCTGCAGTAAATAGGATGTGTCCATCCATGGAACACTGTGATAGGAATCATGCCATTCATAGCACACAATGCTTGGATGTGTTCGACCACGTCTCACAATGGGACCACGTGTCACAATGGGCAGCCCACAGTCTGTAGCAGCTGCGCAGTAGTATTCAGCTTCAGTCTGCTGAGTGAGCCTGAGCAGACAGGTGGGCCATGCTCGCCTCCTGGTTACAATATCTGGCACCAGGAGAGTTAGGCCACGTTCACACGCTGCGGATTCCGCTGCGGATTAATCCGCACGGATTTAGCAAAAACCGCAGATAATCCGCAGGTCCAAAGACCTGCGGATTATCTGCGGTTTTGCCTGCGGTTTGGTCCTGCGGATTCACTATCTCCACAATGGTGGAGATAGGAACCCGCAGCGTTTTCCACAGAAAGAATTGACATGCAATTCTTTCTGCGGATTCAAAACCGCAGCAAATCCGCGCGGTTTTTTCCGCAGCGTCGGCACAGCGTTTTTTTTTACCCATTCAAATGAATGGTACTGTACACCGCAGCTAAAACTGCTGCGTGTCTGTAGCGGCCAATCCGCAGCGTGTGCACACAGCCTTAAAGCAAGACCTTTCATTTAGGGAGGGTAGTAGAGGGGGCGGTGTAGGAGCAGTGCTCCTCTGGCCTCTTTCCTAGTACTGAAGCGCGTTTGACCGTGAGGGGAGGGTGGCCTAACAAAAAAGGGGTTGGCCTATGCAAATTAAAAGCGCGTGGAGTGGAATCCTGGGGGGAAAAAAAAAAAAAAAAAAACAGCCGCCTGCGCTTTTGTTATGCGCCCAGACTTGGTTTGAATGTCTTCCTCAGGGTGGTGTCTGTGTCATTCTCCACAATGGGTGCCTGTCTTAAGCCCTGTGGCCTTGCAAGCGGCAAACCATTTCTGGTTATCGCTTCTCGGCCTTTTGGCTAAGATCAAGTGTAGTATCTGTTCTTATCAGTTTAATATCTGATACGTCCCCTATCTGGGGACCATATATTAAATGGATTTTTAGAACAGGGAGATGGAAAAAGAGCTTGCTCACTTCACTCCACGTATCAGCCCAGTATGGCAGTTTCTCTGGGAATGGTGCACTCACTCTCTTAAGCGGTTTCCAAAGACAGATTGAATTGAAGTCGGGATAAGCAAGTAGTGTTTTCAAAGCATGATTTGAATGCTTTTTTCCAATGTCGCCGCTCTGCAATTAGTTTTTCTTGGTCCAAGTTGCACATTTCCAATTCCTTAGCCTTGATTTAACTTGACCAACTCTTCTACTACTACTACTACTACTACTACTCTTATTCACCGCTATATGGGAGGCATTGCACTGTATTCAATGTGTCCGTAAAATAACGATCTATCTTGGCCTTTGCTGTTTGGTAGGTATAGGTGTGACAAGCTGCAGTAATGTGTTTGGCTTTGGATAGCTACATTTCTGCACACCCACCTGCTACAAGGCCTGCAGCCCCTTCGCCTCAGAACTTCCCCAGTCTTAATTCAAGCATTCAATTCCTACCACATCCCTCATGCAATGATATGTCGCTTCATTTTTGAAACATTGTCCCCCTCTTGTGGCCTTCCAACTTTGAAATTTACTGTTCAATTTTGAATTAATTCATATATGAATAAAATGGAAAAGCAACGATTTATCTGGCGAGTTATTTGAATGTTCTGCCTACGTCCACCTGTCTGACAGACGGACGGTATTCTAGTGGCTTGTAGCAGCAGCAGCAGCAGCTAGGTGCGCTGCTTGCCTGCAGTAAATAGGATGTGTCCATCCATGGAACACTGTGATAGGAATCATGCCATTCATAGCACACAATGCTTGGATGTGTTCGACCACGTCTCACAATGGGACCACGTGTCACAATGGGCAGCCCACAGTCTGTAGCAGCTGCGCAGTAGTATTCAGCTTCAGTCTGCTGAGTGAGCCTGAGCAGACAGGTGGGCCATGCTCGCCTCCTGGTTACAATATCTGGCACCAGGAGAGTTAGGCCACGTTCACACGCTGCGGATTCCGCTGCGGATTAATCCGCACGGATTTAGCAAAAACCGCAGATAATCCGCAGGTCCAAAGACCTGCGGATTATCTGCGGTTTTGCCTGCGGTTTGGTCCTGCGGATTCACTATCTCCACAATGGTGGAGATAGGAACCCGCAGCGTTTTCCACAGAAAGAATTGACATGCAATTCTTTCTGCGGATTCAAAACCGCAGCAAATCCGCGCGGTTTTTTCCGCAGCGTCGGCACAGCGTTTTTTTTTACCCATTCAAATGAATGGTACTGTACACCGCAGCTAAAACTGCTGCGTGTCTGTAGCGGCCAATCCGCAGCGTGTGCACACAGCCTTAAAGCAAGACCTTTCATTTAGGGAGGGTAGTAGAGGGGGCGGTGTAGGAGCAGTGCTCCTCTGGCCTCTTTCCTAGTACTGAAGCGCGTTTGACCGTGAGGGGAGGGTGGCCTAACAAAAAAGGGGTTGGCCTATGCAAATTAAAAGCGCGTGGAGTGGAATCCTGGGGGGAAAAAAAAAAAAAAAAAAACAGCCGCCTGCGCTTTTGTTATGCGCCCAGACTTGGTTTGAATGTCTTCCTCAGGGTGGTGTCTGTGTCATTCTCCACAATGGGTGCCTGTCTTAAGCCCTGTGGCCTTGCAAGCGGCAAACCATTTCTGGTTATCGCTTCTCGGCCTTTTGGCTAAGATCAAGTGTAGTATCTGTTCTTATCAGTTTAATATCTGATACGTCCCCTATCTGGGGACCATATATTAAATGGATTTTTAGAACAGGGAGATGGAAAAAGAGCTTGCTCACTTCACTCCACGTATCAGCCCAGTATGGCAGTTTCTCTGGGAATGGTGCACTCACTCTCTTAAGCGGTTTCCAAAGACAGATTGAATTGAAATCGGGATAAGCAAGTAGTGTTTTCAAAGCATGATTTGAATGCTTTTTTCCAATGTCGCCGCTCTGCAATTAGTTTTTCTTGGTCCAAGTTGCACATTTCCAATTCCTTAGCCTTGATTTAACTTGACCAACTCTTCTACTACTACTACTACTACTACTACTCTTATTCACCGCTATATGGGAGGCATTGCACTGTATTCAATGTGTCCGTAAAATAACGATCTATCTTGGCCTTTGCTGTTTGGTAGGTATAGGTGTGACAAGCTGCAGTAATGTGTTTGGCTTTGGATAGCTACATTTCTGCACACCCACCTGCTACAAGGCCTGCAGCCCCTTCGCCTCAGAACTTCCCCAGTCTTAATTCAAGCATTCAATTCCTACCACATCCCTCATGCAATGATATGTCGCTTCATTTTTGAAACATTGTCCCCCTCTTGTGGCCTTCCAACTTTGAAATTTACTGTTCAATTTTGAATTAATTCATATATGAATAAAATGGAAAAGCAACGATTTATCTGGCGAGTTATTTGAATGTTCTGCCTACGTCCACCTGTCTGACAGACGGACGGTATTCTAGTGGCTTGTAGCAGCAGCAGCAGCAGCTAGGTGCGCTGCTTGCCTGCAGTAAATAGGATGTGTCCATCCATGGAACACTGTGATAGGAATCATGCCATTCATAGCACACAATGCTTGGATGTGTTCGACCACGTCTCACAATGGGACCACGTGTCACAATGGGCAGCCCACAGTCTGTAGCAGCTGCGCAGTAGTATTCAGCTTCAGTCTGCTGAGTGAGCCTGAGCAGACAGGTGGGCCATGCTCGCCTCCTGGTTACAATATCTGGCACCAGGAGAGTTAGGCCACGTTCACACGCTGCGGATTCCGCTGCGGATTAATCCGCACGGATTTAGCAAAAACCGCAGATAATCCGCAGGTCCAAAGACCTGCGGATTATCTGCGGTTTTGCCTGCGGTTTGGTCCTGCGGATTCACTATCTCCACAATGGTGGAGATAGGAACCCGCAGCGTTTTCCACAGAAAGAATTGACATGCAATTCTTTCTGCGGATTCAAAACCGCAGCAAATCCGCGCGGTTTTTTCCGCAGCGTCGGCACAGCGTTTTTTTTTACCCATTCAAATGAATGGTACTGTACACCGCAGCTAAAACTGCTGCGTGTCTGTAGCGGCCAATCCGCAGCGTGTGCACACAGCCTTAAAGCAAGACCTTTCATTTAGGGAGGGTAGTAGAGGGGGCGGTGTAGGAGCAGTGCTCCTCTGGCCTCTTTCCTAGTACTGAAGCGCGTTTGACCGTGAGGGGAGGGTGGCCTAACAAAAAAGGGGTTGGCCTATGCAAATTAAAAGCGCGTGGAGTGGAATCCTGGGGGGAAAAAAAAAAAAAAAAAAACAGCCGCCTGCGCTTTTGTTATGCGCCCAGACTTGGTTTGAATGTCTTCCTCAGGGTGGTGTCTGTGTCATTCTCCACAATGGGTGCCTGTCTTAAGCCCTGTGGCCTTGCAAGCGGCAAACCATTTCTGGTTATCGCTTCTCGGCCTTTTGGCTAAGATCAAGTGTAGTATCTGTTCTTATCAGTTTAATATCTGATACGTCCCCTATCTGGGGACCATATATTAAATGGATTTTTAGAACAGGGAGATGGAAAAAGAGCTTGCTCACTTCACTCCACGTATCAGCCCAGTATGGCAGTTTCTCTGGGAATGGTGCACTCACTCTCTTAAGCGGTTTCCAAAGACAGATTGAATTGAAATCGGGATAAGCAAGTAGTGTTTTCAAAGCATGATTTGAATGCTTTTTTCCAATGTCGCCGCTCTGCAATTAGTTTTTCTTGGTCCAAGTTGCACATTTCCAATTCCTTAGCCTTGATTTAACTTGACCAACTCTTCTACTACTACTACTACTACTACTACTCTTATTCACCGCTATATGGGAGGCATTGCACTGTATTCAATGTGTCCGTAAAATAACGATCTATCTTGGCCTTTGCTGTTTGGTAGGTATAGGTGTGACAAGCTGCAGTAATGTGTTTGGCTTTGGATAGCTACATTTCTGCACACCCACCTGCTACAAGGCCTGCAGCCCCTTCGCCTCAGAACTTCCCCAGTCTTAATTCAAGCATTCAATTCCTACCACATCCCTCATGCAATGATATGTCGCTTCATTTTTGAAACATTGTCCCCCTCTTGTGGCCTTCCAACTTTGAAATTTACTGTTCAATTTTGAATTAATTCATATATGAATAAAATGGAAAAGCAACGATTTATCTGGCGAGTTATTTGAATGTTCTGCCTACGTCCACCTGTCTGACAGACGGACGGTATTCTAGTGGCTTGTAGCAGCAGCAGCAGCAGCTAGGTGCGCTGCTTGCCTGCAGTAAATAGGATGTGTCCATCCATGGAACACTGTGATAGGAATCATGCCATTCATAGCACACAATGCTTGGATGTGTTCGACCACGTCTCACAATGGGACCACGTGTCACAATGGGCAGCCCACAGTCTGTAGCAGCTGCGCAGTAGTATTCAGCTTCAGTCTGCTGAGTGAGCCTGAGCAGACAGGTGGGCCATGCTCGCCTCCTGGTTACAATATCTGGCACCAGGAGAGTTAGGCCACGTTCACACGCTGCGGATTCCGCTGCGGATTAATCCGCACGGATTTAGCAAAAACCGCAGATAATCCGCAGGTCCAAAGACCTGCGGATTATCTGCGGTTTTGCCTGCGGTTTGGTCCTGCGGATTCACTATCTCCACAATGGTGGAGATAGGAACCCGCAGCGTTTTCCACAGAAAGAATTGACATGCAATTCTTTCTGCGGATTCAAAACCGCAGCAAATCCGCGCGGTTTTTTCCGCAGCGTCGGCACAGCGTTTTTTTTTACCCATTCAAATGAATGGTACTGTACACCGCAGCTAAAACTGCTGCGTGTCTGTAGCGGCCAATCCGCAGCGTGTGCACACAGCCTTAAAGCAAGACCTTTCATTTAGGGAGGGTAGTAGAGGGGGCGGTGTAGGAGCAGTGCTCCTCTGGCCTCTTTCCTAGTACTGAAGCGCGTTTGACCGTGAGGGGAGGGTGGCCTAACAAAAAAGGGGTTGGCCTATGCAAATTAAAAGCGCGTGGAGTGGAATCCTGGGGGGAAAAAAAAAAAAAAAAAAACAGCCGCCTGCGCTTTTGTTATGCGCCCAGACTTGGTTTGAATGTCTTCCTCAGGGTGGTGTCTGTGTCATTCTCCACAATGGGTGCCTGTCTTAAGCCCTGTGGCCTTGCAAGCGGCAAACCATTTCTGGTTATCGCTTCTCGGCCTTTTGGCTAAGATCAAGTGTAGTATCTGTTCTTATCAGTTTAATATCTGATACGTCCCCTATCTGGGGACCATATATTAAATGGATTTTTAGAACAGGGAGATGGAAAAAGAGCTTGCTCACTTCACTCCACGTATCAGCCCAGTATGGCAGTTTCTCTGGGAATGGTGCACTCACTCTCTTAAGCGGTTTCCAAAGACAGATTGAATTGAAATCGGGATAAGCAAGTAGTGTTTTCAAAGCATGATTTGAATGCTTTTTTCCAATGTCGCCGCTCTGCAATTAGTTTTTCTTGGTCCAAGTTGCACATTTCCAATTCCTTAGCCTTGATTTAACTTGACCAACTCTTCTACTACTACTACTACTACTACTACTCTTATTCACCGCTATATGGGAGGCATTGCACTGTATTCAATGTGTCCGTAAAATAACGATCTATCTTGGCCTTTGCTGTTTGGTAGGTATAGGTGTGACAAGCTGCAGTAATGTGTTTGGCTTTGGATAGCTACATTTCTGCACACCCACCTGCTACAAGGCCTGCAGCCCCTTCGCCTCAGAACTTCCCCAGTCTTAATTCAAGCATTCAATTCCTACCACATCCCTCATGCAATGATATGTCGCTTCATTTTTGAAACATTGTCCCCCTCTTGTGGCCTTCCAACTTTGAAATTTACTGTTCAATTTTGAATTAATTCATATATGAATAAAATGGAAAAGCAACGATTTATCTGGCGAGTTATTTGAATGTTCTGCCTACGTCCACCTGTCTGACAGACGGACGGTATTCTAGTGGCTTGTAGCAGCAGCAGCAGCAGCTAGGTGCGCTGCTTGCCTGCAGTAAATAGGATGTGTCCATCCATGGAACACTGTGATAGGAATCATGCCATTCATAGCACACAATGCTTGGATGTGTTCGACCACGTCTCACAATGGGACCACGTGTCACAATGGGCAGCCCACAGTCTGTAGCAGCTGCGCAGTAGTATTCAGCTTCAGTCTGCTGAGTGAGCCTGAGCAGACAGGTGGGCCATGCTCGCCTCCTGGTTACAATATCTGGCACCAGGAGAGTTAGGCCACGTTCACACGCTGCGGATTCCGCTGCGGATTAATCCGCACGGATTTAGCAAAAACCGCAGATAATCCGCAGGTCCAAAGACCTGCGGATTATCTGCGGTTTTGCCTGCGGTTTGGTCCTGCGGATTCACTATCTCCACAATGGTGGAGATAGGAACCCGCAGCGTTTTCCACAGAAAGAATTGACATGCAATTCTTTCTGCGGATTCAAAACCGCAGCAAATCCGCGCGGTTTTTTCCGCAGCGTCGGCACAGCGTTTTTTTTTACCCATTCAAATGAATGGTACTGTACACCGCAGCTAAAACTGCTGCGTGTCTGTAGCGGCCAATCCGCAGCGTGTGCACACAGCCTTAAAGCAAGACCTTTCATTTAGGGAGGGTAGTAGAGGGGGCGGTGTAGGAGCAGTGCTCCTCTGGCCTCTTTCCTAGTACTGAAGCGCGTTTGACCGTGAGGGGAGGGTGGCCTAACAAAAAAGGGGTTGGCCTATGCAAATTAAAAGCGCGTGGAGTGGAATCCTGGGGGGAAAAAAAAAAAAAAAAAAACAGCCGCCTGCGCTTTTGTTATGCGCCCAGACTTGGTTTGAATGTCTTCCTCAGGGTGGTGTCTGTGTCATTCTCCACAATGGGTGCCTGTCTTAAGCCCTGTGGCCTTGCAAGCGGCAAACCATTTCTGGTTATCGCTTCTCGGCCTTTTGGCTAAGATCAAGTGTAGTATCTGTTCTTATCAGTTTAATATCTGATACGTCCCCTATCTGGGGACCATATATTAAATGGATTTTTAGAACAGGGAGATGGAAAAAGAGCTTGCTCACTTCACTCCACGTATCAGCCCAGTATGGCAGTTTCTCTGGGAATGGTGCACTCACTCTCTTAAGCGGTTTCCAAAGACAGATTGAATTGAAATCGGGATAAGCAAGTAGTGTTTTCAAAGCATGATTTGAATGCTTTTTTCCAATGTCGCCGCTCTGCAATTAGTTTTTCTTGGTCCAAGTTGCACATTTCCAATTCCTTAGCCTTGATTTAACTTGACCAACTCTTCTACTACTACTACTACTACTACTACTCTTATTCACCGCTATATGGGAGGCATTGCACTGTATTCAATGTGTCCGTAAAATAACGATCTATCTTGGCCTTTGCTGTTTGGTAGGTATAGGTGTGACAAGCTGCAGTAATGTGTTTGGCTTTGGATAGCTACATTTCTGCACACCCACCTGCTACAAGGCCTGCAGCCCCTTCGCCTCAGAACTTCCCCAGTCTTAATTCAAGCATTCAATTCCTACCACATCCCTCATGCAATGATATGTCGCTTCATTTTTG